>NC_135407.1:5010272-5310272 GCF_051989625.1 Stigmatopora argus | reverse complement strand
CTTGTCAGGGAGGCGGGATCATCCAAAACGGAGAAACAGGCATTGACCACGCTTGGCAAGGAGGGCAAGACCACCACCACCACCACAACCACCAACACTGCTGCCACGTCCAGTCACACGGAGAATGAATCCGTCTTGTGATTGGCCACGCCCAATCATCCTCCATGATACTCCGTCCCAAACGCAATGTGAGCTTTTACCAGGTAAAAAAAAAGTGGGCGATACTTAGACGGTAAACCTCAGGGGCGACCTTTTCGTACACGAACGTTATCGACTTCCTCGAAAGCTGCAATCGTCGGCGCCGACTAAAAAAAAACGTCCTTCCTCGCCGCGGACATAAATCTTTGGTTCTGCCGAAGCTTTAAGACTCTTGACCAACTTTCATACTTGAAAACGAGAGCCCGAGTAGAAGACGACGACCCCAAAATTGACTGCAAAAGAGGTCTAATGTTGTCATTCCAGGACCCCCCCCCCCCAAAAAAGTGGAGTACATAACCACACAACTGACTTTTAAGATCGGACGTCCTGTCAGGATTAAAAGTGAAATTCCAGAAAAGACGCCGCCTTGAAACTCCTGCATAGAATATATATATTCAGGGCATTATTATCCCAAATATTTCTCTGCATGACCTCTTGACATGATCATTGAAAATGCTGCATGTCGGCAGTAGAGGGAGTTTTTTTCCCTCTTTGCTGCTTCTTTTTGTTCCCTTTGATGACATGCGGGTGGCGCTCTTGCTGATAACTAACTGCACATAAGCTGGTAAAACAAAAACATAAAAAAAATCGTAAATACTGTATTTTTTAAGTCTTCCTTAGGATGATTATGAAGACATAAATTGCTGGGAGACCACTGGAAAAAAACGCAAAAACCTGAAAATTTGGTTTTTGCGAGAATATTGTCGCTGTAGAAAAGCATCTGCAAAAATGTTTTGTTTAAAAATACATCTTTATTATTACTTTTTTTTTTTACCCTTAGGCTTGTTTTTTTTTGCCAAAATGCATTTAAATACAGTTTGCGATTTCAAACCCCGACAGAAAAATAAAAAAAATCAGTCAAATTTAGAAAAGAAATCTCTAATATATAAATAAATCGGATAAATAACTAAAAGAAAAATTCTACAGTGACATTATATGAGACTTTTTACTGAAAATGCCAAAAACCGTTTAAAAACGTGGCGGCCGTTTTTGTTACATTTCGAAAAAAAATTATGAACAAATGCACTTAACCGCTACGGTTTTGCTGATTGGCATTTGATCTTAACATAAATCTCAAACAACTCGATGCAAAGCGGTAACTAAAGCGTTGCCTTTTTATGTTGTGCAAAAATACACATCGTAAAAAAGAGGCTTATTTTTGCCGTTTTGCTGCGGTACTTGAAAAATCACAACAAAGGAAAAATAATTGATAAATAGAACCAGAATGTGTCAAGTTTTGAACCAGGGGAAACACTAGAAGCAAAAAAATGTTCAAATATAGCAATCTAGACTAAGGCCAAAAATATTTGAGTTGACAAAAGATACTTTATTGGTAAAAGTAATATAAGAGGTTGGTACATAATAAGACATGCATGAGCACAAACCAAAGTTATTTTGTTTTTTTTTAATGGCAGATTACATAATTTACATATGAAACATTCAAAAGGCCACACTGAAGGAAAAAAAGTTACAAATGTTGCAACAGGGTTAAAGGTCAAAAGTGGTAAATTTGTGACGATTTATCCTCATAAAAATTGAACACGTTTTTCGATTCCTATTCTAATTTTCATCCAAAATATATTGGTTTTAAAATTCATTTAAAAAAAAGAATTCGCTATGCTATTTAAATAAAAAGACTTTTATTGTTGTCATTTTCTTGTAAAAGTCAATTCGTCAATCGTGGTGGATTTCTTCTTTTTCAATCCGAATCAAAGCCGAGCTTCCGATTTTCCGGCCTTCCGTTATCGACTCTGGAATGTTCCAAACCTCGCTCGCTCCTTACAGTTGGGAATTTGGATTCTATCCTCAACTTATGACTATTATTATTTTCTTAATAGGTCACATGGTAAAGAATGTGAAGCGATTTCCAGGGAAATCCTTTTTGTTTTTGGGGGTCGGGATGACCGCGCATGAATCTTTGCACATGAAAATGTTCCCCAATAGAAATTGCGGAGGATATTTATTGTTTTGCTTACTTCACACATCATTTCTGCGGTGGAAATCTATTCAGGGATGCGTGGGAGCCCTTTTAAAAGTTTACACACCCTTGTTCAGGTTCCGGGTTTTTGGATATGAGCTGAATTAGTCAAAATCCACGAATAATCTTCTGCTGGTTTAGAAAAAGTTGCTTTTTGAAAAAGGTTGCTGAAACTTTGGATGTGTGTTTTGGAGGGTTCCGTGTATGGTTGTGCGGGTGTATGTGTGTGTGTGTGTGTGTGTGTGTGTGTGTGCGCGTTCACTCACTGGTTTTTGTCAACTGGTTTCCATCTTGGATGTTGTCGTTTTTCTGTCTGTTGCTTTTTACTGGATTTGCTTTCAAATCAATTTTAGCCCCTTTTTTCTTTAGTATTTTATGACTTATACCTTTGTTTTATGTGTGTATATGTATATATATGTATGTGTATATATGTATGTGTGTATATATGTATATGTATGTATATATGTATATGTATGTATATGTGTGTATATATATGCATACATGTATATATGTATACATATATGTATGTATATATGTGTGTATATATATGCATACATGTGTATATGTATATATGTATACATATATTTGTGTGTATATATATATATATATATATATATATATATATATACATATACACACATACATATACACATACATACATATACACATACATACATACACAGAAATCCACGAGAAATGAAAGTACTTCAAAGAACGGGAAAGCTAGAGTTGTAAAATGCCTTGTCATCTGAAAAAGTTGTACTGTAAATACATTTTCTTTTTTCTTTTTAGTTTCCTCTTTTTTGCTGCTATGAAAAAAGATGATTATTTTTGGTAGTGGTTTTTTTTCTATATATAAAGACTACATTTATATATATAAATATATGCGTGTGTGTATACCGTGTATGTATATATATATATGTAATAGTATATACATTTATGAACTTTATGAACATATGCTTGAGCCTTCAGATGTCCGCATTGATGCTGAACACTGTATGGAACCATTTAAAAAAAAAAAAAGTTCTCAAACAAACCAACAATGAATGTGATGTATTTTTTTCATTCCCAAATGTTCTTCATTTGTTCCATTTTTGACCCACAGGGCTTAAAGTTTTATGACCTGCTTACCCTCACAAGGGTCACAGGGGGTGCTGGAGCCTATCCCAGCTAACTATGGCCACTAGGTGAGGGACTCCAATCCGATCCGATTGCAGGACATAGGTCTCCAACTCCGGTCCTGCAGGGATGCGATCCGCTCCGTTTTTCCATAATCACCCTCCTCCACCACACCTGAATCAAATCCTCAACTAATTAGCAAGCTGACCAGGAAATTCATCCTGTTTATTTGATTCACGTTTTTTGGTGGGGAAAGACATGAAAAACAGACTGGATAGAGACCCCATGAGACCCCTGATCTACAGTATCTCAAAGTAAGTACACCCATCTAATTCCTGCATTTTTTTAATGATATCTTTTCATGCGACAACACTGAAAAAAACGACAATTTGATACAATGTAGTCACTGCTTGGATGATAACATAAATGTATTGTAGCTTGAAAATAACTCAAAACAACCTTGAAATGCTGCCAACAAAAGTAAATACACCCCATGTGAAAATCTTCTAAAATTAAAGCCCACAATTGGGACTTTTTAGCCATTTCCTTCCTGGTCATGTGACCAGTTAGAGTAGCAATGTATGGACAGATTGTTTGTTTAGCTGCTAAATATTTTCTTGACTTGCATTTAGCTAAGAGAACATTATAAAGAGAAAAACAGGAACTGCATTTTAAATGGAGTTTTCAAGGTTATAGGTCGTGTTGCAAATCTCAGGTAGGAAGAGGAAGGACGGCACAAGAGCCGTCAGCCAATCGCAATCCAGGGAATCCTTCAATAAAAACAAGGCCACCGGCAGCTTCTGTCCACCTTAAATTTGCAATTGAGCAGGAGACGTTCGCCGACGGCTAAAATGAACTTTTGCCCCACTTTGCTTTTCTTTCTCTCGGCTTTGGCGGCGGTGACGGCTTGTCCCTCCGCCGCCGCTGTAGAAGAGGCGTTCGCGGCGGTGTCGGGGGTGCTGCAGGCCAGCCGGGCGGACTCTTATCTGAGCCGGGAGTCGCTCGTCACGCTCTTTAATACGCTCGAGAGCCGTGTGCACTGCGCCGGACGTGTGTCGTGTGGAAAAGTAAGGCTTGTGTGCTTGTTTGGGTTTGGATTTGGGTTTGTTTTGATTTACCTGTGCAGGTTGGAGCTACAAAAAGCCTGATGACTCATTTGAAATGCATAGATTTTTTTTTTTTTACTAATATAGATTTTATTTGGACATTAAAACCATTTCAAATTGGATGTCAAGGTTACACTAGCGTCAATGAATAAAATAGATTTAAAAATTAGATATGGTTAAAAAGAATTTCATCTAAAACATCACTCATTTGCCAAAAAAAGACATCAAGGCGTGAATGTGTGCAATTGTAAGGAAAACTTTATTATTTATTCTATTCTGTATTTTTAAATAGATCGAGTTGAGAGATATTTGACTCATTCAATGGGATAGACGTTAACGTCTATTTTAAAGCGGATGCCTAGGTAAAATAGTTGATGATAATATAAATAATAAAATATATGGTTGAAATGTTTTGATTTGGAATGGTATTAATTGACCACAAAAGACATTAGGAGGCTAACGTATTTGTTGAAAACTATTTTTTCATCATAAAATAATTATTGTATTACCATTTACCCAGTTTTAGAGTTACATTTTTTCTTTTATTGGGAATAAAATATATGCTATGTAAAAAAAAATTATATCTTTAAAAAAAATGCATGTCAGACAATTATGGGGCCCTAAATGGCCCTCCTACTAGCTTTCAAACCTTTGCGCTGATCATGTTAAATGCCCAAATGTATCATATTTGATATCTTTTCCACTCTAAAAAATAAAATAAAATAAAAACAATGTATGAGATAAACTTTTTGAAACTTTGTAGACTTTTTAAGGCGGAGACTTGGCAGAATTTGAATTTGCTGTCAATTATTTACGGGTTTGGCCTTTAAAGGGTTAAACCTCAGTGAGCAAAAATGCAGTGTTGGCTTGTTATCAGCGCACAGTCCTTGAACTTGTTGCATGTCAGCATGACTTCATCAAAAAGGAAAGTGCGTGGACAATCGTGCCAGTTGACCCAAATACAAAAGATCACGACTTGGACACCCGCGAGTTAGAAAAAAAAAAAGGCCGTCAAACCCTAAAAATGCTGACGTCAACTGAGCCAAAAAGATATCAAATCAGCAACCAAAATGAAAGCCTATTGTTTGCGTCTATCGTAAGATAAGATAAGATCATTCTTGGGCGGCCCAGTGGTTAACGCATCAGCCTCACGGATCTGTGGTCCAGGGTTCGATGCCGGGTGGGTCCTCACTGCGTGGACTTTGCATATTCTCACCAGGTGTGCCTTCGTGGGTTTTCTCTGGGTGCTCTGCTTTCCTCCCACTTTCTAATAACATGCATGCTCGGCTAATAGTGTGAGTGGTTGTCCTTTGTCTCGTCGTGTCTTGCGATTGGCTCGCCAGCGATTTAGGGTGTGGCCAGCCGGGATCGGCTACGGCACCCCCTGCGACCCTTGCCAGTGATTTAGAAACAGTCAAGAGACTGATTTTGATTGAAAGTGTGATATTTTAAAAAATTATTATTATCATTTTTCCCCACAGTGCAACCTCGCAAACGCCGTCCACCAGCTGACCCACATCGGCAAAACCCATCAGCGCCAAGGCTCGGAGGACAAAGATGGCGTCGACGCTTCGGCCATCGGCGCCCTGGCCGCCGGCTGCGTCCTCTACTTGACCTCTCCCGAGGCGGCGTGCGTGGCGGCCGCGAGGGGCGCGTGGGGGGAAGAGGCGGAACGCTTCCTGGACGGACTCCAAAGTGGGAATCCCCACCGACGTCGCCGTGGAGACGACGGGCCGTGCCACGGGAGCGAACGCTGGCACGTGGACCTGAGTGGATTGGACGCCGTCCTGGGAGGAATTCTCCAGCATTATGAGTCAGCAGACGTGGAGGTCAGTGGCAAAAATGTCCGTTGGGGGTTATTTATCAACCGACTTTGGACTGAAAAGGTCAAATGTTAGCCAGCGGTTGTCCACATTCGCAATTGGTTCCCGAAATGACATGAGTTTGAGTTTCAGATTTTTTTCAATCTAAATGTTTTGTGGCCTTTAAGGATTTGACTTGACTTCATAAAATCCCTTTTCTTTACAACCAGAGTTGCGTCACGGCTAGCGACATCATGTCCGAGGTCGGCGCCCCGTCGGAGGCGCAGACTCGGGTGGCCGGCGCGGTTTTGGGCCGGGTCCTGTACCACGCCCTGCGAGGCCGATGTTTCCGTACGCTCCCCGAGGAGAGCTTCTTCTTGGACCACCTCATGCAGCGACTGGGTTCCGAGAATTTTACCATTGCAGGTTTTAAAAAAAATGACCGCCCAACCCAACGCGTGAATTTAAACAAATTTTGCCCTGAATGCTTTTGGTACGCGCAGACCTGGAAGCCCTCATGAGGACTTTGAACGTCGGGCCCGACTCTCGTTTGAGCCACGGGGAAGACGGACACGAGCATCACCGCCGACGGGCGGGAGCCAACGGCACTTGGGAGCAGGTGAGCACGCCGCCGTGGGGGGAGGAGCCATGTGAAAATGATCTGACCCATCGTTCCCATTTTTCCTAGTACTGTTTTTCTGCACGGGAACTGGTACTGATCCACCACCCCGGAGCGACGTCCCCCGTCCTCGGACGCTCGGACGCGGCCCGCCTCAGCCCGGCGCTCATCCAGCAGATCCTCAGCGGGGCCTGCGGCGCTCAGCCCCCGACCAAAGCGGACGACCTCAGCAAGACGGAGCGTAAGCGCTAACGGCGAACGACCGGCGCTCCGTTACCCGCTCCAACCCGGAGACGTTGCCCCTCAGGGTACCTGTACGCCACCCTGGCCAACGTGGTGGTCACGCTGGCGTCCATGTTTGGCGTCACGCTGCTCTTGTGCACCTCGTGTACGACGGTCTTCCAGCTGTGCATCCAGTTCTGCATCAGCCTGGCCGTGGGTTCGCTCACCGGGGACGCCTTGCTGCACCTTCTGCCCATGGTGAGACCCGAAAACAACACCCGGGAGTCGCAGTTCGGGTCAAAATCACGTCTCGACGCCACCCCTACAGTTCTTGGGTCTACACTCGCACGAAGCCGACGGCGGCGCCGCCGGCGGGCTGAGGCACGACCTCCACGGGTCATCTCCGCTGGCGGACCACGTGGGGAAAATGCTGGTGGTCTTAGCCGGCATTTACTACTTCTACTTGATGGAGACCATCTTTGAAATCATCATGCACCAACATCACGGGCACAGGGTATGCCAAGTCAAATTCCGCCTTTTGAAATGGTTTTGGTTTTGAAATGGCTTCCTAAATGTTCCCGGAAGGACGAGGCCGACGTTCACCGCTGCGACCACGGTCGAGTTTTGGAGATGTACCAACAGGAGGCGCAACAGAAAAGGACAGAGAAACTGCAATCCATTTCCACAGCGGACCTGGTAAGAACATCTTTTGAACTCCATCTTTGATTTTGGATGACACGAAATGGCTGTGACTGATTGGGATTACTGTTTTGTCCAGGTCAACGAGGAGGACTTTCAAGTAAAGGCAAGGCGAGGTAAGATCGGTGGTCCACATCTTCAACATCCGATGACCAACCCCGAGTGAATTTCGTCTTGCGTGCCCAGAACAAAAGCTGTTGCCTTACATGGTGACTTTGGGCGACGCCATCCACAACTTTGCCGACGGTTTAGCCATGGGCGCCGCTTTCTCCCTTTCGTGGAAGTCTGGCCTGTCCACGTCGCTGGCCGTGCTCTGCCACGAACTGCCTCACGAGCTAGGTGAGGGAGGACAAGGTTCCCGGCCGGCTCATGCCGTCCCGTCTGACCATTGTTTTTTTTTCTCCAACTACGCCAGGCGATTTTGCCATCCTGCTCCATAGCGGCTTGTCGGTACGCCGGGCGCTGCTCTTGAACGTGGGCAGCGCCGCAACCTCCTTCGCGGGGCTCTACATCGCCTTGAGCTTCGCCACCGATTTGGCCGCCATGCAGTGGATCGCCGCCGTCACCGCGGGACTTTTCCTTTACGTTGGCTTGGCAGACATGGTGAGTGATAAATCAAGGCTCTTATTTGTTCAAACAAATAACCATGTATAGTAAGGCTTTCTTCTCAAAAAAGGACCATGTATGATAAGGCTTTTTTAAATTATAAAAACGACCATGTATAGTAAGGCTTTTTTCTTAAAAACGACATAGTAAAGTAAGGCTTTTTTTCTTAAATAGTAAGGCTTTTTTTTAAAAAACGCCCATGTATAGTAAGGCTTTTTTCTTAAAAAACGACATAGTATAGTAAGGCTTTTTTTTCTTTAAAAAACGACATAGTATAGTAAGGCTTTTTTAAATTAAATAATGACATAGTATAGTATAGCTTTTTTCTTTAAAACGACATAGTATAGTAAGGCTTTTTTTCTTAAAAAACGACATAGTATAGTAAGGCTTTTTTTCTTAAAAAACGACATAGTATAGTAAGGCTTTTTTTCTTAAAAAACGACATAGTATAGTAAGGCTTTTTTTCTTAAAAAACGACATAGTATAGTAAGGCTTTTTTTCTTAAAAAACGACATAGTATAGTAAGGCTTTTTTTCTTAAAAAACGACATAGTATAGTAAGGCTTTTTTCCTTTAAAAACGACATAGTATAGTAAGGCTTTTTTTCTTAAAAAACGACATCGTATAGTAAGGCTTTTTTCTTAAAAAACGACATCGTATAGTAAGGCTTTTTTTCTTAAAAAACGACATAGTATAGTAAGGCTTATTTCTTAAAAAACGACATAGTATAGTAAGGCTTTTTTCTTAAAAAACGACATAGTATAGTAAGGCTTTTTTTCTCAAAAAACGGCATAGTATAGTAAGGCTTTTTTTCTCAAAAAACGGCATAGTATAGTAAGGCTTTTTTTCCTCAAAAACCGATATAGTATAGTAAGGCATTATTTCTCAAAAAACGACATAGTATAGTAAGGCTTTTTTTCTCAAAAAACGACATAGTATAGTAAGGCTTTTATTCCTCAAAAAATGACATAGTATAGTAAGGCTTTTTTTCTCAAAAAACGGCATAGTATAGTAAGGCTTTTTTTCCTCAAAAACCGATATAGTACAGTAAGGCATTATTTCTCAAAAAACGACATAGTATAGTAAGGCTTTTTTTTCTCAAAAAATGACATAGTATAGTAAGGCTTTTTTTCCTCAAAAAATGACATAGTATAGTAAGGCTTTTCTCAAAAAACGACATAGTATAGTAAGGCTTTTTTTCCTCAAAAAATGACATAGTATAGTAAGGCTTTTTTTCTCAAAAAACGGCATAGTATAGTAAGGCTTTTTTTCCTCAAAAACCGATATAGTATAGTAAGGCTTTTTTTCCTCAAAAACCGATATAGTATAGTAAGGCATTATTTCTCAAAAAACGACATAGTATAGTAAGGCTTTTTTTCTCAAAAAACGACATAGTATAGTAAGGCTTTTTTTCCTCAAAAAATGACATAGTATGGTAAGGCTTTTTTTCTCAAAAAACGGCATAGTATAGTAAGGCTTTTTTTCCTCAAAAACCGATATAGTATAGTAAGGCATTATTTCTCAAAAAACGACATAGTATAGTAAGGCTTTTTTTCTCAAAAAACGACATAGTATAGTAAGGCTTTTTTTCCTCAAAAAATGACATAGTATAGTAAGGCTTTTTTTCCTAAAAAAAACTACATAATGTTCTAAGGCTTTTTTTCATAAACGACATAGTATAGTAAGGCTTTTTTTTCTTAAAAAAACGACATAGTATAGTAAGGCTTTTTTCTTTAAAAAATTACAGTATAGTAAGGCTTTTTTTTCTTAAAAACGACATAGTATAGTAAGGCATTATTTCTCAAAAAACGACAGTATAGTAAGGCTTTTTTTTCTAAAAAACGACATAGTATAGTAAGGCTTTTTTTTCTCAAAAAACTGCATAGTATAGTAAGGCTTTTTTTCCTCAAAAACCGATGTAGTACAGTAAGGCATTATTTCTCAAAAAACGACATAGTATAGTAAGGCTTTTTTTCTCAAAAAATGACATAGTATAGTAAGGCTTTTTTTCCTCAAAAAATGACATAGTATAGTAAGGCTTTTTTTTCTCAAAAAACGACATAGTATAGTAAGGCTTTTTTTCCTCAAAAAATGACATAGTATAGTAAGGCTTTTTTTCTCAAAAAGCGGCATAGTATAGTAAGGCTTTTTTTCCTCAAAAACCGATATAGTATAGTAAGGCTTTTTTTCTCAAAAAACGACATAGTATAGTAAGGCTTTTTTCTCAAAAAACTACATAATGTTGTAAGGCTTTTTTCTTACAAAACAACATAGTATAGTAAGGCTTTTTTTCCTCAAAAAATGACATAGTATAGTAAGGCTTTTTTTCTCAAAAAACGGCATAGTATAGTAAGGCTTTTTTTCCTCAAAAACCGATATAGTATAGTAAGGCTTTTTTTCTCAAAAAACGACATAGTATAGTAAGGCTTTTTTTCCTCAAAAACTGACATAGTATAGTAAGGCTTTTTTTCTCAAAAAACGGCATGGTATAGTAAGGCTTTTTTTCCTCAAAAACCGACATAGTATAGTAAGGCTTTTTTTAAATAAATAAAAAAACGACATAGTATAGTAAGGCTTTTTTTAAATAAATAAAAAAACGACATAGTATAGTAAGGCTTTTTTCCTTAAAAAACGACATAGTGTAGTAAGGCTTTTTTTCTTAAAAAACGACATAGTATAGTAAGGCTTTTTTTCTTACAAAACGACATAGTATAGTAAGGCTTTTTTTCTTAAAAAACGACATAGTATAGTAAGGCTTTTAAATAAAAAAAACAGTATAGTAAGGCTTTTTTAAATTAAGAAATGACATAATATAGTAAGGCTTTTTTTCTTAAAAAAACGACATAGTATAGTAAGGCTTTAAAAAAAACGACATAGTATAGTAAGGCTTTTTTCTTAAAAAACGACATAGTATAGTAAGGCTTTTTTTCTTAAAAAACGACATAGTATAGTAAGGCTTTTTTTCTCAAAAAACGGCATAGTATAGTAAGGCTTTTTTTCCTCAAAAACCGATATAGTATAGTAAGGCATTATTTCTCAAAAAACGACATAGTATAGTAAGGCTTTTTTTTCTCAAAAAACGACATAGTATAGTAAGGCTTTTTTTCCTCAAAAAATGACATAGTATTGTAAGGCTTTTTTTCTCAAAAAACGGCATGGTATAGTAAGGC
The DNA here is from genome assembly GCF_051989625.1 of Stigmatopora argus. Lineage (NCBI taxonomy): Eukaryota > Metazoa > Chordata > Actinopteri > Syngnathiformes > Syngnathidae > Stigmatopora > Stigmatopora argus. Next base: position 5,298,754 of record NC_135407.1, on the reverse strand, counting down.
TTTTTTTCCTCAATAACCGATATAGTATAGTAAGGCATTATTTCTCAAAAAACGACATAGTATAGTAAGGCTTTTTTTCTCAAAAAAACGACATAGTATAGTAAGGCTTTTTTTCCTCAAAAAATGACATAGTATAGTAAGGCTTTTTTTCTCAAAAAACGGCATGGTATAGTAAGGCTTTTTTTCCTCAAAAACCGATATAGTATAGTAAGGCATTATTTCTCAAAAAACGACATAGTATAGTAAGGCTTTTTTTAAATAAATAAAAAAACAACATAGTATAGTAAGGCTTTTTTCCTTAAAAAACGACAGTGTAGTAAGGCTTTTTTTCTTAAAAAACGACATAGTATAGTAAGGCTTTTTTTCTTACAAAACGACATAGTATAGTAAGGCTTTTTTTCTTAAAAAACGACATAGTATAGTAAGGCTTTTAAATAAAAAAACAGTATAGTAAGGCTTTTTTAAATTAAGAAATGACATAATATAGTAAGGCTTTTTTTCTTAAAAAAACAACATAGTATAGTAAGGCATTTTTCTTAAAAAACGACATAGTATAGTAAGGCTTTTTTTCTTAAAAAACGACATAGTATAGTAAGGCTTTTTTTCTTAAAAAACGACATAGTATAGTAAGGCATTATTTCTCAAAAAACGACATAGTATAGTAAGGCTTTTTTTTCTCAAAAAACGACATGGTATAGTAAGGCTTTTTTTCCTCAAAAAATGACATAGTATAGTAAGGCTTTTTTTCTCAAAAAACGGCATGGTATAGTAAGGCTTTTTTTCCTCAAAAACCGATATAGTATAGTAAGGCATTATTTTTCAAAAAACGACATAGTATAGTAAGGCTTTTTTTTCTCAAAAAACGACATAGTATAGTAAGGCTTTTTTTCCTCAAAAAATGACATAGTATAGTAAGGCTTTTTTTCTCAAAAAACGGCATGGTATAGTAAGGCTTTTTTTCCTCAAAAACCGATATAGTATAGTAAGGCATTATTTCTCAAAAAACGACATAGTATAGTAAGGCTTTTTTTTCTAAAAAACGACATAGTATAGTAAGGCTTTTTTTTCTCAAAAAACTGCATAGTATAGTAAGGCTTTTTTTCCTCAAAAACCGATATAGTATAGTAAGGCTTTTTTTCTCAAAAAACGACATAATGTTGTAAGGCTTTTTTTCTTACAAAACAACATAGTATAGTAAGGCTTTTTTTCTTACAAAACAACATAGTATAGTAAGGCTTTTTTTCCTCAAAAAATTACATAGTATAGTAAGGCTTTTTTTCTCAAAAAACGGCATAGTATAGTAAGGCTTTTTTTCCTCAAAAAACGACATAGTATAGTAAGGCTTTTTTTCTCAAAAAACGACATAGTATAGTAAGGCTTTTTTTCCTCAAAAAATGACATAGTATAGTAAGGCTTTTTTTCTCAAAAAACGGCATGGTATAGTAAGGCTTTTTTTCCTCAAAAAACGATATAGTATAGTAAGGCATTATTTCTCAAAAAACGACATAGTATAGTAAGGCTTTTTTTAAATAAATAAAAAAACGACATAGTATAGTAAGGCTTTTTTCCTTAAAAAACGACATAGTGTAGTAAGGCTTTTTTTCTTAAAAAACGACATAGTATAGTAAGGCTTTTTTTCTTACAAAACGACATAGTATAGTAAGGCTTTTTTTCTTAAAAAACGACATAGTATAGTAAGGCTTTTAAATAAAAAAACAGTATAGTAAGGCTTTTTTAAATTAAGAAATGACATAATATAGTAAGGCTTTTTTTCTTAAAAAAACGACATAGTATAGTAAGGCTTTTTTCTTAAAAAACGACATAGTATAGTAAGGCTTTTTTTCTTAAAAAACGACATAGTATAGTCAGGCTTTTTTTCTTAAAAAACGACATAGTATAGTAAGGCATTATTTCTCAAAAAACGACATAGTATAGTAAGGCTTTTTTTTCTCAAAAAACGACATAGTATAGTAAGGCTTTTTTTCCTCAAAAAATGACATAGTATAGTAAGGCTTTTTTTCTCAAAAAACGGCATGGTATAGTAAGGCTTTTTTTCCTCAAAAACCGATATAGTATAGTAAGGCATTATTTCTCAAAAAACGACATAGTATAGTAAGGCTTTTTTTCTCAAAAAATGACATAGTATAGTAAGGCTTTTTTTCTCAAAAAACGGCATGGTATAGTAAGGCTTTTTTTCCTCAAAAACCGATATAGTATAGTAAGGCATTATTTCTCAAAAAACGACATAGTATAGTAAGGCTTTTTTTAAATAAATAAAAAAACGACATAGTATAGTAAGGCTTTTTTCCTTAAAAAACGACATAGTGTAGTAAGGCTTTTTTTCTTAAAAAACGACATAGTATAGTAAGGCTTTTTTTCTTACAAAACGACATAGTATAGTAAGGCTTTTTTTCTTAAAAAACGACATAGTATAGTAAGGCTTTTAAATAAAAAAACAGTATAGTAAGGCTTTTTTAAATTAAGAAATGACATAATATAGTAAGGCTTTTTTTCTTAAAAAAACGACATAGTATAGTAAGGCTTTAAAAAAAACGACATAGTATAGTAAGGCTTTTTTCTTAAAAAACGACATAGTATAGTAAGGCTTTTTTTCTTAAAAAACGACATAGTATAGTAAGGCTTTTTTTCTTAAAAAACGACATAGTATAGTAAGGCTTTTTTTCTTAAAAAACGACATAGTATAGTAAGGCATTATTTCTCAAAAAACGACATAGTATAGTAAGGCTTTTTTTCTCAAAAAACGACATAGTATAGTAAGGCTTTTTTTCCTCAAAAAATGACATAGTATAGTAAGGCTTTTTTTCTCAAAAAACGGCATGGTATAGTAAGGCTTTTTTTCCTCAAAAAACGATATAGTATAGTAAGGCATTATTTCTCAAAAAACGACATAGTATAGTAAGGCTTTTTTTCTCAAAAAACGACATAGTATAGTAAGGCTTTTTTTCCTCAAAAAATGACATAGTATAGTAAGGCTTTTTTTCCTCAAAAAACGGCATGGTATAGTAAGGCTTTTTTTCCTCAAAAACCGATATAGTATAGTAAGGCATTATTTCTCAAAAAACGACATAGTATAGTAAGGCTTTTTTTAAATAAATAAAAAAAACGACATAGTATAGTAAGGCTTTTGTCCTTAAAAAACGACATAGTGTAGTAAGGCTTTTTTTCTTACAAAACGACATAGTATAGTAAGGCTTTTTTTCTTACAAAACGACATAGTATAGTAAGGCTTTTTTTCTTAAAAAACGACATAGTATAGTAAGGCTTTTAAATAAAAAAACAGTATAGTAAGGCTTTTTTAAATTAAGAAATGACATAATATAGTAAGGCTTTTTTTCTTAAAAAAACGACATAGTATAGTAAGGCTTTAAAAAAAACGACATAGTATAGTAAGGCTTTTTTCTTAAAAAACGACATAGTATAGTAAGGCTTTTTTTCTTAAAAAACGACATAGTATAGTAAGGCTTTTTTTCTTAAAAAACGACATAGTATAGTAAGGCTTTTTTTCCTCAAAAAATGACATAGTATAGTAAGGCTTTTTTTCTCAAAAAACGGCATGGTATAGTAAGGCTTTTTTTCCTCAAAAACCGATATAGTATAGTAAGGCATTATTTCTCAAAAAACGACATAGTATAGTAAGGCTTTTTTTAAATAAATAAAAAAACGACATAGTATAGTAAGGCTTTTTTCCTTAAAAAACGACATAGTGTAGTAAGGCTTTTTTTCTTAAAAAACGACATAGTATAGTAAGGCTTTTTTTCTTACAAAACGACATAGTATAGTAAGGCTTTTTTTCTTAAAAAACGACATAGTATAGTAAGGCTTTTAAATAAAAAAACAGTATAGTAAGGCTTTTTTAAATTAAGAAATGACATAATATAGTAAGGCTTTTTTTCTTAAAAAAACGACATAGTATAGTAAGGCTTTAAAAAAAACGACATAGTATAGTAAGGCTTTTTTCTTAAAAAACGACATAGTATAGTAAGGCTTTTTTTCTTAAAAAACGACATAGTATAGTAAGGCTTTTTTTCTTAAAAAACGACATAGTATAGTAAGGCTTTTTTTCTTAAAAAACGACATAGTATAGTAAGGCATTATTTCTCAAAAAACGACATAGTATAGTAAGGCTTTTTTTCTCAAAAAACGACATAGTATAGTAAGGCTTTTTTTCCTCAAAAAATGACATAGTATAGTAAGGCTTTTTTTCCTCAAAAAATGACATAGTATAGTAAGGCTTTTTTTCTCAAAAAACGGCATGGTATAGTAAGGCTTTTTTTCCTCAAAAACCGATATAGTATAGTAAGGCATTATTTCTCAAAAAACGACATAGTATAGTAAGGCTTTTTTTAAATAAATAAAAAAACGACATAGTATAGTAAGGCTTTTTTCCTTAAAAAACGACATAGTGTAGTAAGGCTTTTTTTCTTAAAAAACGACATAGTATAGTAAGGCTTTTTTTCTTACAAAACGACATAGTATAGTAAGGCTTTTTTTCTTAAAAAACGACATAGTATAGTAAGGCTTTTAAATAAAAAAACAGTATAGTAAGGCTTTTTTAAATTAAGAAATGACATAATATAGTAAGGCTTTTTTTCTTAAAAAAACGACATAGTATAGTAAGGCTTTAAAAAAAACGACATAGTATAGTAAGGCTTTTTTCTTAAAAAACGACATAGTATAGTAAGGCTTTTTTTCTTAAAAAACGACATAGTATAGTAAGGCTTTTTTTCTTAAAAAACGACATAGTATAGTAAGGCTTTTTTTCTTAAAAAACGACATAGTATAGTAAGGCATTATTTCTCAAAAAACGACATAGTATAGTAAGGCTTTTTTTCTCAAAAAACGACATAGTATAGTAAGGCTTTTTTTCCTCAAAAAATGACATAGTATAGTAAGGCTTTTTTTCTCAAAAAACGGCATGGTATAGTAAGGCTTTTTTTCCTCAAAAACCGATATAGTATAGTAAGGCATTATTTCTCAAAAAACGACATAGTATAGTAAGGCTTTTTTTCTCAAAAAACGACATAGTATAGTAAGGCTTTTTTTCCTCAAAAAATGACATAGTATAGTAAGGCTTTTTTTCCTCAAAAAACGGCATGGTATAGTAAGGCTTTTTTTCCTCAAAAACCGATATAGTATAGTAAGGCATTATTTCTCAAAAAACGACATAGTATAGTAAGGCTTTTTTTAAATAAATAAAAAAACGACATAGTATAGTAAGGCTTTTTTCCTTAAAAAACGACATAGTGTAGTAAGGCTTTTTTTCTTACAAAACGACATAGTATAGTAAGGCTTTTTTTCTTACAAAACGACATAGTATAGTAAGGCTTTTTTTCTTAAAAAACGACATAGTATAGTAAGGCTTTTAAATAAAAAAACAGTATAGTAAGGCTTTTTTAAATTAAGAAATGACATAATATAGTAAGGCTTTTTTTCTTAAAAAAACGACATAGTATAGTAAGGCTTTAAAAAAAACGACATAGTATAGTAAGGCTTTTTTCTTAAAAAACGACATAGTATAGTAAGGCTTTTTTTCTTAAAAAACGACATAGTATAGTAAGGCTTTTTTTCTTAAAAAACGACATAGTATAGTAAGGCTTTTTTTCCTCAAAAAATGACATAGTATAGTAAGGCTTTTTTTCTCAAAAAACGGCATGGTATAGTAAGGCTTTTTTTCCTCAAAAACCGATATAGTATAGTAAGGCATTATTTCTCAAAAAACGACATAGTATAGTAAGGCTTTAAAAAAAACGACATAGTATAGTAAGGCTTTTTTCTTAAAAAACGACATAGTATAGTAAGGCTTTTTTTCTTAAAAAACGACATAGTATAGTAAGGCTTTTTTTCTTAAAAAACGACATAGTATAGTAAGGCTTTTTTTCTTAAAAAACGACATAGTATAGTAAGGCATTATTTCTCAAAAAACGACATAGTATAGTAAGGCTTTTTTTCTCAAAAAACGACATAGTATAGTAAGGCTTTTTTTTCCTCAAAAAATGACATAGTATAGTAAGGCTTTTTTTCTCAAAAAACGGCATGGTATAGTAAGGCTTTTTTTCCTCAAAAACCGATATAGTATAGTAAGGCATTATTTCTCAAAAAACGACATAGTATAGTAAGGCTTTTTTTAAATAAATAAAAAAACGACATAGTATAGTAAGGCTTTTTTCCTTAAAAAACGACATAGTGTAGTAAGGCTTTTTTTCTTAAAAAACGACATAGTATAGTAAGGCTTTTTTTCTTACAAAACGACATAGTATAGTAAGGCTTTTTTTCTTAAAAAACGACATAGTATAGTAAGGCTTTTAAATAAAAAAACAGTATAGTAAGGCTTTTTTAAATTAAGAAATGACATAATATAGTAAGGCTTTTTTTCTTAAAAAAACGACATAGTATAGTAAGGCTTTAAAAAAAACGACATAGTATAGTAAGGCTTTTTTTAAATAAATAAAAAAACGACATAGTATAGTAAGGCTTTTTTCCTTAAAAAACGACATAGTGTAGTAAGGCTTTTTTTCTTACAAAACGACATAGTATAGTAAGGCTTTTTTTCTTACAAAACGACATAGTATAGTAAGGCTTTTTTTCTTAAAAAACGACATAGTATAGTAAGGCTTTTAAATAAAAAAACAGTATAGTAAGGCTTTTTTAAATTAAGAAATGACATAATATAGTAAGGCTTTTTTTCTTAAAAAAACGACATAGTATAGTAAGGCTTTAAAAAAAACGACATAGTATAGTAAGGCTTTTTTCTTAAAAAACGACATAGTATAGTAAGGCTTTTTTTCTTAAAAAACGACATAGTATAGTAAGGCTTTTTTTCTTAAAAAACAACATAGTATAGTAAGGCTTTTTTCTTAAAAAAACGACACAGTATAGTAAGGCTTTTTTTCTTAAAAAACGACATAGTATAGTAAGGCTTTTTTTCTTAAAAAACGACATAGTATAGTAAGGCTTTTTTTTTAAACGACATAGTATAGTAAGGCATTTTTATTAAAAAAAAACACCATGTATAGTAAAGCTTTATTCTTTAAAAAATGACCATGTGTAGTAAGGCTTGTTTCTGATGTTTTTTGGTCTCAGCTGCCCACCATGACGCACACCAGGTCCAAGAGGCCGTGGCTGACGTTCGCTCTCCAGAACGTGGGCCTGCTGAGTGGCTGGTCCATTCTCCTCCTGCTGTCCCTCTACGAAGAGAACATCAGCCTGTAGATGCCGCAAGTCCTTGACGATTCGGCGCCTTTGACGACAACAGACGACCTTTCACGGGTAAAAAAAAATCTCGGGACTCTGACGACGCGCACGCACAAACACTCCGACTTTCCACCAACTCGGTTACTTAATCGCCACGTGCTAAAATCATATTCACTTTTATTTGATTGTAAAATGTCCACTTGATATTTAAGCGTTATGTAATGATGCACAAATGTAATTGTTTTTCTTCTTTTTTGGACACAACTCATTTTTCTTAAAAACGGGGTACTGTACAAGTCAACCGTCAAATATGTTTTTTTATGTTTAATAAATATGTTGGCAAAACAACTTTGTTTTGACATAGGTTCAGAGCACGGCAGATGTTCTTTATCATCAAGATCTAATCTACACGTTTCATTAGGGACAGAGTCCAGTGCCAACTCATCACATCTACGGTAATAACGTATACTGCGCGTTGGGTTTGTGGACACGTTGAGTCCATAAGCCCCAAAAATGCAGCTGGGTCTGCTGACCACGGAGAATTTTTCACTTGGGTCTGCTTCTTTGTAATCATCACTTTCTGACTCACAAAACTGTGTTTTGCAGGATAGAACGAGGGATCTGTTTAAGTTAAAGCATTTTTATCATTTGATAGTTTTCTGGTGTTTGTTTGTTAAACAAAACTAATGATCATGAACATTTTAAGTTTAAGCTTGTTGCAGGGATCGATCCAACTACCTTTAGCGTGGTAAGCAGGCACTCTACCTCGTGAGCTAAGTTCCCACCCTCCTCCCTATTATGCCACGGACTGGCTCACTATATTTCCGTTTCAGACGAACAATGACAACGTGGAGGATGTGGGGTTCGATCCAACTACCTTTCGCATGGTAAGCATGTGCTTAACCTTGTGAGCTAAGTTAGGATGTAGGATTCAAAGATCAAAAGAAGTCCAGGTTAAAAAATATATATCTTTAATTTCATGTTAAAAGTACCTTAAACGATGTGCTTTACTTAAATCGAATGATTTCTTGAGTGGCCATTTTGATGAGCTGATTGAAGTCAAACTGGATGTATTTCCGCCAGTAGCGTCTGTCTCGGCCGTACGTTTGGGCAGGAAAACATGGACTTCCTAGGAGGACAAAAAAGATCAAGATACATTGCCATAGACGTTTTTTGTAAGAATAGCTCACCAATGCCATGAAAAATTCGAGCCACAGCTCTTCCCGAGAACTTTTCGTCACTTCTGTGGGACAGGAAGCTCCTGATGTCTGCTCGGATTTGGTTCTCCCAGTCCAGTAGCTACAAATTAACAAAATATAGTTGGATGTCTTTAATGCTTGTTTTTTTGTGTTGATGCTAACAAAAAATATACTTTAGCGTGACAGGTCAAGTGACTAAATTTGACGAACATATCCATTGTCCTCACCTTGCACTGGTCCAGACTGTCCTCCAGCGTTTCCAAGTGGAGCCCCCCCTCTCGCCTCTTGTCAAAGTACTCAGCCAGGAGCCCCTTTAGTCGCAGACTGCGAGCGCCATCCAAGTCATCCACGCAGCACGACACGCGTTTGAAAGCCACGCTGAGGACCACGATCAAATCCCAACGTGAAATTCGACAGGCCGGCCAAACGATGGGACAAAGCGTACCTTTGGAAAGCCCGGAAGCAAGCGGCGAGCTGGTACAGCTGCGACGTCTCGCGATCCTGCACCCGTCCGTGGAGGAAGCGGCACACCTTGTCCAGCTCCTCGTCGTTCAGGTCGCCGTAGGAACGGAAGTAGAAGGACAGCGAGGAAAACTCCACCAGGACGCCGCTGCGCCCGCCAGCTAGTACACGAGCAGAGCAGATGGAACATCTACCGCCGCCGTCGACGGCCGGCGAGCTCACCTCCGTCGGTAATCCAGCGCAGCTGTCGGAGTCCCCGCTTGACCAAGGGCAGCTGCCACCCCATAGTGTCGGCCACCTCCACCACGTCGAACTCCACCCCGTCACACGACTCCACGGGCAACCCGGCCGCGCGTCGGCGGGCCAGCACCACGGCGACGGGAGGGCAGCTGGCGGGGCGATTGGGGGCTTTTCAGGATTTGGTCCACTCCGGGAGAAACTTAACTTACATTTTGGTGATCTTTCGCAGTTCTCGGGGTCCTTGGTAGCAGCTAATTTTGCACGTGGACAACGTGGGGGGGAGGAGCTCCACCAAACGCTGAGGGTGGAGCTCCAGGTAGCATAGCAATGTCTCGATACCTGCAAATAAACGACACAATCCAATTTATTTCACGTAATGGTCAATCAGGCCTGATCCAAAATCTGTTTTGAGCCGTTTTGAAATTCATCAAAAAAGGCCACTTTTCTTATTTAGCGTCTCACCTTCTTCCGTGATGTCCAGGGCCTCCACCGTCTCCTGGATGGGGACGGCTCTCTCGTGAGTATGGCACACTCGATCCGAGAGCCGATCGGACGAGCTCTCGTCCTTCTGCTCGTCCCCTTTCTTCCCGTAGGAATCATCCCCTTTTTCAACCTCGACTGGGGGGAGCGGCGTGTCCTGCTGGGCGGATGTGTCACCCCCGTTCTCCTGGTCCAACATCTCCAACAGCTCGCCGTCACTGATCTCCTCCTAGGACGTGAAAGGTATTAGCTTCGACGGCGGCGCGCCTTGTGTCGACGGCAGGCTTTTACCTGGATGAGTTGTTGTTGTTTCTGCCGGATTTGTTTGCATTTACATGGCAGGAAGGCTTTCTGGACCAGACGCTTGACCGTGTAGTAGTCCACCGTGTCGGAATAGATGTGTCGCCGCAATTCGTGAAGGTCCATACCCTACAGAAGAAAAAAAGAATTAAAGATCAGTAAAATTTGGGACTTTCATTCGTGTACTGTTTTATGTCATGCTTTAGGTCTTTTTATACAGGTTCATTTTACTGCATTGCTAGGCATAGTCGTTTTTTTAAGTAAAGCAATTCTACATGATGAAGTGGTGGGCAGTTGAGAAATAAAAATAAAAATGGTCTATTTATTTATATTTTTACAAATAAAAGCCTTACTATACATGGTCTACTTTTTAAGAAAAAAAATAGCCTTCTGTACATGATCTATTTTTAAGAAAAAAAATTGCCTTACTATACATGGTCGGTTTTTAAAGAAAAAAATACTAGCCTTACTATATATGGTCATTTTTTAAAGGAAAATAAGCCTTATTATACATGGTCTTTTTTAAAGAAAAAAAATAGCCTTACTATATACATGGTCGTTTTTTAAGAAAACAAAAGTGGACTGAGAAGTTTTTGATGCTTTTCTAACTAATACTACTATTAAGCTAATGTGTGTAAATACAGTTACCAGTTGAATTAGCGGAAACTAATAATAAATGGTTCCTATACTATGTGATATTTTTGTAAACTTACCTCAGGATCAAGGAAGAGGTGACAGTGGGCCGGGGCTCCGTCTCTCCCCGCTCGGCCGATTTCTTGAACGTAACTCTCAAAGCTCTTAAAAGAAAGGGAAGAAGCAAACGTTGACTAAAAGGACAAAACTCTGGACAGGGAACGGAAAGCAACGTTGAAGAAAGTCCAAGCAAGTCGTGGATGTGGAAGGACTCCCGATTGCTCACCTTGGGCATGTTGTAGTGAATGATCCCCCGGACGTCAGATTTGTCCAGGCCCATGCCGAACGCCACGGTGGCCACCACCATGCGTAGCTCGCCGCACATAAAGTTGTTCTGTACCCGGCGGCGTTCCGACGCCGAGAGGCCGGCGTGGTACGATTCGGCTTGCCACTTTAGAGGTTTGCGAATCTTCTTTCTTGCTGTAAATAGAAAAGGCCGATTAGTAGGTGGAGCTACTTTTTTTTGAAGTGTCTGCATGTCAATTTGACATCTGCCATATGTCGGAATTAAATCGATCTGGATAAAAATATTGGCACTTTTTTAAAAGAAATTATTCTAATTTTTTTTCGATGATTTATCAACAAAATAGAACAGAATATCATATAAAGCCCCATGCCTCCATAAATATTTTTTCTAGATCCACCCATGGACAAATCCATTTAAAAAATAAATAAATACAAAAAGACCCTCACCGATTTCTTTTTTCTTTAGCCCGACTGGGTTGACTTCCGTTGGAGTGTCGCCAAGGTGTTTATTTTCCTTCAACAGCACCCCCTGCAGGCAGGTTCTGAGTAGCGCGGCCACGCGGCTGGTCTCCTCTCTCCTGGTGCAGTAAACGATGACCGAGTCGAGACAGCCGAAGCGCTCGCCTTTCAACAGGGAAACCAGAGCCTTCGGGGACAGAAAAAAAAAAAGTGTTAGAATTCTTAACCCAAAAGGAGAGAAATCACGATGGGTCGCACCTGATCTTTCTTCTCATCCATGGAGACGGACAGTTGCAAGTTTGCGGGCACGGCGGCGGATCGGACCGCGATGCCGGCCGGGTCGTGGATGTCCAAGTGGTGGGCGATGTCCAGAGCCGTGGACAACGTGGCCGTGGCCGTCAGTCCCAACAAACATCGCACCCCCAAGCGCTCTCGTAGAACCTACGAAAAGGACAGACGATCGGTCCGCGTATGAACACACGACGGACGTCCGATCCATTTGGACCGGGGGAGGACAAACGGACGAATTATAGTGAGTTGGAAAGTCACTGACCTTGCAAAGTCGGAGATAGCACGGCCGGAAATTATGCGACCATTCGGAAAGGCAATGGGCTTCGTCGATGCACGCGAAGGCCACGGGAGGGAGCTCTTGCGCGGAAGGAAGACACCCCGGACCCGAGCTGGCCCCGCCCCCAACCAGGGCTTCGGGAGAGAGCAGCAATACGCACACCTGACCCGCTTTCACCTGAGAAAACACTCCGAGGGATTCAGTCATTCGAAATAATCACCGACATCATTTAACAAATTGGCCGATTTTCATAGTCGCTATATCATTTACTGACATTGTTGATGAAAAGAATTGCACCAATTTAAAAAAAATTGATAGATTTTAAAACAGTACAGTAATCCCTCGATTATTGCGTCTTCACTTATCACGAATTCACGACTTTGCGATTTTTCCCCGCTATTAATTATTTTTAAAATTTCCTTAAAGTTCATAAAAATATGAAAATCCACGCTGAAACTCATAAATGGAAGCCACTCTTGCTACTAGGAATCAGCACTGAAGAAAAAAAAAAGTCATAATAGGAGTGTGACGCTACTTGTATTTTTCGATTATCGCGGCCACGTCTGGTCTACATTAACCGCAATATTCGAGGGATAACTGTATATAGCTTTTTACCTTCTGGATGACAATTTCTCGCTGTTTCATGGTCATGTTGGAGTGGATGCAGGCGGCTTTCAGCTTGGCCGACACGCCAAAAAGCTGCCAATACACAACATGGCTTTTGAATCATCATTACGCAACCATTGTTACAATTTCCCCTCTCGAGGGCACGCACCTGGTCATCCATGAGCGAGACGAGAGGCGAAATGACCAAAGTGATGCAATTGGAGCGCTTGGCGTACAAGTAAGCCGGTAGCTGGTAGCAGAGGGACTTTCCCATCCCGGTGGACAATACCACCAAAGTAGAGAGACCTGTGCAAAAACAAGGACCATCCAAAAATTCACGTAGACGTACGTAGAGTCCGATTGGTTCAGAAGCCACTCATTTACAAATGTGATTGCACTTTGAATTTGTTTCTTTTTTCAAACTTGAGTTTTGAAAAAGAAGGGGTCGTCTTATATTCGGGCCAATACAGTACTATATTTTCCAGGCGTGGATCTTGCGGGACCTGTGGAACGGTGAGTTTTTATGTACCTGATAGGATCCTCATGATGGCTTCCTCCTGGCCCGCCCTGAACGAATTGTAGCCGAGTTCTCGAAGAGCGGCAAAAACGGCCTCTGGGGTGGCTGAAGGCAAAATCTTTTATTTTTCATGTCGTCGTCATCAATAATCGACTTTAATTACCTTGAACGTTGCCGTCGTCGGCGAGGCTGTAAAGCGGCTCGACGGGCGATGGGGGCGCCGGCCGTTCGTAGTCGGGACGGATCACATTGAGAAGAGCTTGGTCTTTGTCCTCCGTTTCTCGGTCGTCTTGGACGCCACAATCTTGCAGCGTCCCTGTAGCTCGGGCGACCTCCTCCAGAGTGGGCAACTGGAAAGGCTCCTCCTCCTCCTCCTCCTCCTCAACGGGCTGCTGGATGGCGGGGGGTGCCGCTGCTAATCGAGCAGGAAGTTAGTAAAAACAAACTTTTTTTTTTTTAAATGAGGTTAGTTAGCATGTCGCTACCTGCTCCCTTGCAGTGGACAGCCCAGTGTCCCGTCCCGCCGCATTTGTAGCAGGTGTCACCCTGCCGGTTGTAACCGCCACGGAAACCACCGCGCCGTCCTCTTCCCGAAAATCCGCCGCCGCCGCCAAATCGTTCGCCTTTCAGCTGGAACTTCTGCATGGACAACTGAAGGAAAACAAACATTTGACGTATGATTGAGTCGTTTCAATACAAGATCATATTCCAAACATTTTTTTCTTGGTGTACGTTACTTGTTTCCGTAGGGCCATCCCTCTCAAGGCGTATCCTTTGACGTGAGATTTTTTCTTGAGATTGATTTTCACAAAGTTGCCTTCGGCAGCTTTGGAGCCTCTGAAAGGACACCAAAATGTGCATAAAATTGCTTAGAAGAATTAGGAAATGGTAAGGCTTACCTTGCTCTAACTGGTCGTGCGTGATAAGATCTTTTTGCGTTGAAGTCTTCTTCGACCTCTCCGAGTAAGTTCTCTTGAGGAACCTGAAGAGTTTAACGAGTTACCGTATTTTACGGACTATAAATCACACTATTTTTATAGTTTGGCTTTATATAGCTTTTACAGCTTGTATTTTCTGGCTGTGGTTATCCAAAAAACTGTGAAGATGTTACATTAAGAGGTGCTTATTTTGACTGTTGTTTCATCACTGCAATGTATAATGTTGTAAATAAAAAATAAATAAGTGTTATATAATTTATACTACAATGCCATTTATATTTTTTCTTTCATTGTGCCATTTTTGGCTAGTGCGACTTATACTCAGGTGCAACTTATACTCCATAAAATACGGTATTTCGATTTTGCCCATTAATAGACATTTTTTCTAATGTTTGTCTACCTTGTTTGGTACCTTGACCGCTTTGTTGTCCTCTAATACGGAGTCCTCTTTTGCCTTTTTCCGACGTGCCTTTTTCTTCCCTTCTTCTTCCTGAGCATTCTCCTCGTCTTTCTCTACATTGTCCTCCAAGTTCTTCTTCCTACGCCTTTTCCGCGCACCTCCTTCCAGTATTGCTTCTGCATCTCTCTGCCTTTTCTTCCGCTTCATCTTTGGAAGGCTCTCGTCGGACTCTTGCGGCAGCGCTGCTGCTTCATCGATATATTCTGGAGGTGTCCGCGGGAGCGGCGCGGAATTTACGGAAATGTCCGTCTTGGAGTCTTTCTCGTCCGCTCGGTCCTCCACGGCTTTCTCATTTGTCTGACTCGCATCCTGGTTTCCCCCTCCGGGCTTCTCTTTGGCTCCGAGCTCGCCGAAAACCTGACATCTCTCCAGCCACTTTCTGTCCACGCCGCTCAGGTGGCTGGCAAGAGAAGGCTTTCCCACCGTGGAGGTGACTTGAGGTCCTCCTAGATCTGTAGCGGCTAGGCCTCCACATGAAAAGTGTGAGTCTTTTTCCACATCACTGGCGACAGGAGGCACGCAAGTCTTAATAGGACTAAGAGAATCTGTGGGAGGTTCGGAAATGGACGGAAATTGCTCAAGAGGTCCATCAGGCTCAGGTATATCAATCTTACTGGTGCCCAGTTTTGGCTTTACCGACCTGTGTAAAAAAATAAAAAATATTTTTAAGTCTACACACTTAAAATATGGCTTTGGGCTCAACAGCAGTTACTCACCCTGATGAAAAGATTTTGGGTTGTTGTGCTTCATGGGATGAGGTAACAACGTTATTCTTGGGGACATGTTGGTCATCTCTTTTTAAAGAGTTTAGGGGCACACGTCCAGTTTTTTTCAATGAAACTGATTTATTCTGGAATGACAACAAGTGCACATGAACGAAGCGGTCGAGCAAAAATGCTCAGCTGTGAATGCGACTTACATTTTTAGACAATGACACCAAGTTGGTCTTGAGTTTGAAGCCGTAGTTTTGCACTGAGGCCGTTAGAGCGTCTCTGTCCTGAGATGTCAGCGGCCGGGGCGAGGACGCCGGTAAAGCGCTGCGATTCAGGTGCGAACCCCAGCAGTCCTAAACAGAATCCAGTGCTCATGGTGATGTACAGCAATTTGTGCATTAAATGTGTTCTAAAACGGAACATCCATAAAACTCCATTAACCAAAACAGTTTCTCCACTACTTCAAACCATTATTATAATTACCTTTTGAGATGCAGATCCAGACTCTTCGGTGTTATTTGTGGTTGCAACATTGTTACTGTCGTTCTCTTTGGTTAGTTTCAAACTGCGATACTCTTTATATAAATCTGAAAATTATAAAAACATGACTACTACAAATAATTAAGGCTTTGAACTGACACTGTAGTAAATATATGCACTTACTCTTAGTCTCCTCTGGAGCGTCATCGACGTCCTCCTGAACATTTTGTTTGAATATTGTCATAAGTGGAACCGAAACGGCAAAACAGTAACAAATATGACAATTATTGTTACCTTTGCAGGTTTCCTCTTGTGCTCCTTGACGAAGTTCTGCTCCCAACTTTTCAACAGCAGTTTCACCTCATTGTAGCGCTCCATAATAGAACACAGTGATCCATCACATGGACTTCAGGAGATGTTATCCAAAGTTAAACATTGTTTATATGTATAATAATCATTATTTAACGAATGATTAAAGGGGGTAAAGTGGAGAGGTAATTCGAAGTAAGACGCCATGTGCCTAGCTAGAATAGCACTTCCGTGTTCCGGTATGATTTTCCCGCGCCGGGAACTGGCAGTTTAGGTTGCCAAGTTGAAATCTTTTCCCTCTTGACTAAAACTAGAAATACTCATGTGACATATCTATATACGATATTAAGAAACATTTAATAGTTTAATTGTATTTGCATTCTTTAATTTTTGTTTGAATAATAAAAAGAACGTTGAAACGTTGTTTGTTTCAAAATACCCGTTGTTGCTGGTATTTGGCAACCTTCATGTGTCGACGGATATCCGGCCTGCATATATGCCCCGCCTTCTTTTTTAAAGAGACAATCTCCTTTTCGATAAGAACTGGTGAATTTTAGCAATAAATAAGCTTAATTCGTTTAGTTTTCTTCTAAAGATGTGCCGCACTTTATGTATCAGAATAAAATTATGTCAAACACTACAGCGCCAGAAGATGACCCTAAAGTTTTTTTCTAAATAGATTTTTTTTTAAAGATTCACAAATCTAAAGTAAGAAAAATTGTTTTATTATTGAGCGTCAGTGAGAAGCTTTATTCAACATCATGATAAACGGCGGTCCATGGATTTGCAGCATCGTGGGCTCTACTCCAGCAGGGATACCTCGTGGAAATACGCACCAAGCATTTTGATCCCTTGAATGTAGTTAGATCTGAAGATAAAAATAAAATGAGGAACATAATTGACAACACGACAACAAACGAGTCTAGCACCTGTTGAGTTTCTCATTCTGGGAGTGCGCGCCGTCATCGGAGGAGCCGACGGGAAGCAGCATCACGTTGCGCCCCGTCGCTTCCTGGAAGGTCAGCGTGACGGGGATGCTACCGCCCTCGCGCGTCAGGTCCGGTTCCACGCCAAAGACTGACAAGCAACAGACACCAATGGTTTAATGAGAGCGTACCGAGTCGAAAAGACATTTGACGTACCCGTTTTCATGGCTTTGCGCCCCGCCAAGTAGTGAGGATGGTTGAAGTCGGACACCCAGGCTTTGGCTCCGTGGCCCATGTACACGTTCAACTTATTTGGACTCTCCAGTTGGGCAAATTTCTGCTTCAGATAGTCGATCACCTAAAAAAAAAAAACATTGAAAATCGCACTACTGTAATACTCAAATGTTATGAGTAGGTCAGAAAATGCCTTCAAGTGCAAAAATTTCCCTACGTGTGCATTTTCTTACTTTTTTTTGGGCCCGTTTCTAACAGTCAGAGGAATCTACTTCCTAAACATGTTTTGACTACTTCTGTTTTTAGGTCCAGTCAAACCACAATCATATGATGGCTAGCAAAGACAGACACAATAAGAACTGTTTTAAAGGTCAAATGATTTCAGGATGGAGTAAAAAAATTCTTTTTAAAAATGCTACTTGCGGCCATTTTGTGTTGAATTCAAATGACTGTATTCTACTTTATTTGTTCTTGAACTATATGGGGTCGTACCTTCTTCTCCACAACTTTGGGGTCCATGTCGGGCACCAGGCGGATGGAGAATTTGCCGTTGACTTTGCGTGGGATGACTGTCTTTGCGCCCGCGTCAGAGAAAGCCCCCTCGATGCCATGCAGAGAAAGTGAAGGGTATCTCCAACGGTGCATTAGGATTTGCTCCTGCAGGGAAAAAAAACTTAATAGTGACCTCATTTTTCCCGTAATGTGGCGTCGGCTCACCTT
Organism: Stigmatopora argus; assembly: GCF_051989625.1. Lineage (NCBI taxonomy): Eukaryota > Metazoa > Chordata > Actinopteri > Syngnathiformes > Syngnathidae > Stigmatopora > Stigmatopora argus. Next base: position 5,280,992 of record NC_135407.1, on the reverse strand, counting down.
GGTGCTGTGCAGTAGCTGTTCCACGCCGACGTCTTTGCAGTACTCCTCCAAGTCAAATTCAATCTTGTCGTAAAGTTGCCTCTCGTCATGAGTCAGTGGGGCCACGTCATCGCAGATCCCGGGAATTAAGATCTCCCCCTTCCTGTCCACCAGGGAGCCTGTTGAAGGATGCGAAATTATAGAAAACAGAGATGTGTGCTACTCCGGTTACGCGGCTGGCTATGAAAACAAACTCGCCCATGAGCGTAATGAGGTCCGTCATGGCCTCGTGAACAGAGCCGCCGAAAACACCAGAATGCAGGTCCTTCTCACAGCCGTCCACCTTGAAAAGCAGCGTCCGTATTATTGTTCTGCTCAGACAGTCAAACGCTCGTTACGTCCACCTCGATGAAGAAGTAGCAGATTCCTCTCAGGCCATAAGTGATGCAGGGTTTGGTCTTCCCCAACCAGTAGTTGTCAGAGATGCACACATAGTCCACATCCTTGAAGAAGCTGTCCTTGCGCGAGAAGACCAGCTCGTCCAGGCCCTCCGAACCCGATTCCTCCATCCCCTCAAAGCAGAACTTGATGTTGATGGGAAGCTCCTGCCATGGAAGCGAGAAAGCGGCTGAGATGAGCGCGTTTAATGATTAAAGGGACAGAAAAGAGAAGCCAATTTGCATAGAGACCTTTGAACGCTTGCCCTTCTGAAATGATCACCAGGTGAGACATGTGACAATTTGTGATGGAATTTTACCTGCTGGATCTTCTGGTAGGCTTCTATGGTGTTAAACCAAGCCAACACTGGACCTTTGTCGTCAGTGGAGCCTCGTCCGTAGAGCTTTCCTGGAAAAAAAAAGACGGCAAAGGCAGTGTTTTCGTTAGGAAAAATAAGATGAGCAGGCAGAATGAAAGCGACAGGAAAACGGAAATGGGCGTGCTGCTTTCTGTCAGCTGTTTGGGGCTAATATAAAGTCATGTTTATAGTGTGATAGAAGTCAAATAAAAGTAAATATTGAATAAAATTCACTCCCATTGGCAATGAGAAGACAACCAGTGGGGGAAAAAAAAGCTAATGAATTAATTACATGCAGAGGTTTTCAAAGGGGATTTAATGTCCATGCTTGAACAATAATTAATACAAAGCAAGATAATGGCAGAGTCTACTGAGCTAACATGTGATGACTTGGAAAAGGACTTTGGAAATGGGAGTCGGGAGAGACAGCATCGGCTGATAAAAATTGCAGCACAGACATTGTGTCCAAAAAGTGACAAACCAGTGTCATGGAATTATGCCTTTGGGCAGTTAGTTGCTTGTTCTGGAATGTGTCATATGTCAGTGCGTCAAAACAAAACCAAAAAAAGGAATCATACTGAAAGTGAAAGCGTCTCTCCGCACTCACCATCTTTCTCCACCAGAGTGAACGGTTCCGTGTCCCAGCCGTCGTCAATATTGGCGGGCTGAACGTCGAGGTGGCCGTAAATGCAGACCGTTTTCTTGCCCGGGTCCGAGCCCAGTCGCCCCAGGATTATGGGGGGCAGAGGGATCTCCTCCCCACCTGGAAGCTGTGTCAACCAGAAACCAAAGGCTGTTAAAATATGATCCAGAAAAACCACATTCCGACCCACGCACCTTCTGCAGGCCGACGTCCACCATCTCCACCGTGCCGCCCAGCCGCTCGATGTCCTTGGCGGCCATTTGCATCATTTTCTTAATCTCGCCGCGCTTCTGCGGCCAAGCGGAAACGCTCTGGACAGCCACCCATTGCGCTAGGCGCTGTTCAAAAGTAAATGGACGGAAATAAGTCAAACTGAGGTAGCTCGAAAAATCCTCAAAATATTTGATTGTTCATAATATTGAACCATAAGCAATTAAAGACATCTTACCTCCACGTAAAGGTCCTGATGTTCGTCCACATACTTGAAAAGAGTTTTGAGGTGGGCCATTTTGTCTGGGGTGGGATGTTGCTGAGACCGAAGGGAGAATGGTGTGAGAAAGCCAGCCTCCAAACCAGCACTGCTTCTTAAAGGGGATGGGAGGGTTACTTAACTCCACCCATTTGCTGACAACACGGTGTCTAGTTGCTGGTCTAAAGTCAACACAAGTTTATTTGTATTATATTATCTATATTGTACGTATCTAGAGTTCATAATCCATATTTATTCCTACATTCTTTTTCATTTTTGAAGTATAGTTGAACGGAGATTGTTTGAAGTCTCCTTTCATCATTATTTTTTTTGACCAATGTCTTACTGTGGTGGTCTTTATTCTTGGAAAACCCCCAAAAACAACTTTGGGAAAACAACCCATCTTCTTTAACGTAAAAAAAAATAATGCGTCACGATTGTGGTACTTGGAGAGCATTTTTTCTACATTAGATTAGATGAACTTTATTCATGTAATTGGGAAATGAAAAAGTTTGAGAACCATAGCAGCAAGCATTATGTAATTGCTTAGGGGATGAATGGCGCAATTCGTGACTTGTCTTGCGTCATTATTAAGAAGCCTCGCGCTTTAGAAGTTTGTACAATACTAATAGATGCAATTTTAGGGTCATTGATGCTGCATTTGCTCGTTGCATTTTCACCAAACAAAATAAGCTATGAGCGATAAACTAGCTGTCAGGTTGACAATTAACATCAGTGCTATGTTAAGAAAAACCCCGAGGGGAGGAAAAAACTGACCTGTTTCTCGGAATAGATGAAAATGAAACGATGTTTTTCAATGATGACTTTGCAACTTCTGTTTTAAAATGAGTGTCACGTGACACTCCAGACAGTAAAAATACTTCCGGGTTTCGATACCGGCTTCGTCGTAATAAAAACATGCACTATTAAATTGGGCTTGAAACTGTATTTTTTTAACAAAAAAAAGCTACGAAGTAGAGGGATAAATAATATAAGAGTTCATTTCACAATAGGACCTTAAAGTTGATCAATGTGACTGCTTCTCCCACGTCTGGGGGCGCAAAGGATTGTGGGTTTTAGTGTTTATTTGTACTGCTGCTTATTTAATTAATTATTTTATGGTTGAATAGGTCACATATTTTTTAAGTTCCCTATTTTTAATAACCACTGATTATTTTCTTTTCATATATTATGAGTAAAACAATTTTACAATATAAAGACCCATGCTAGCTAGCACTATTGATAAATGAATGTCTCATTGGCCAAAATTGCATTAAACCAGATACAAGTCTTATGAACAATTTTAATAGCGATAGATGAGAAATATTCCCAAATCAATACGTTTGAATATACAATAAAATGTTTTCCATTTGTATTTCCGGGCAGCAGTTCACTGTACCTGCAATGACAAGGAAGATTAAAAAGTTTATCGAAATAAGATTTTGGCAGCAATATGCCAGATATAAAATCCCACTTTTCCATCAAAGCAGCGCTCTTCACAAATCTTTTCATCCGACCTGCAAACCTCTGAAGAGCACATGAAGTGGATCTGCATGGGCAACATTCACAGAAAGTTAGCCACCAGCATTTATTCCATACGAGTGCCAAAGTACTACAAATCTCACCTGTTCATTGAGGTAAAGTTTAGTCTTAACATCCATAAACTGAAACGCCTTGACCTCAAAATGCCTCTGATGGCGATTTTGAGGCAAGTCGGCCATTTGCAGGATGGACACGTTTGGGTCATTCGGGTTGGCACACCTCCAAAAAGAGGAAACACAATTTTTCAAGACATTGTCAAGCCTTCAACTGCATATTCGGTGAGTGTCAACCAAAACTAAATTGGGTTGCTGACACCAAGGAAAAATGACAGCTTACCCTTCATAAACCAGCACCAAGGCGTTCTTAGCGGAGCGAGGGTACGCTAGACAGTACTTGACCAGAAGGGTCGCATCGGGTTTGGGAGACAGCAGTCGGAGTTCCAAATACACGGGTTTGCCCAGAATGTAGCGCAAGGTGGGGACAGACGGCAGGAAAGTAGAGAAGGTCTTATCTGTTTGGAATCGAGCACAGAATTAAACAGTCAAGAAAGGCAAATGCAATGATTTTTTTCCAGTACGTCACTGAGGCAAACGCATTTATTTACCGGTTGCAATTCTCAATTCCACGCCGTATAAACCGACTGCAGGGATCGACGACGGCATGTCGCGGCTCGGGATCTTCACCATGTAACCCACGCTGGCAAACGGTTGATGGTCGTGAGCAGCCAAACTGTAGCGGCACTCCACTAAGAACCTGAAAAGGAAAAACGCATTCTTAGGAATGAAGTTACAAATGCATGGTAGGTCAATATCGCGTAATAATGACAACCTTAATGGATCCGTTCTCGTGATGATGCCGTACTTGAGGTTGAGAGCTCGAATGAGAGTCTGAACTTCGGCCAGGTAGATCCTCGTCAAGCCTATATCCTGAAAAATCAACGGCGACGTTTAGTCAGATGGCAAAAAAAGGGCCATATTTTGCAATCTGCGCCTGTACAAGGCAACTTACATAAGTATGTGTGCCACATTCGGTTACTTTGAACTTAAAAATGGCAAAGTCCGGAGTCAGAACAACGGGTTTGCAGTCCGTTCCGGGAATCACCAGCTCGGCGGGGTCCAGAGTCATGGACGCGTATGTGGAGCGGATGATGAAAACGAAATGACGATCCACCGTGCACTCTGGGATGGCAATTTTAAGTAAAGGAATTGAAACTGTGCAAATGTGACACCATGCAATAAAGGATTAAAAAATAAGCTTTGACCATCCATTGGGTAGAAGCATTCGTGAGTCGTAGGATTCACGCAGCATCCTTCTATTTTACATTCATGTGGCATAATTCCATCATCGCCACATTGAATCTGCTCTCGGGGGTCCACGGCACAATCTGAAATGCAACACAACAATGATGACCCCTCAATTCAAGAGAAGATTTTTCAAAATCCTTAACTCACCAAGTGCCTTCGGTGGTGGTTGCGGTGGCGGCGGCGTGCGGCACTTGGACGCCGGGGCGCCGGACCGAGGCATTGCGCCAGGTGCGGACTCCACATCCCGACGGCACGTCAACGTGGTGACTCGGGCCTCGTCCAACTCGCCCTTGTACATCAGCTGCAGGCTGTAACTGTCCGTCTAGAACACCTTTTGTCATTAATTGCGTTTGGTTTTGCGGCACGGTGACAAAACCGAGGGCTTACGTCCTCCTCGTTGCATCCGGTGAGCGGTACAGTCAAGGTGTTCAGAAGGCGGGTCACTTTGAGACCACATTGGGAGGTAGCTTGCAGATTTGGAGAGCCTGGGAAGAAAATATTACAATACGTTTGAATGCATTTAGCCATACGTGATGGATCAAACACTTACCCATAACTTTGACGTCACTGAGCTGACCAAGCGGGAGAATGATCCTAAAGCCTTCCTCATCGCACGATACTCGCAGTCCACCTTGATCTGGGTTGATGGTGCTGGTCCAGCCACTCAGAGAGACTTCACCAGACTGGCCTCGGGTTGTCAGCTCAACCCAATGTCCAGAATCGGGGTCCGATGTTTCCATTGCCTGAGGATCAGGAAAAGCTTCTGCCTCTTTGTTATATCCACTGCTTTCAGCATCGTCCTTGCCAAACGTCATAATTTCAGGTAGCATAGCTTCAAAACGTGTTTTGTCATCTTCCCACTGCTGTCCAGAAACCAGAAGAGCCAAATTCAGGACCACCAGCAGCCACAGGCAAGCCATGTGGACCACAAAGCAAAAACCAACTTGATGTGGCAGAACCTTTGAAATCCCCACAGGTGATGCTTAATTGCACACACCTGGTCGCTTCTGGTTGGTCAATTCCGAGCCAATTAAAAAGTAGGCGGGACTTAAATCCAGCCAGGTAACATGGGGGAGGAATTTGAGGTTTACATTTACTTATTTGACAACGTGGTGGAGAGGGGTGAAAATATGCGCCTCATAGTTCTAAAATCGTGGATTCAGACTGTGTAGAGTTTATGGGTTTTCTCCAGGTACTTCCGTTTCCACCCACATCCCAAAGACATGCATGCTAAGCTAATTAAAGACTTTGAATTGACACAAAATGACATTGGTAATTCATGTGTGGCTTTATGGCACAGTCCAATGGTAAGTAGTCAAATAATGTTTTTCTGAACAGTCAAAAATAAAGCAAATCTGCATAGCACACCACACACTTCATTCTTTTTAACTTGGACAAACTAAATTTTGCAGATGATCGTCAGGTCTGGAGGGAAAAAAATCACTTGTAGGAGTTGGCTTTGTGTTTGGGTAAAAAATTGAAATTTGGGGGCACAGGTCCAAGTAGCATTTCACTGGAAGAGAAAGAACAATAAAAACAAATAGCAGCTACTTTAAAACTACTTGGAAAATATACAATGACCGAGTTTCTGGGTAACACAACACATTTTTGTGACCGCTCTGACATTGCCAAAGTCACTCAAAGAGATTTGCCACCCACCTGATGCGAATCCAGTCTCCAACGTTTTGACTTGCCATCAGCGACTCCAGGAAGTTCCTCCCCATGTAGTAAGGAGGCCTCTCATTGATCTTCACTGGCACTCGCTCCAACAGACCCACTGGAATATACCTGAGATCCAATTTTCCCCTTTGAGTGTTTGCTTTTCAGAATTTTAGGGGGTACCCAAGGTCTTTGAATGTACTACCTGCACAAGAAAGACAACCACTCGAGCAGAAAGGTGCGAGTCTTCTCCACGCCACGAGTGTCCGAGCCCCAGTGCTCCAGGCCGTAGTTACTAAAGTCCCGTAGAATGTCGAGGCGCTCGGAGGACGAGATGTCCCAGTGGCGGCTCTCCTTGATTTCCGTGAAGAGCCACGGCTTCACCAGAGCACCTCTGACAAATAAAGTATTTGTACAATTTGTTGTCCAATTGCCTTCCCAGGACAGTGTTTAAGATTCCTAATAAAATAAGGCACCAACCTTGCGAGCATTATTCCAGAAACACCAGTCTCTTTGGCTCTCATAGCATCTTCATAGGACAGAATATCACCATTACCTACGAAAATTCATTCTACCTTAGTGCATTTGCTCCATATAAATCTACAATATCAATGCCAAATACGGGCATCAATACCAAAGAGTGGAATGGGGCTGGCCAACTTGGAGCAGGTAGTTATATAGTCCCAGTCGGCAACCTTGGTGTAGCGCTGCTCCCTGGAACGACCATGCAGCTAAATGATGACACGGGTGCAGGGGAAAACCATTAGAATACTTTTGTTGTACACAAAAAAAACCTGTAGAGAAAAAAAAATCACCGTGATCAGAGAGACTCCCCATTTCATCATCTCTGGAATGAGTTTATGTGCAACGTTGTTCTTCTCCTGGACACCGGTGCGGATCTTCACTGTTAAAGGGACGTCCAGCACCTATAAGTTAGGTTAGGTTAGAACTTTATTTCATCCCGTATTCGGGAAATTTCTTGTTTGCAGTAGCAAGACAGACACAAGACACACAAGACATTGTAGACCTAGGTAAAAAACTGGAGCCACACAAAGGAAGTCTACAAGGTGCAGAATGAGACTGAGATTACCGCACAGTGGGGAAAAAATATATCGACTCCCTCCAAATATCACACAAATTCATCTTACACACTCACATAGTTCATTCCCCGGATGATCTGCTCAAACTTGCGGGTGCGCGTCATCAAGCCGCAGCCTCCGCCCTGGGGATCAGAAAACAAAAACATATTTTACAGGTAAACTGTGTTGATATAATGAACAAAAAAAACAAAAAAAAAGAATCGCTGACCTTCTTATAGACGAGGTCAATGGGGCAGCCCGAATTGATGTCCACAAAGTCCACGTCTGTGTTGTTGTTGATGAGCTCGGCGCATCTCGTCATGGTGTCGGGGAAGCAGCCCTCCACCTACATTTTTTGTTTTGTTTGAAACCCAGTGTGTCAGTGAGTCTATTTGAAGGACATTTTGACGATCCGCAGCAACGGCACCTGGACTCCGAAGAGATCTTCGCTCTCGTGCCTCTTGAGAAGCGCCCACTCGGACTGTTGTCCTTGAAGGAGTTTGGTGCACATGGCCATTTCACCACAAGTGATGTCGGCTCCAAAGCGCTTGCACACGCGGCGGAATGGCAGGTTCCCACACTGAACCAAAAACATCAAGAGTCTCACACGGAAAATCTGCCCGAGTGACACGACGTTGACTGTCGCTGCGCTTACGGTTGTTAGTGGGGCGAGGTAGAGTTTGTCTTGGAAGTCCACCTTGAAATCCATAAAGACGCTCATTAAAACCTCTTTGTTTGGACTTGAAAATATTTTTCTCATGCGAGGGGATCGATAGACACCTGCTTTTTTTCGCAGCCTCGCAACTTGATGATATCGACATCGGTCAATGCACCCACAGTCGTCGCAGTGGATGTTTTCTCGGAGTCCACCTGTAAAAATAAAATGGAATTAGGTGTGTTTAGTCTGTATATCAACAATTAGATGTCTAGAATAAATACAGAGAAGAAGAAAAATTGAGCACTAAAGTGGGTCTGTGGTATACAAAATTCCATACGGTTGCATTACAAAAAGTATCATTTACCAGTTTTTCGGCATCTGTAGATTCAGTCTTAGTTTCAACAATTGGATCTGCCTTTAAATCAGCTGTGCCTGGAAAAATACATGACCGATGAATAATTTTGCAATCCCTCATTTGAGTCCCACCATCTTACATGCTGAAACTAAGCTACCTTCTTACCATTGTTCTGTTTGTTTTCATCCTTCTTGTCATTTAGCGTCTTCAGGTATTCGTCTGATTTCGTAAATGGGACCGAATGCTTTCGTAGTTGATTCTGAAGTTCCTTACTGAGGACGTTCCGCACCGGCGTGCGGCCTTCGTAGCTTTTCACCACCTCCGCGTTTTCGGCGCTCTTCAAGTCAGCCGTGGTGTGCGCCCGGGCAAAGCGACAATTGAGGCCGTACGTGCACTTCCCGAAGGTGTCGTAGACGTGGCAGCGTTCGCCGAGGTCGGCGGGCTTGCTCGCCACGTAGGCGGCGACGTCGTGGTAAAAGCGGCACTTGTCGCCGAAGGGACATTCGCCTTTACCCTCACCCTGACGAGTTGAAAAGGGGAGATGGCGGAGAACATTCACACTCACCACCGGACATGTTCATATTCTATATGCCCAGGGTGTTAGGAAAGGTCTAGGTTGCTTCACATAACCTACCGGAATAACCGAGCTGCAAAGCCTTTTTTCATCGTAGGACGTGGGTTTCTTATGCGGTCTCCACTTGTTTTGCCCCCTGAGACGTTTGCCGTCTGGCTTGGCGCCTTTGTCCAGCTCCTCGGCATCCAATTTGACTTTTTTTCGTTCTGGCTCCTCTGTGGGATCGCCTTTCTTGTCTCCTTTTACGTTTCGCCACTCTGAGACGAGGAACTCGTGGAATTTGTCTTTGCTGGTGATAAATCTGCAAATGCCACAAAGGGTGGGTGTTGTTGGTTAAGTGACATATCGTTTTTGTGGCCATATTTATGCATTACATATCTCATTCGTTTAACAAAGTGGAACTAATTTGTAATACTAAGTATATGGGATTACATACAGTTTTAAACTTTGGAAGGACTCACTCTGGTTTGAGGGCTGCTTCCCCCTTAACTGGAGCCTCAGTTGTCACTTTTGTAACGGTTTCCTCTACAGGTTTTTCCATCACATTGGGTTGTTTCTGTTTTGACAGCACACGCATAAATAATCAATTCCAAAGACAGCTGAACGAAAAATAAAAAATGTCATCAACTTATTAAGTGCAGGCGAAACAATGCGAAGTAATGCTGATTCATGGTGAATAATTATCACGGCACTTACTAGTTTGCAGGTGTTGACAGTCGAGTTGCTACTGTGTAAGCTAACAGCTAACGTGAAGCAATTATGACGCTTTATTCCGTCGAAAATGCGCGTTATATTTTACTGTAATCAAGTGTGGAAAAATATACAAAATACATACATTAACGTTTACGTAAATGTTGATATTGCAAGGAAAAAAAATAGTGTTGCAAAAACGTGAGCAGCCGGCGGTGCAACAATAATCAGGTCCGGAATGAAATTGGCGAAGAAATATTTTAGATTATTAACTACTGTATATTTTGCCAGAAAGTTGCTACGACCTGACTCATGCGTAGCAAAAACAGTGCGTGTTAAAAATAAATAAAAATAAAAATAAATAAAAACGTTTTAAAATTTGTATTATTTGAACACGTGATGACATCATAACGCCCGAGATCGGTTCAGAGTGAAGCACCCAATCACAAGCGGGGGTTATTGACAAACACGAAATTAACAGCCAATCCGATACGTCTTTTGGTCAGGCGTGGGCGGGACAGTCGTTGACAGGTAGAGATGCTGAGGCAGTAACTCTGGTGGTCCAACTATTTTGACGCGAGGGTGGCTAACTTTTAATCCGCGTTTCGCCTACTAAAGATTCCAAAACTTTAAGCATGTCCATGCATTTGTATCAAATGAGCACCAGGCTGCTGGAAGACACCGTTGGCAAAATGAACGAGAACCTCCCCTCCTTGATCCTGGCTGTTTCTGCTATCATTCTCACGATGGGATACTTTTACAGCAAAATGCTTCTCAGACGAACTTCTGACAAGAGTGTGGTGAGTCCCATTCAAGTTTGTCAAAGTGATGCTTGAATCCTAATGTGTGCTTTTCTTTTGTAACAGAAATACCCACCTTACATATCTTCCTGTGTCCCCTTTTTGGGTCATGCTGTTGCATTTGGCAAAAGTCCCATTGATTTTTTGGAGAATGCCTACGAAAAAGTAAGTAGAAGTGGACTGATAATATGAATAGTTATATAGGATGTCGTTAAAATGTATATACAAAATTATAGCAGATGTAAGACAACAGTTATATACTATATATTAGGCCCTATGGACCTAATTTGCTTTTACGAAGCGAGATAGCCCATTTGAATTCCTGACCTTCCGCAGTACGGACCCGTTTTCAGCTTCACCATGGTTGGTAAAACCTTCACCTACCTTCTGGGAAGTGACGCCGCCACACTGCTCTTCAACAGCAAGAACGAGGACCTAAACGCAGAAGACGTCTACTCCCGACTCACCACTCCCGTCTTCGGCAAAGGCGTCGCCTACGACGTGGCCAACCCGGTAAGTCGCCATCGCCACTCGTCGAATGAGACAAAATACAACTCACCTCGGACGTCCATTCAGATATTTCTGGAACAAAAGAAGATGCTGAAGACGGGCCTGAACATCGCCCGCTTTAAAGAACACGTCAAGATCATCGAGGAGGAGACCGTGGACTATTTTCAGAGATGGGGAGACAGCGGCCAGAGAAGTGAGTCATCGACATCCCGACGCTTTGGCGCGTTTCTAAACTTCTCCAAAATCTTTCAGATCTCTTCGAAGCGTTGTCCGAGCTCATCATCCTCACGGCCAGCAGCTGCCTGCACGGCCAGGAGATCCGCGACCTCCTAGACGAGCACGTGGCTCAGCTTTACGCCGACCTGGACGGAGGGTTCAGTCATGCCGCCTGGCTGCTGCCCGGATGGCTGCCGCTGCCCAGCTTCAGGTGAGGCCCCTTCCGGGGGTGGCCTGGCAGAACTCACCCTCTTAAGGCACTTTTGTCGGCTTTAGAAAGCGAGACCGAGCTCACCGGGAGATCAAGAACATCTTCTTCAAGGTGATCCAGAAGCGAAGATGCTCCGAGGAGAAGGTAGACGACATCCTGCAGACGCTGGTGGACGCCACTTACAAGTAAGAAAAATGAAGGTCATCCCCGTTCCGTGGTAGTACAAGGCACGTTTTTGTCCCCACCCGAAAGAGACGGACGTCCGCTGTCGGACGACGAGATCTCCGGCCTCCTCATCGGCCTCCTGCTGGCCGGTCAGCACACGTCGTCCACCACCAGCGCCTGGTTGGGCTTCTTCCTGGCCAGAGATAAAGCCGTGCAGGAGCACTGCTACGCCGAGCAGAAGGCCGTGTGTGGTGACAACCTGCCGCCCCTCCACCTCGACCAGGTACGGCAAGCATAAAAAAAATAGGATTCCAAAATTTGATACCGACAAAATCTTCAGTTGAAGGAGCTCAACCTGTTGGAGCGCTGCTTGAAGGAAACCCTGAGGCTGCGCCCGCCTATCATGACCATGATGAGGATGGCCCGATCTACTCAGGTAAGGACGTCGTGGCCAATTCTCAGGATTAGCTGGCTACCATTGACGGCAACAGACTAACAATTTAAAGAGTTCAGGACGATAATACTTTTTTTTCTTCCGTAGACGGCGTCAGGTTTCACCATCCCGGCGGGCCACCAAGTGTGCGTCTCCCCGACCGTCAACCACCGTCTGCGGGACACATGGCACGAGAGGATGCGCTTCGACCCGGAACGCTACCTTTGCGACAACCCCGCCGCCGGAGAGAAGTTTGCCTACGTGCCCTTTGGAGCAGGTTTGGAAAACAACTAAATCAATCCTGGAACAACACATGAATTTTTTTTCTCCAATTTTCAGGACGACATCGCTGTATCGGCGAGAACTTTGCCTACGTGCAGATCAAAACCATCTGGTCCACGTTGCTGCGTCTGTACGAATTCAACCTGGTGGATGGTTACTTCCCAACCGTGAACTACACCACCATGATACACACCCCCAACAACCCCATCATTGCATACAAGAGAAGGAAACCTTGACCAATTGGAAGTGAAAACCAATTTTCACATCAATGGACCACTATTTCTATCAGAGCGTGCTCAGATAGAAGACTGCAAATCACGATGCCTTCAATGACCCTGTAAATTGCGGAATATAGTTGTGAAATGTTGATTGTCCTTCATTCTGTAAGGTAACAAAAAAAGAGTAAGTTAAAAATAAGTTTTTAAGAGTGGAAATGATTGTTGCATTCAGTAAAGATGGATTATTTCAGAGCTTTTGTCATTGTTCTGTAAAATGTAAACAACGGGATAACCTAAACAACCGTATTTTCAAAAGAAAACACAAAATGAAATCTTCTCCTTTATTTGTTTTTGACAAAATAGCCAGAAAAGCGTCTATAAAAATAGGCTCTCTACAAATTGTTTTCAGGCCTTGAAACAAATCAAGTACGTAGAAGAAAACAGTTCAGCCAACCGTCACCCACGCAAACATAAACATAAATTAATCTCAGGAAACCTTTGCTTAAATTACCCATAAACAAAATGTACATTTGTCGTTGAATTAAATTACACGTCATTCGAGCGCACACATTTTTTGTTTGTTTCCGAAGAAAAAGACAAAAGCATTTTGGTCCATGTGGAAAAGAACAGTTTTCATGGGAAAAGGCAACTCATGTCGTTTTATTCGGCGTCTTATCTTCTCAAGCTGAAGTGCAGTGGAGCGACCGAAGATGAGGCACCTGGAAGAAGAAGAAATACTCCACATTGAATACGGTGCTACACGCGTGGCGCAAATGGACGAGGATGACCTGGCATGACGCTCCCCAATCTCCTCTGAAGGGCCTCCAGTCTGGATATGTAGTCGGTGAGGGCCCGATCGGGGTCGTAGCTCTGCAGGTGGGAGCAGGTCAGCATCCCTTGGTCTCCGGCCGCGTGAAACCTCCGACGAGCGAGGGACGGAACGTGAACGGGAGACGTGGTTCCGCCTCGGCCGACGCTCCGGGATCTCGCCTTACCTGTGCTGTGCGGGGGAGACGGGCGATCTGGGGGATTCTCGCCCGCTGCGTCCCCTGCTCGAGCTCCCTCCTCGGTCCCGGAAGACGTCTACGCCTGGGTGGAGGTGATCTCTCTCGTCGGTGCCTGAAGACCGAAAAAAGGGTCAACACGCTCTTCGTGTTGAGATGGAGCTCCTCCCAATTTGATTTTTTTTACCAATAATGCGTGTGGTGTCACTTTTTTGGGCAACGCAGCAAGCGTTGCTCGTGCCTGTGGTTTTGTGCCAGCGTTTCACCAAGAAACGCATTCTAGAGAAGAGAACACACAAAAAAAACAATCTGAGCAAAAAGTCCATTCATGTTTTTTTTCGTGCACTGCCTGACCTGGAAAGGGCGATGGAGACGCGCACGGCCGAGCGGAAGCGCGTCAGCCCCCTCCCGCGCTGGCCCCGGGGTCCGCCGCCCGGGCCATCCGGGGGCCGTCCTCCCATGCGGGACAGCAGCGCCAGAGTAGCTTCCTCGCACTCTTGGAAGCCGCCTAAGAGCAGCAGCAGGTACTTCTTCTGGTAGACCAGAGCCTTCCGGAAACTCTCGGAGCGCAGGTATCGACCGTACATTCTCTGCGCGGGCGCGAAAGTCCAAACTAACGACACAGTCCACCAGAAATGTCTTCTAGCGTGTGTGGTTTTAATGGTCTGACCTTCAGCAAGGCGTTGTCCGCCTCCGGTCCGGTTATCTCCCTCAGCATGTCGCTCCTCATCTCCCCTTTGAGTCGGGCCACCTGAGCGAGGGCCTGATCCAAAGCTTTCTCCAAACTGACTTTCTCCTGACTCCAGGCCTCTTTTTCCCGAGAGAGCAGCGCCACGTCCGACCCGGACGCTTCTTTCCGTCCGCCGGACTGGAATTTTAAAGCGGAGATGGACGTTTTGTCAATCCAAAATGAATAATTGGCGGCGTCGTGGTCCCCCTTACCGTGTCGCCGGCGTGCCGACAGCAGCGGAGTTGTTCCTCGAGGCGCAGCGAGTGGTTCCTCAGGTCGTTCTTCTCCTCCGTCAAGCGGCCCACAAAACCCGTGAGCTCGGCGTTCTGACGGAGGAGACGCTCGGTCAGGGAGGAGCCCGTAGAGGAACCTCCCGCCAAGAGGATGGCACTCTGATTGGAAGGGCAACAAAGGAAAAGTGGAAAATTGTTCCTCCAGGGCTACCGGAGTGCATTGTGGGCAGTCGCGCTAACCTCGGCGTTGGAAGGGAGGCCCGGAGATTGCTGCAGCATGCTGATGACATCATCAACGTTGGACCGGAGCAGCGACAGCTCATCCTCGGTGATTTGGGCCGCGCCGTCGCACGCCACGCCGTGGATCTTGGAGGCCAGGAGGTGCAGCTTCCCCAAGACGGCGTCTGCCGTGCGCCAAGGCCCGTGGTGGTGTTGGTGCGTGCGCGGTGTCCCCCGTCCGCCGCTGCCGTCCCGAGCGGAGCTCTCCTCCAGTTTTTTATCCTCCTGCAGCTTCCTCCGGCGGGATTCCTCAGTCGCCAGCTGGTTCCGTGTCTCCGACAGCCGGGATTCCACCCTCTCCAGCCTGGCTTGGACATCTAGCAAAGCCTCGTGGCTCTGCTTGGATTCCAGGCCCACTTGGTTCAACTGTTGGTCTTTTCTCAGAACCTCTAACTTCACGGCCTCTATTTCGCCAAGGAGATCCAAGACCTGGGGGGAAAAATGTACAGTAATCCCTCGCGTCGTCACTTATCGCGAATTCACCACTTTGCGATTTTTTTCCCGCTATTAATTGTTTTTTTTAAGTTCATAAAAATGTGAAAATCCACACTGAAACTCGTAAGCGGGAGCCACTTGCTACTAGGACTCAGCACTAGATTATCGCGGCCACATCTGGTCTACATTATCCGCGATATTGGAGGGATTACTGGATTTGAATTTTTCACTTGCCTGCGCTTGCTTGTCATCCAACTCGTTATGAAGTTCTTCAAGAAGGTCCTCTTGCTGGCTGGCTGAGCCTCCACCTAGACGCAGCTCCTTTGCCGTGCCCAGAGCAGACCTCATCTCCTGGGATTTGGATTGCTCGGTCTCCAGTTGAACTTGGAGCTCCCGGAGACGCCTTTGGAGGCCGAGTTTCTCCTTCTCGGCTTGTTGACACAGACGGGCCGATTCGTGCCTTTCCTGCTCTAAGGCGGCCGTCAGTTGTTCTGCTTGGCTCTTTTGCTCCTGCAAAGCCAGGTTCAAGTCCTTGGAAACAAAGTCAAAGTCAAAACCGGTTGCGACGGCTTTTGGGTAGCGGAGATCTCACCTCCAATTGTTCCAGAGCATTTTCCTCACTCCTTCCCGCACGACAGCGCTCCTTCTCCACGGTCCACTGAAGTTCGCGACCCTTGCGGCTTTCCTCCAACAGCTGCTCGTTCAGCACGTCCACTTCTGAAGCCTTTTGTGATACTTCAGCCCTAAAAACAAAACAAACTGGTGTACACCTTGCAACAAAATATTAATTAGTTGAATTCTTAGCAGATCATGGTATGGTTTACAACAGTTTTACGTGGTTGTACGTTATGGCTTATGTTATTATTTGAAACGAGCAGTAAAATTACTGCATTTCCAGTATTTATGAAAAATTAAGCGGTTTGAAAATTGAGAAATCTAAAGCACATTGCACTATTGACTTTAATGTTATGCGGACCAAATGACTGTGTCCTTAAGATGGCCGACCAGTGATGACGTCTACATCCATTGGTGCACGGAATGCGCAAGACATCTAGTCTCATATATGATATCTTTGGTTCATTCCATTGAAAAAAAAAAAGTGACGCATAGGCACTTTTTCTTGTGTTTCCACCATTTTAACCTTAGCGTGTCGAGTTCCTTGAGGTGCTTGTGTTGCGATATGAGCGTGGTCTCCAGCTCCAACTTGGTCTGGGACAATTCTCCTTTCAGCTCTTCCAACAGCAACCTGTCGGTGCGGCCCGCGCCATCGGCGTCGCCGCCCCCTCGCTGCTCCTTGGCGGCGGGTCGTGCTCCTGAAAGAGGAAATCAAACAGCGCTTTCTTTTCACGTGGTTCTAATTTAGTCACACGTTGAGTCGTAGCTTTTTGGGGGGGCAACCACCTCCTCACCTTGATGAAGGTGCTCCAGCTGAACCCGGAGATGATAGATCTCAGCCATCAGGCTGGAGCGGTCTGCGGCGTGGAGGGAACTCATGGCCTCTTTGTGTTGAGCATCCTGCACACGGAGCAAGAAAAACAACAAATCACGGCAATAAAACACGTCTGAGATATCATCTTGATCACCTGCTCGGCAAGCTTGAGCTCCAACTGGTTAAGGTGTATGACGGCGTCGCTGGTGTCCACCAGTTCCAACTGGCCGTAGAGGGTGCTCTTGAGCACGCCGCGTTCCCTCACAAACACTTGGCGCACCGCTTCCAAGAGTTCTGCGCGCCAGTCCGCAGAATCGCCGGACATCTAGCGTAACACAAATAGCAGAGTCACCATTGACTCGTGCCTTGGAAACAGGAATACTTTCCCCCCAAAAAACAAACCTGTTTAGTCTGCATGTGAGCAATGAGCCCTTTGAGCGATTCCACAGTAGAAAGCAAAGCGTCCCTCTGCTTAAGCCACACGTTTGACGTGCCGTCCGGGTCGCCATCCGAAACGGGAAGGTCCGACAACGACAGGACTTGCATGCCCTCCTGGTGGACTTCGCGCAGTAACGACTGCACGGAGGAACCACTTAGCGTCACAGTGGAAGCTCACAATTGAAGTTTTATGCAATAATCAAGACCTTGA
This sequence comes from Stigmatopora argus, assembly GCF_051989625.1. Classification (NCBI taxonomy): domain Eukaryota; kingdom Metazoa; phylum Chordata; class Actinopteri; order Syngnathiformes; family Syngnathidae; genus Stigmatopora; species Stigmatopora argus. Next base: position 5,263,650 of record NC_135407.1, on the reverse strand, counting down.
TCCTGTCGGGTAATACTGAATCATCAGCATCTCTTCCAGCACCTTCGGGCGTCACCCTAAACTCCTGCTGAAGCCCACCGGGAAGATCGCATCCGGTTCTCTGGCTGTAGTCCGAACTGCTGTCTGCGTCAAGGACAAAAAACAAACACGTTAGCAATACATTATTCCTCATCGTGGTAAAGATTGACCTTACCACTGGTGTAGCCATCTTTGAACAGTGACTGGTGTCGATCTTGCCTCGATAAGGGTACCTAAAAAATAATTTTATCAGAATTTCCGCAAATATTGTTGCCACTTGGCAACGGGACGCTTCCGTCTGAAAATGGCGGGGACGCGTATCGCCGTCCATGGCCCGGATCCGTCACCGAGCTCACCTCGGAGACGCGCAGCTTGTCAATAACAACTTTAAGTGTTTTGCACTCCTCTTCCAGGTTGTGCACGTCACGGCGCAGCGCGTCGCTCTCCGATATGTGCCGTGCCTCCATGTCCAAGATCTCGGCCGCGTGAAGCTCCCGCATCTGGACCACCTTCTCCCGGAACTCGCCCACGACGTCCAGGAGGTCTTCGTCGGCGGCCGTCTGCGTGGTGGCGTCGGAGGCGGCCGGCTCGGGACTTGCGGAGGGTGTGACGGCCTTCCGCGAAAGGGGCGTGGTCTTTTCTTTGCTCACTTTGGGGAGAGGCAGTTTGCCGCTCGCTTTCCTCTTGGTTTGAGAAGAGGAGGAGAAAGGCTGAGGGGACGCGACGGGAGAAGGAGACGCCGAGGATGAGCGCACCGCCTTTGCGGCAGCTGCTCGCGCCTCGCGGAGCTCGACTTTGAGCTTCTCGTTGTGGGATTTGGAATTTCTCAGTTCTTCTTTGGTGGTGTCGGCAAACTTCTTGAGCTCCTGAAGTTCTTTTTTCAGCTTGGAAACGCCACCTTCATCAAGTCCCTGCTCCTCATTATTGGATTTGGCGCTCTGTAGTTGAAGAGTGGAGTCCACATTTTTCTGGAGCTCTTGGAGTTCCACTTTGAGATCTAAAATGGTGACCTCACGGGATTGGATCTCCTCCTGGAGCTTCTCATTGTGGGATTTGTAACTTTCCAGTTCTTCTTTGGTGGACTCCATTGTCTTTTGGGATTCTTGGAGCTCCTGTTTTAATTTAGTAATAGAAAGCTCATGTACCTGAAGATCCTCCTGAAGCTTTTCATTGCGCGATTTGTAACTCATCAGTTCTTGAGTAGAATCCACCATCTTAATGACCTCTTGGAGATTCTCTTTGAGTTTCGAAATAGAGATGTCGCGAGCTTCAACTTCCTCCTGGAGCTTCTCATTGAAGGACTTATAATTGTTGAGTTCTTCTTTGGTGGAGTCCATATTCTTTTGTCCTTCCTGAAGTTCTCCTTTAAGCTTCAATATGGATTCCTCGCATACCTGGACGTCCAGTTTTAGTTTCTCATTGTGTGATTTGTAGCTGCTTAATTGTTCATCGGTGGAGTCTACGTTCTTCTGGATCTTCTCTTGAAGCTCGGAAATAGTGTTCTTTTGTTGCTGGATCTCCTCGTCGAGCTTCTCATTGTGGGATTTGTAGCTGCTTAATTGTTCATCGGTGGAGTCTACGTTCTTCTGGATCTTCTCTTGAAGCTCGGAGATAGTGGTCTTTTGTTGCTGGATCTCCTCGTCGAGCTTCTCATTGTGGGATTTGTAGCTGCTTAATTGTTCATTGTTCGAGTCCACATTCTTCTGGAGCTCCCCTTCGATCTTGGAAATAGTGACCTTTTGTTGCTGGATCTCCTCGTTGAGCTTCTCATTGCGGGATTTGTAACAGTCGAGTTCTTCTTTGGTGGTGTCCATGTTACGTTGAACCTCCCGAAGATCTTCTTCCAATCGACTATTAGAATTTTCAGTAACTCTCACGTCCTCCTGGAGCTTCACAATGTGGGATTTGTAACTGTTGAGTTCTTTGGTGGATGTATCATCGTTTTCTCTCGCCGCCTGGACCTCCTCTTTCAGCTCGGAAATAGAAACCTCTCGTAGCTGGATGTCTTCCTGTAGCTTCTCATTGTGTGATTTGTAGCTGCTAACTTCTTCTCTTGTGACATCCATGTTCTTTTGGACCTCTCGGAGCTGGTCTTGAAGTTTAGAAATAGAGAGTTCTTGCTTTTTAATGTCATCATTGAGCCTCTCATTTTGGGATTTGTAGCTGTCCACTTGGTCTTTGCTGGCGTCCGCATTGCTTTGGACCTCTTGGAGGTCCTGAAGAAGGCGTATCCTCTCGGCATTGTTCTCTTCAGCTTTGACCTGGAGATGAACACGCATTAGAATATTCATTCTAGGCTTTAAAAAAAATAGTATCCTTTGTACTTACGTGTAAGAGATCTTCTTTAAGAGCAGCAATGGTCAATTCCCGCTCCTTAAAACAAAAACAATATTTTTACACGAATCACACCATGAAGAGCTTCCACCTCTGTCAGCGAATGCTTAATCCATACCTGAAGGAGGTCCTGCAGCTTCTCCAAGGTTTCCTTGCAGGAGCTCAGATCTTCTTTAGCCACCATCGCTTCCTTCTGGGTCTTGGCCAGCTCTTCTCGGAGTACCTGCGTCTCCTTGGCTCCTTCAGAAGATGCCTGAGAAGGCACGCGGGAGAATTAGCAGTCTGCTACCTTTATGAGCGTAGGTTGAAAAGCAGATAAAGGCCAAGGAAACCTTTTCAAGCTGCTCCTTAAGTCTGTCTACTGTTTCCGTTTTGTCCTAGGAGAAAGAAAGGTGTCACCAAAAGATAGCTTTGGATTTTAGAGTGCTTACTTTGAGTTGCTCCCTGAGGTGGTGGCATTGCTCTTCGTGGTGGTCCAGCTGCGTTTTGGCAGCCAGGGATTCCTCTTTAGCCTGTTGAAGTTCTGACAGGAGAGCTTGGTGGGCCTGCTTTAAAGAAAGAGAAGGTTTGTTTGGGCGCAAATGTTTGACGAGTCCCCTTTTAAACTATTTTACCTTCAGATCTTCCGTCATCGTCGGATGCGTGCCGACCACCAGTCTCATAAGATCCACGAGTGCCACCAGTCTCCTCTCGTACTCCGCCAACTCCTCCTTGGATCTCGAGAGGAGCTGCTTGCGGAGCTTGTCGTTCCTTTCGATGCCGTCTAAACTGGTCTCCAGTTCGCCAAGCTTCTGGTTCAGTTGGCTCACCTTGTCACCTGAATGGTCTTTGGACATCTGCTTCTGGAGGGCTTCCAGCGTGACCTGGCTGACCACCTCCGAGGCAACCTTCTCCCGTACTTGGGTGTCTTTCTCGTTTTCCAGCTCCCGGATGCGTACTTGGAGCTCGTCCACGTTGCACGCGGCGCTCTTCTCCAGAGCTTTGACTTGGGCCTGGGCCACCAAAAAGCTGGCCGTTCTCTGTCTTAGACTCTCCGCGAGTTCCTCAGAGTTCTCGCCGCTCTCCTTCGAGCGTCGGTGGATCTCCAGCAGCTCGGCGTGTTCCAGTTTCAGGGCGCTGAACTCGGCGGTGACCGTGTCCATCCTCTGCTTCATCTCATCGTATTGCTCTCCCGCGTGGGCCTCCACGTCCTCCTTGCGCTCCATGTGGACCAACTCCTGCTGAAGTTTCTCGATGACAGAGTTCAGCTGCTCCAGTTCCTCCTCGCTGTTCCGTTTGAGCCGTTCCTGCTCGCTTTTGAAGCACTCCACCTGCGACTCCAGGTCATTTATCAGCGCGTCCCGTCGATCGATTCCCTGAAAAATGAGCGGGACATCGTAAGTCATCGTAGAAAAAATAAATGTCACCACCTCCTTTAGAGTAAAAACGAGTTAGGACATTGAGTTAGATGATAACAGAGGTGGGCGCAAAACTAAAAAGTCGTCCACGTTGAGCGGGAGGCACGGAGACGATTATTTGATGCCGACCCTCCCGGTCAAAACGGAATGCACGTCTTATCGCCGTCAATGGCAGCTAATGGGTTAATCATGCTAACTTGGCAAGGCGTTTGAATTTCAGTTGACCCCACCTCTGTGTTACAAATGAGCCAAAACACAGAAACTCCAAAAAAAATTGGAACGAGGCACCACAAAACGAGGACATGAATTTACTTACCAAGACAAACACAACACCAAAAAAATGGATGTCACCAAAAATATGAACACACCACACACGACCATGGAGCTATGCGCACAAGCAATAGATGTATTTGTGGTTTCTATTCCTGGCGTGCATAGACATGGCTCGTTACCTTGTTGCCAGATGCTTTCTCCAAGTGTTGGAGCTTAGAGTTCTGTTCATTAAGAAGTGCTATAGCCCTGTCCTTCTCCTCCATCACCTTCAAAAGTCAAGAGATTATAACGTGATGGAATGAACATGTCACAAAAATAGAGTTGTCCCAGTGACTAAACGCATACGTTTCCGTAGTGATCTGGCAGACATGGAAACGGCTCACATTTCTATTCTAGTCTAGTATTGTTTGTTGACTATCACAGTGCTTACCAACCTTAATTTAGACATACATTTGGTGGTAGGGCAAAATCATAGCACAAAAAGTATCGTATACTTCAAATAAATGGACTTTAAAAGTACACAAACCAGAATCTTTAAAGTGAAAACACACTGCAACCTTTGTGTTGACAGCAAGATAGTCTGAGTGACGAGATACATTTTCCGTCCAACTTTGATTAATTTCTTGGCAAACATCCCATTCAGATCTGTCATTAGCCTAAACTATGCTAGCTTGTACTGTCAGTGATTTGAAATATTTTTGAAAAGTCCCAAGGCAATACCATACAGCTTGTATTTTATTTAAATGTCAAGTAATGGGCCGCAAAAATATGATCCCGCAAGCCAAAATTGTGAGCCCTGATTGGATAAGGTACCAAGCACTTACACGTCACTTTAGCATCGCTTAAAAATACCCTGATGAAAAAGGAGATTTGAAAGTGTGAGGCATGTCCATGGCAGCTCCTTCAATGCATTTTTGACCAACCATTAAACAAATGAGTTCATCTGGGCACAGTGGTTGTCTCAATGTAAAGTACGCAAATGTGATAGATGTTAGCAGGTTACCTGAAGCATGCTCTCCCTGGTCTCCAAGAACTGCTGCTGGCTGCAGATCTCCTTGCGCTGGATCTCCAGCTGCATGTGGAGCTGCTGCACCTCCTCGCTCTTGTTCTCCAGCTCCTCTCGGAACTGCTCCAGCTGCTCCTCTAGATGAGAGATCTGAAGGAGACGGCGCCGCGGTGAGGCAAAGTCGAGTGAGAGGAACGGGGAACGCTACCTCTTTCTCTTTGCGTTCCAGGGCTTCTCTTTCCGTGTGCAACTGAGCCTCCAAGTTGGAGTGTTTGGCTTCTGTGATTGATGCGTGACGCCGATTCTCTTCATCCTTTCACAGACACAAAAACAATGAAATGTCAGACAGTTCCAGGAACAAATACCTATTCTTTTTTTAGGCAAAAGAATAATAAATAGTACATTCATTGCAAACGCTTTAAACTTGATTGCCCCATTGTGGTTGAAAACTCAACTCCAAAACTGAAGTTTTGGACGTCGGCACTGCGAGGCATGTGTACTAACCACTTAACCACCGTGCCGACAAAGTACTGCATGCTCTTCCGGTTGATTTACAAATACTACTAGGCGGCATTAGGACCCCTTAGACCACAGGTGTCAAAGTGCCGGCCCGGGGGCCAAATCTGGCCCGCCGCATCATTTTGTGCGGCCCGAGAAAGTAAATCTTGAGTGCCGACTTTCTGTTTTAGGATCAAATTCAAATAATTATAGATGTACATTACATTTCCTGATTTCCCCCTTTATAAAATCAATCATTGCAATTTTTTTAATACATTTTTTTCTTTTGTGGTTTTAGTTCAAAAAGCATTTTGTAAAACCTAAAAATAAATATACAAATATTTTCCACTTATAAAAAACATTAAAAGACATTTCCATTACTAAGAAAAAAAAAGCTTAAATAAACATTGTTTTAGATCTATAAAAACTGACTATTTAGGGCTTTTGATCAAGTTCTTTTAATCCAATTTAGAAAAATCAAAAAAAATCTAGATATTAGATATAAAATGACATAAAATGGCATTGACGTTAATGTGGCCCGCGAACCAACCCGAGTTTGACACCCTTGCCTTAGACATTGTTATCTGGCTTTGCGCAGCCCCTCCCTCTTCTCCATCTCTCCCTCCCGCAGCCACCAACCAGCAGGCGGCTAAATACGAGCCATCCTCCCGCCGCACTCCCGCCCTCGCCGTTTCCCCGTATCCCCTCACCTTCTCCAGGGACTCGGCACTGGCCAGCAGGGCCTGCTCCAGCTCTCGCACGCGGCTCTCCAGCTTGTCAATCTCCTGGTCGCGCTCGGACTGCTCGCGACGCAGCTGCTCGGAGCCCAGCAGCAGCTCGCTGCAGCGGTCCGCCTTCTCCTTCAACTGGGAGCTCAGCTGTTCCACCTGTTTGGCGCAAGGGAGAGCAAAGGGGAGGAATTGAATAGATTTGCCCCAAGGAAACCGATGGCTACGTGGCGTAGCCGGCACACGCGGCTAGCTCGGAAGTCGGTTGATCCACCTGAGAAAGGAAGGAGGGAGGCGTGGGAGAAGACAAGTGCAGGGGGGAGAGAGAAAGCGAGATTTCATTCAAGGGTGACAAAACACAGGGTTGTTAAACGGGGGAAGGGCGGTGGGTCGCAGGATCCATCTGAAGGAGGTGAAGGAAGAAGAGCATGTTGAGGGCTGGATAGGAAGACGCGCTAAAAATATGCACATATCTACAGGAAACAAGGGGACGGGCTGGTCAGACTGAAGGCACTACGGCGAGGGTGGGCAAACTTTTTTGCTAAAGGGACAAATTCAAATTTGGACAAAGAAGCGGACGGATATATTATTCCTTAACTCCTTATTTTTTCCAAAATGCATTCATGAATTCACAAATTCTACATCTGCAATTCACAATTCAGTCAAATGTTCGCATATTTTAACAATAGTATGATTTATTTGACTATTTATTACCATAAAAGCAAATAATTAAAATGGAACAATTTTGGAGTAATACATTTGGGATGATTGAAAATGAACAAATATTTGTTCTAATTTAAATCATTTTAAAAATACAATAAAATACCAACTCTTTGACATGCAGAAATGTAATATTGTTTAACTTTGAAAATATATTCTTCCTCTATTTGCAATACTATGGATGAAATACATCAACTTATTTACTGCCAGCCAGGTCCAGAATATGTATAGTATTTAGAGAGCATCCGCTGTGGTGGTTTAGTAAATTAATTTGGTCAAAAACTATCAACAAAGCCTTTTTTTGCCCACCCCTGCACAAAACGCTCTCCAGAGGTTTGGGGGGAGACATCTAGCGACAAGAAGCAGTACCTTTAAGAACACTCCGTCCACCTGCAAAGACCAGGGAGAGAGAAGGCGGGAGGAGCGTGAAGGTGCACAGACCGCCAAGGCAAAAAAAAGGAGAAAGGTGAGCCAGTGAGGGGAAGCAAAGCAAAGCAAAGCAAAGCCCACAAAAAAAGCAAGACGTCACTTGGCTCTCAGCCTGTGAGTTGGAAGCACAATTATTGTTAGAAAAGATGACCAAATCATTCAATGCAAGGCATTTAAGTTCCAAACAAAATTGTTGAAGTTTAACCCATTGAAAGTCAGGATGCTTAAAGCACCAAACAACACACTAGTGACTGTTACACATTAACTCACTTGTTAATGAGTTGATGAGGAGTTGTGATCTATTGTGTAGTTCAATTCAATGAGTAACCTTTGTTTTGAGATTCAATCTAATCTCGCCCGTTTACACTCAATGTCTATTAATGACTGCAATGTGACAAGTGAAAATCATTCATTACATTTTGGCACTCCTCTAGCAGGTCAACAACTTTGGTGTCATGTTCATTGAAGCAGAGGTAAAAGTATGGCCTCTATTGTTGCTTTGTGCAGTGTCGTTCGTATATGTGAAAGAGAGCTTCCCGACTTCTCTTGTTACCTGTTGGCTTCTTTGCTCTGAGCCGCTGGGAAGCTTCTGCGGGTTCTTTAGCTGTCGCTCTAGTTCCTGGATCTCATTTTGGAAGACGTCGCGCTCGTGTTCCCGGTCGACGGCTTGCTCCTAAAAACGAGTCCAGACCCCCAGTTTAAATGGCGGCTTGGCTCAATCCAAGTGCTTTGCCGCCTTCCGCGTTTGAAGCTTACGTCGAGGAAGCGCCTGTTCTTATCCAGCTGCTTCTCCAGAGCCTGGATCTGCTGCTGAAGGTCCCCGGTCTCGGTCTTGCCGGCCTGCTCCAGCTCGATCACCCGGTTGACCTGCTCCTCCAGCTCGGCTTCCAGCACCTTCATCTGTTTCAGCAAGTCTGCGCTCTCCTTCTCGGCCTGACGCTGCACCTCTACCTTCTCCTTCATTAGCTTCTCAGTCTCTTCCAGCAGATCTAAAGGCAAACAGTGTTGTCACAGCCTGCACAGTATTTCACAATATTTTTAGTTTTTCCTCTAAGCCATTTTGGTCACGAGTGGGATGCACGGCCTATCCAATATTGACAATTCAGTTACTTTCAATGGTTTATTGAGGAGCCAGTTGTTATGGTCATCCGTTGACTCTTCCGACATCCCACTCCGTTTCCCAAAATTAACCCTTCGCACCAACACGACGCCCATTCTGCCGTCACCAAGGAACAACCCATCGTGGTTAACCCACCAAAATGAAAAGCCCCGCCCCCTTGCAGGATTAGCAGTGAGTTAGAACAAAAGTGTGTGAGTGATCGACTGTTACATTGCATTATCCATGCCCAGGAAGAATTGACAGGGAAAAGTGGGAGGATTGCACTCATACCAAAGGCGCAAATTCCTCAATAATGCAAAATACGGATTGAAAAAGATGCTTTCATTCCATCATGCTAAAAGCAGAGCTAACACCCAATCCGGGATGTTAAAGAATTGCAGGACATTATTCATGACAGGTTAAAGGTTAGTTATTGGAAGACCAATAGCAAGCACAAGCCTTGTCGGGGAATGGCAGAGGTGGGAGTAATTCACATATTTGCCAGTAATTAATGAAGTCTTACAATTTTATCAAAGAATATGATCATGAAAACCAAAGAAGTAATGCCTCCATCATTTAAAAAAAGATCCAAAGAAAACCAATGGCACACTTCCTTGTACAGCAAAACAAATCTAAACAGACTACTTGTCCGTTCATGTAATTCAACCTTGAATGACATCAAGTCTAATTTTAGCGGAGCAAATCCAAGTCATAAAATGGAGTCAAGTCCCCCACCTCTGTGTAACGCTGCCGTATTAGTGTGATCGGTTAATTGAACAATTTCAAGGAACGTAAAAGAGAGAGAGAGCGGGTAAGCCATGCTCAAAGTGGACACACCTGCTTCAGGTGCTGCAACCATTGCAGCTTCAACTAGGCCTACAGGAGAATAAGAAAGCACAAGAGTTCAACATGCTCTGTTTTTTGGTCTCCTCAACGGGAACACCGTCAGAAGAAAAGGGTTTCGTCATTCAGGAGCTTGGTAAGTAAAAGCATCAAAGGAGGGTGTTTCTTAAACTTGCCTGTGTTTGTACATGCGTAGAATATTTGTTGGCCCTTATATGCTAACAGGATACCTTTACCATAACAAGAGCGGTTAAGGCAAGTTAATAAACCTTTCTTTCAAGTCTACACATGATAGAAAAGTCTGTTCTTATCAACATGATGAACACTTGGTTTGGGATATAGAAAAGTCCTCATTCAATAAGCAATGTCAACTTATGTTATAGTTTTTTTGTATACGTACAAAGTTCACGGGGCCCGGCGGTTCCTCGCATGGCGTCTTGTTGCCGGGATACCAGCTCGCGCTCCTCCTGCATTTGAAGCCTCTCCTGCTCCAGTTCCTGCAGTCGGCTTGCCGTAACCTGCATCAGACGACGGACAATAAATTCATGTTAACCACGGCTACAGAACGATTTGAGCCCGCCCACACACAACTTTTAATCCCATACACGTAATGGTTTAGTTGACGAGACATTTTAGTGTCATTCCAAATGGGGCTTTGTGATCTACCTGCAAGTCCTGCTCCAAATTAAGCTGAAGCTCCTCCTTCTGACGTAACTGCTCCTCCAGGGCAGCCCGTTCACCCGTGTAGCCATCAATCACACCTAAGCGAGACCAGACAGTTAAATCGGTGCATTTCAAACTTGAATTATTTTAAGCACAGAGGAGTCCAGACAAGATGAAAACAAAAAAAACCCAATGTAAACAGCAAGCACAAACGCATTCCCGCTGCATAAATGAGTAACACGCAAGTGAGCACATCTGACCCATTTTGCATGACATGTAGAACGGGACCGAATTGCAGCTACAAAGAAATGCTTCATAACAGGTCAGCAAGCATTTTACTGTGGGATGCCATTCGGGGTTGGGGATACGGAGCCCAAAGAGCTCTTTGCGCGCACAATAGCCGATATGTGTCAAACGGAACCATAATGGCTGCCCGTGTTGACTCAGTGGGATTAGAAATTGCCTGGTGTTGAGTTTGTCTAAGGTGGGTCTTCTCCGGGAAAGACAATTAAAGGACACGTTGTTCACATCAATCATGTCAAAAATGGTGACACTCATGTATCTTAAAATTCTCGAATGCCTCATCACGTTGCACTAATTTAGTGTTGCCATTGCACACATTAACTTTAATGTTGTTTCTCATATTTCAGCGACTGTGATTTATGACATCCCTTAAACACTTTAAAAGATGCCAAAAACGGTGGCATGAATGAGCAATGTTTGATTTCGCAAGCTCTTTGCTCTCCCTTTCAAACAGCCGATTTCCCCAAAGCGCTTATCTGCAAATGAAAAGATAGCCACCTTCTGCCCGGTGTAGTTCTATGGCCAGTTGCTCGCGTGCCCGGGCCTCCTCAGCCAGGCGCTCCTGCAACTCCTCCTGCTTCTGCAGGAGCTCGCTGATCTCCTGGTTGTGGCGGAAGGACTCGCGCATGAGCTCCGTCTGGGTGATGCGGGCATGTTCCACCTGTGGGGCGACCGCATTTTTTTAAAACCCTTATTTAACTATTTGGTTGCCACTGACAAGCCTAGACGTCCAATCCATTGTGATTGCGATTCTCCCAGTCAAAATGGATTGGACGTCTAGCGCCGTGAACGGCAGGCATGAAAATTCACAGTCAGTTACTAACAGAGTTCAAAATAAATAGTCATCTACCGTTGTCAGTCACAGGCAATGAGTTCAATACTATTACAGAAAGTGACATTTTATTGATTTAGGTCACTACTTGGATAGCAAGTATTAATACATCTAGTTGTATGTTTGCTGTGATAAACCTATTAGGATGGTGAAGTCATTTCATGCATGGTCAACATCATGTGACTATTATAAAAGATCTTCCAATTTACAGTACGGACTTGAGTCATGAGACTTAGGGCAAGTTTGTCAAGTGCTTTGTTGCCATCCTACGATTACCGATTTGCATATCTCTGGAGTGCAAAGGTCTTTGGTTACGCTAAACCAACCAGGAAGTGACAAGTGGAAGAAGTCATATAATCCTTTTCGCAAGAGGTGTACTCTAGTATAATTGTATTGTCATCTACAGAGGTAAAAAGACAGAAGTAGCCAATTTTGACAAAGTAGGGCATTGAAAGCATAAATGTCATTAAAAAAAATCTACCCAAGTACAGATGTTGCCTCCCCCACCAATGCTGTCAGCGGATATTTAATTCATCACATGGATGAATGAAGCTTCTCGTGGCGGTAAAATATTCATCAGCTCTTTTCGTCCCGAGCATGAGGTGTAAACTTACTGTATACGGAGGTGTGGGCAGAGAGATTCTGGAGATAACTTTAAGTAGGTGACCATTAGTGCGGTGAATGACATGCGATATCTGAGTCTGCACCAGGACGGCATTCCTCTCCGTGAGGGTGCTGTAGACGGGGAAAGGCCGCGGGAGGGGGATCCTAGATTCCACCTCATACACGTCCTGGTCTTCTCCTTCCACCCACGTGGTGTTCTGCATTCTGGAATTCCAGAAGGAGCGGTGGGAATCCATGGTCGGCGAGGATGCCTTTTTCCCCCCCAATCACCGGCGAGCGTTTGCCATTATCCGTTGACGTCGCTGCTCGGCAACGGTTAACACGTTGAGCAGGTAAACGGGTCCGACCGCAGCGGGCGTTGAAGAGAAGTCCGACCGGCGCTCGTCATCTTGATTCCGTCATGTTAAACGGCATTCCGAGGTACGCCGGGTCCTCTTCCTCCAACTGACCTTCTTTTTTTTTCCTCCCGGGAGAAAAGCAGGGATCACATGGCCTAGTCTTCCCCCCACTGGAGATTCCCAAACAAAGCTTTATCGCTTTGGTAACAACAAGCTTTTCCCGAGGGCTCCCCCCTCTCTTTTTAATTGCTCAGTCCAGGCGAGGGTGAAATGACATGTCAGAAGTCCTGCCAGGATTACCGCTCTGAATATTTACTCACCGGGAGCCGAAGCACTTTCCCTACTCCAAAAACCTCCAATCCAAGACTTCCACGGCTGTTTTACCCTCACTGTGGTGCACTGACTGCACCGATCACCCGGCGGAAGAACAGTGCTCAGAAAAAAACCAGGGAAGGAGGGAGTTAGGTAAAAAGGAGGCGTGGCTTCTGTTCCCAACACCAGCAGCCAGGTAGGATGGCAAAAAGATCTCTCCCCACACAAACATTGACACCACTCCCTAGCACACTACCGTGCGCACAAATAACAACCCGCATACAATACACACACCCTCTCAGCAACCAAGTCGTTCAACCGGATTCATTCCCTAAGCAATTGCACGCAAAAAGACAATAGCTCTTAAAAATTCCAACATGTCTTCTCCTGCAGCAACATATCGTCATACTTAAGACTTAATTGTTTTTCCTCCAGGGGGAAAGTCTTTAACAAAAACAGACGCTTTGTTATTTAACAACCTTTCAATGTGAAAATGTCTGCGTATTTTAATTTTTTGGGCCTAAAGTCTTTTTAGCAGGGGGGACAATTTCACTTATATATCATGAAAAAATATTATATAAGCACACATACCATGCTTAATTATTTGGACTGTAAGGATTATTTCTGGTCTCCTGATTAACAATATTTAATCAATATTTTCTCTTTAGAAAAATCAACTTTAAACACACCGAGAATTATACAAGCAAGGTCAGGGTGAGACAGCACAAAAACACAACATATGCAAATGGCATACATTTGACTTTAAAAATGTTCAATATCCAAAATAGTATGCAGGGAGATGTTGAACAACACTGACGCCTGGCTTCGACTTGGGTGAGTCCTCACTATTTTTAGCTCTCCAAGACAAAGGGCATCCAAGCGTGAGTAACGCGTGAATTTCAGCCACGGAGTAGGACGCGGCGTGCGCTCGCTTACAGTACCGAGCTCAATGGCCTAGTTAAACAGAACTCGTAAGGGGCGGCGCATGGCACGGGGGGAGGGGGGGGCTACACTCAGCTGGACTATGATAGGCTGTCTGCGGTGGGACAAAAGACCCATGTAAATACAGCTCGTTTCTATGGGCGACCGCTGAGAATGAGGCGCTTCCATTGAGTAGGGTGGCATTTTTTTTTTAGACAACTTTGTTGAAAGCTCTCTTTCTCCAGTCATCTCCAGACTCAGATAAACAAATAGCCTTGGCTTTGTGTGTTTAAAAGCAATGAGTGTGTGGAAAAGCTGCAAACCGTACGCTGATTGAATCATGTTTTCTACCTGGTTGGTGGTGTCAGTGATGACCATCAGCATCTTCTCCAAGGCAGTTTGAAGGCGACTGCCGAGGCCCATCAGGTGACCGTCGTCGTCCCCTAGGAGGAAGGTGTCGTCGTCGTCGGGTGAACTCTTGCCAGAGAGATCTTGGGTGACGGCAGATAAAGATCAGTTCTCGTCGAAAGCAAAGCGGCATGTATGCGTCTTCCTTACCTGTGATGTGAGGTGCGGTGGGCGCCGAGGTCTCCGGTCCCGCGCAGGAAGAAGCATCGGGCTGCAGACTTTGCATGTGGAGGCCCATGGTTTCTTCCGCGGCCGCCGTGGTTTTCAGGACGTCAGTCAATATGCGACTGAGTCTCTCATTGGTACGGCGCAGGACCGTTCTGAAAGCAGAATGACGGTAGAGAATTATTTCCCCAAAGACTTTTGCATGTCTATGCTATTTGTCCTAAAAAAAATAAAAAAATAAAGTACTTTTCTACTAGTACTTTAATTGGCTGAAAAGTCCCATGTGATTGGCTCTTTAGGTTTATCATAATCTGCTTTTGGTGTGCACTTTTTTTTAAATAATACTATTATCTCATTGCCTGCCAGACGTCCAATCTATTTTGACTGGGAGGGCTAGCGGAGACCATTTCAATGCTATTTCCCATCACCTTTCACTGTCCTTGTGGATGTCCTCATCCATGCCGTCCTCATCTTCAACTTTTTCTTCACCATCTTCTACAACTTCTAGCGGCTGCACGGGGAAAAGAGAGAAAATGGAAAGAAGTCCCGTCATTACCAAGTCAGTCAGAGTGGCGTTTCGGGTGACAAATTCAAATAAACCCACCCCATGAATAAACTCCCCTTATGACACAAACATAGAGACAGCAGTTTCTTTGTGCTGCCATGGCAACAGGTGCAGCTGGAGCAAAGAAGCAAGGCAGCACCACCACTTGGAGACACGATGGTAATGCAGACGGCTACTTGTTGTTTCACAAAAGCATATCAAACTACCCTTCACATTACTACTGGAGAAGCGGCACTCATTTGCAAAAAGGCGGACGAACCCCCGCCAAAGACTGAACCCGAGAGCCACTCTGGAGTCACGCGGCCAAAATCTAATCATGATGGAAAATGCTCAAGTGAGCAAACGCCTCGTACGCTCAGGGACGCGTTGTTCAGGAGTGCTTGAGGGCCAATTCGATGTGAGGAAATCAGTGTTTGGGTGCTCCAGACAGATGATTATGAATATATATGCCCTCTTGAATGAAAAGTTCTTGACGCACTAAATTCCCTTCACCAACAAAACATCTGATGTATCCCTTCGTAGCACATAAATATTTATATCTGACATAAGAAAGAGACCTTTTCTGCTCGCGGCAACTTCTGGATTTCAGCGTTCCTGTCCCGCAACTCCTTCTCCATGCACCCTCTCTCCTCATTCAAGTACGAGCTCGGCGTGTCCGGCGGATTTTCTTGTGGTTCCTCTTCGCCGTCCGACGGGGTCTGCATGGCCACGCTGGTCTGGCAGGCGAGCTTGTTGATGCGGGCCAGCTCTGTCTGCTGGGCGTACTCTACCGACATGTGGACGATAGCCTGAAACCAAAATGCATTTTCAAAAACTCCGTAGCCCGGGAACACAAAGTTTTCCCTTTCCAGCTAGTACTAGAAGGGAAAGTTGCGTCTAGCGCGGCAACGAAACAATCCCCTACCTTGGCGACCTCCTCTTCCACCCTCTGCTCCCCAAGCAGTTCTCCCTGCCCGGAAACACCGGCGGTCTCCGGGCCGATGATGTCCCGCCGCTCTCCCTCCCTCTCCAGTTGCTGCCTCAGCCCGCTCAGCTCGGCGCGGTGCTGCTCCTTGAGGGCGGCCACTTCTTGGACATACTCGTTGTACAGCGCCCTCCTCAGCGCCTGCAGCTTGGCGCTCAAGCCCGAGCGGGAACCCGACACCCACTGGCACAGCTGCTCGTCGCTGAGGTCCTGAGGAAGTGACAAGCGACTATTACGCGTATTGTAAGGTGTAAAATCAAAATAGCAAAGGCACCCTAGAGCTCTCGAATCAATACACCACGTTGTCCCCTTGTCTTGTGATGAATTTCTAACATGGGACTGGCACAAGTTATGAGGACGGGAAGAGAGGGACAAAATAAAAGGATGGACTCTGCTCCCTTCACATGCACGCAAAAGAGGCGGATTATGTAACTTCCCAGGCTTTTAATCATTCGATATAGGACAGTTCATCCTGCTGCAAAAAAAAGGGAGGCTGGTAGTGTAAGGGCAGCGACAGGGGATATTTAGGGCATGTTTAGCCCTAAAGGCTGCTTGCCGCCTCTCCTCATAGACACTGACTGTCGGGCTTTCTTAGCACTTTAGCACCAATCAGCTCCATAGTAGTAGCTAATCATGTGACAAGGCTGATTTCAACCGAGGCAGTCAAACCTTTAGGTCTTCTTGATGCTCCTCGCTGCGCTCTGGGCTGGACTGTAGGCCACTAGAAAAAAAAAAGAGATGAATGATAGGGTTTGCTTTTGTGGATGTTGCAAAAAAAATGCATAGCAGCTCATTTAAAAAGGATACAATGATGTTATGTGAAAGTCAAATTTAACAGATGGGTAAATCTGGGATGCTTTGATTTAGCCGCTACTTTACAACTGCTATTAAAACAGACCAAAATTGTTAAAATGAAAAGAAAATGTAAACTTTAAAAGGGCCCAACTCATTTGACCAAAGTTTAGTGTTTACTGCATTTTCACCTGTCAGCTTCCCGCGCTTCTGTTAGCTCCTGCAGTTGCCGCCGTAGCGCGGCTAGCTCGGCGGCGCAGCGCTCTTCTGTCTCGGCGTTGCTTTTGCTATATCGATCCCGGAGGCGTTCCATCTCCATCTGGTGACTTTCCTCCAGGTCACGCTGCTTTTCCAGAGCCTCTGCCTTCAGCATTTGGAGCGCGTCTAGATCTACCCAACAGAAGTTGCAAATGAATTCAGCATTTTGTGATTCAATGAATTGTATCGCCATTTTTTTGCCACTTTTCTGTCCCCGATTTGAACAATACACTTAAAAATGGGAAACGAGGCAACAAAGCTTCACTAACTGCAAGGCATGGAGATATTTTCTGTGTAAAAATAGAGCAAATGGCTTCGATTATTATGCAACCACACCATTAGCTGACCTTGGTGACCGCTATTTTTCTGGTAGCCAGACTCCTCCTGCAGCAGCTCGAGCTGAGCGGCGTGGATGTAAGTCAGGCTGATGCGCTGCGCCTCTGTCTCTAGCTTGCACTCCTCCTGAAAACATTGGAAATGAGTTAAGAGTAGCATTACAAGGGAAAAAAAATACAGTGAACCCCTGCCAACTTGTGCTACACAACAAGCAAATTCAGGGATTTTTTTCTTCTAAAAACTGAACTCTGATTTTTGTTTAAAATGCCTGATCTTAATCCAAATTTACAGACACCAAACACTATTGCTTCAGTGGAAAGCATTAAAAAATGGGGGACTTTCAGACCACTATTTTGCGACAAAGCTCGGTCTAGTGTGGGCTTTTCTAAATTTCAATAATTCCAATTGGTTCATCTCTGGTGATGAATTAATAGCGGCCGTAATGCGACAAATCTCCCTCAAATGACTGAGTGGAGGAAAAAGGCAATTACTGGGTGGTAAACAAAAAGCAAGGTCTCTACTTAGCATGATTTATGCATTAGTGCTAATTTGTCCTGGTTGAGCATGAATTTGTTTCATCATTGTGCTCCGTTTGATGACGGCCATGTTGGATCATTTCAATGGTTTGTTGCATGGCCAGGTGTTGTTGCCTTTTTTCAATGCTGAAATAAATTGAATTTCTTTTCATTTAGTGAGAAGCACTGTATAGGTGATACATTTTACGCACACTTAGTTGATTACAAACTGAAATTTTTTTTTTCTTCTCTTGCCATTATAGTCAGCAAAGTCCTGGTTACTGGTTTTAAAGATAACCTTTTTAATGACGAATCACGTTTACGAGAGGCAAGCTTTCCATGTCGAGGAGGTGCTAAGTTTAGCCCACGTTGGAAGTTACTCTCCGCTGCCTGAGCCCGCGCACGTTGGTTATCTTCTTTCAAAATCAAACTAGCAGCGAGCCACGCAAACGTAAAAACGGCCTGTAGGTCAACGTGGTCCAAAAAACACGTCTTTTTGGCCATTGGCTACAAGTTGGGCGTCAAGTTTATGTTCACATACACTGGAAAGGCTTTTCATGGTGGTGAAAGCGAGTAAATGCGTGGGAGGAAGGGCAGAGGGAGAAAAAAAAGGTGAAGGCGTTGAAGGTATATCTACCTGTTTGACGGGGCCGTCTTCCCGGCAGCCGTCAGCTTCACCGCCGCCGAGCTGGCTCTCCGTCTGCATCTCGGATTCTGCGGCACTTGTAGCTCTGCTCTCGTCTTGCTCCTCCTCTGCCTCCTCCTCTTTTTGCCGAGCAGCCTCTGAGGGCTCGCCGCCGCTTCCGCTCGCTCTGCGTTCCTGCTTCAACCTCTGACGCCTCTTACGGCGGTTGGAGCCCGCGGGCTTCTGTGGCGAAGCTCGTCCTTCGACGGCTTGCTCCGGGGTTCGCCGGACGCCGTCTCGTTCGGCTTCCGCGGCCTTCAAGAGCGCATCGAGAGACTGGACTTCTCCTCGGAGGGAGCAAATCTGATCTTCTCTCGTTTTGGTAACCTCCTCCGAGCGAGCCGTTTCATTCTTCGCGTCCACCAGTTGCTGGGCAACTTGAGAAAGTTTTACCGCCAGGCTTTCCTTCTCGTGGAGAGTCGCTCGAAGCTTCTCCGTAAGTTCTGAGGCTTTTTCGGCAGCTTGGGCAGACTTCCTGACGTTTTCGCCCTCGCGCTCTCCTGCTTGGGACTGGAGAGCGGCGATTTGGGCTTGAAACTCGAGCGCCTCCTTCAATGTCCTTTCTTCCAGTTGTGTCCTTGCGTCTACGAGGCGGGAGTATTCCTCCTTCAGCTCCTGGTAACTCACTTCAAAATTCTTCTCAGCCAAGGAGAACTTCGTCCGCTGCGTTTCCATCTCCGCTCTCAACTGAGAGGCGACCCTTTCCATTTCCAGCATTTTCACATCATGACCTTGCTGCCGGTCCTTCCATTGGCGCTCCCTCTCTTCAAGAAGCTCGGAGTTCTTCAGCAAGGTTTGGTTTTCATTCTCCAGCCTGGCTCGCTCATCTCCCGCCTCGCGCAAGACTTCCAGTTCTACTTGAAGCTCCTGTACCTGCCTTTCCAGCTCATCCGATCTGGAGTTGTGCGACGCCATCTCCAGATCTTCCTTCAAGCCGTGGATCCGTCGCAAGAGGTCCTGGCGCTCGTCGGAAAAGGCGGCGTTCTCCCTTTGCGACAAAGCCACCTGGTCTTCGTTGGCGCGCCACAAATCGTCCAGAGATTTTTGGTGTTTGACGGAAGCTTCGTTGAGAAGATTCTCGGCGTTGAGGAAGCTCTCTCTGCGGAGCTCTTGGCGGAGGAGGGTGAGCTCCTCCTCGTGGCTGAACAGCAGTTGCGTCCGCAGTCTTTCTAGTTCAGCTTCTTGCGACTCGGCCATTCGGTCCAACACCGCGTCCTTCTCTCGTTCCAGCATCTCCAGTTTAATCTTGTAGTTGGTGGTCTCCGACTCGTGCTGGGCCTCGACTTCCCGCGCCAATTCCCCGGCGCCAGCCAGCTGGCATTGCAGGTCATCGACGGTCACCAGGAGTCTTTGCACGTCCTCCTGTTGGTTCTCCCGCGAGGCGAGATTGTCGGACGCCAGCTGGGCTTTCTCCTTGGCGGAGCGGAGATCGCCACGGAGGTTCTGCAACTCGGCCTGGAGGTCGAACTTTTCCCTGTTGAATTCGCCCGCGGATTGCGCCAACGCCGCCTGAAGCTCTTGAATCTTTTGAGCGAGCGTCTCCTTGGCTTTGGAGTTTTGCTCTTTCAGGACCTCGGCCTCCTCGAGCTGTCGACCCATCGCTGCCCGATGCTCGGCCGTGGCCTCCTCCAGCCGCTCCGTGTTCCGCAGGTTGAGCTCCTGCTTCATGAGGACAATCTGCTGGCCGTACATCTCGTCAAGCTCGGCCCTGAGAAGGTCCAGCTTCCGATCGGCGTCCTGCTGCATTCTTTGGACGAGGTCGCCCTCGGAGAGGCTGTCCCGGTGACGGCGCCTCTGCAGATCCTCCACCGTTCCCATGAGCTGCTTAATCTCATCCGAGGACGTTCGTTCTTTCTGCCGGGAGCCTTCGAGCTCGCTTTGACAGCTTTGTAGGTCGCCTCGCGCTTTCTCCAGGTGCGATTTACAACTCTCCATTTCGCCTTTACTGCTTTCTAAATCACGCTTAGTGTTCTGCAGGTCTGCCACGTATTTTTCAAGCTCAGACTCCTTTGTGGACACTTGCTGTTTGAGGCCACGCAGGCTTTGCCGTGATAACTCCAGCTCCTGCTCGAGCCGGCTGAGGGAACAATCCCGATCGGAAATGACTCGTTCTTGTTCCGCTATGATCAGGTCCTTCTCGTCCGATGCCCGAATGTCATTCGCGGACCGTCCCAAAATGGCGACTTCCTCTCGGAAGAGGTTGAGGGATGCAGTCTGTTCGGACAGCAGCAAATTTTTCTCTTTCAGCGTCGTGGCCAGACTCTCTTCGGCCGCTCGCAGTTCGGCAAGAGACTGATCTTGATTCATGATGACCTTTTCTTTCTCGGCAATGAGAGCGTCCTTCTCGCTTAGCTTTTGTGTGAATGACTCCACCGATCTTCTCCCTGACTACAATAATAGTCGGGGATTAGACAAAGAAAGCAAGACGGACGGACCATTCCTTACCTACAGAGTAACTCTTCAACGAGCAGCAACTGAAATCGACTTTAGTTTACAAGTAGGCTAACGTGCACGGCAGCAACTACAGAGGCACCAAAACATACACCAAGCATTAAAGATGGACTCCGTGCTCCCATAAACAAATATTATAGCGGTTCAGTTCTCCAAAAGTTGAATAGTCTTAATTTCATGTCGTAAACAAGTTCCTTGTGCAGTCCTGAAAAGTCATTCCAAAAACATGATGGTGGTCTGCTTTAATAAAGACATGGCAAACTAAGAAGAGCTGATCGTGACACCCATTGGCCACCATTCTTCTATCGTAATCATTCTTTACAAGAACAAACTCACCAACTCCACGTCGCTGATTTTGATCTGGAGCTGACCAATAAGTTCCCGCTGCTGGTCGCTCTTCGCCTGGTTCTTCCCGGCTTCCATTTTGACCTCGTCCAACTGCAGCTGATATTGCGCCAGCTGCTGCTTGGCCTGGAGAAGGTCGGCAGCCGTGCTGCTATGGCTGGTGTTCCGAAGGGCCTCGCCGGCTTGCAGCTGTAAAATGGCGTCATGTTCTGGTTTGTGCGCTCTTCACTAGGTTAAAATTGATTTTTTGTTGTTGTAAATAGTGAAATAGTAAATATAAATTTCAACCTGCTGGAACTGAATCTGCAGTTTTTGGCTCTGCTCCGTCAGCATCAGGAACTCTCTCATGATCTCGTCTTTCTCCTTGCGAGCTTGTTGGAGATTGGCCGTGAGCTGAGTGATGATGCCGTCCCTCTGCTTCAACGCCGCCTCAAAGTCCTGCAACTGAAAGCAAAATGGAGGTTTAAGCAGTGATCATCCCAGTTCTGGAACTGAATTCATCTTTACCTTCTGCACGCCTTCCGTTCCGAACGCGGCCCGTATATCTTGGAGCTCTCGACTGAGCTCCTCCACTGCTCGGGATTTGGCAGCAAGCGCCTCCTTCACGTCCTGCATCCTTCCCTCCTTCGTCGCCTCCCGGTCTGCCTCCTCCTGAACAAGAACGAACGAGAGTAAGAAAGCTATTAGAGCGTGACTAGCGTTTCCACCGTTGTAAATGAAAGAGACGTGGGCGGCCATTTAGTCAACAACAAGCCAGGCGGCATTGAAGAAAGCAGAAAGTCATCATGACCTTCGGGCTTCTAAACATCAGCAAAGAATGAGTGTTTCTAATGCGGAGTAGAAAAGTGTTAGTACAGAGTCAGTAATGCCACGAGGAATTAGGAGGAAGTTTTTAACTGGACAATCAGCAGCGGATTCAGCCATCAGGGCCCACGAGCAGAGCCGCTTGATCGGATTACCGTACCCAAAAAAAATCACTGAAGGATGACGTCACTAGATCGGCCATCATCTCACGGCAGCCGTTGACCTGCTAATTCAAAACCAGTTAGCAACATTGACAGGTATCACATGTGAAAACCGGAAAATAGCATGCCGCAAAAACAGGGAAAACATTTTTAAACACAGATCGTCAACCAACGTTGTACAGGATTTCATTTGGTTTTGGATATTCACCAGAATTTCATGTTTTGATTTATGCAAGTGCATACAGTAATTGTTCTGGAGTAAAATGAGTTGGAGTTTAGTTAATTTTGCTGTTTGCCAGAAATGAACGACAACTTGATTAACTGATCATTTGAAAGCGAGATTGTATTCGTTGTGACGAACCTAATCGCTATTATCTTACCTCAGAGGAATTGTCATCTGCCGTCGTCGACACTTCACTCTCAGGCTGAAACACAAAATATGAAATTCATTATAGTTTGTATTTCTTTTACATGAAAGTAGTGAGCATAATCAAGTCTGATGCTAATGTCCTAGCGCTGATACACAAACCTACAAAACAAAGTGAGTTCAAATGTGCAAATGAATCCATTCAATCATTCCTAAGTATATGCCTTAAGAGCACTAAATGAGCAATAGAACATCTGTTTCCATGGCAACCGCTGCCTTTGAGGGTCTGGGACAAAAAGTGTGTTAACAGCAGGAAATGTTCATGACAAAGGAGAATCTTTGCAGTTGAAAAACAGGTAAGCAAAAATCGTGTCATTATTTAATTTGTCTTGTAATTCGTCGTTTTTTTTGTTTTTTTAATTGGGCCCTAGAAAATAATTACCTCTATGGTGTAGGTCTGATCATGCTTGATAGTCTCCCCGCTGCGCAGCGTCTTGGCAAAGCTCCGCTCGGATACAGTCGGCGCCTCCCGCGTTCCGCCTTGGCCTCCGACCGCATGGTCATCATTGTCCGGGGAGCAAGCCGTCTCCGAGTCCTCCTCAGACTTCTTTTTCTTCTTCTTTTTTTTCTGGGAATCTTCGTAAGCTTTCCGTTGCTGGAATTTGGCCAGCTGAGGGACGAGAAAATGTAGACAAGTTTTTTTTTTTTTAAAAGTACGTCAATGGCCTTGCTTTTGTTAGTCAACTTACTCTTTTTCTGCACAGTTTGGGCAAAGCCAAGCGAAACATGTCATCGACCCTGTTTGGAGCATCCATATGACATGCAATGCATGTCTTTTGCTCTGCCAGCAGGTACTAATCCCGACTAAAGGATTAAACTTCAAACCATGTCAACAATCAGTTTAAACCTCCAGTCAAATTTAATGGGAATCTTTCTTCTTGTTCCAAATGAGCGCTATTTTTTTCCTGTTACATTCAAAACTTCTTTTCAGCTTCAATTTTATCAAGGTTGTGCCATTTGCTGGCAGATGCATTTAATGGTGAGCCGGCATGTACAGCGACTAAGATGCTCAATTAACTGAATTAGATGGAGAGCCTAATCCGCAATAGACTGGAGCCAAATTTGGGTAAAGCTACGTGAGTACCCAAATGGAATAAAGGTTTTTCACGCAGAGGCTCCAAAATGGTCGCCCCTGGACCAAAACAAGGTCCAATTTCATAAAAACCTGGGGAATATAATAATTGTGGTATGCTGTAAGACCTCCCCAGGCAGAAAAAAGTTGCTGGGTTGAGCTCATCCCCTCCATTCTTTGTCGGTGCTGACTGTCCTACTTGGAATCTTGTCTTGTAGTCTGTGGACGAGCGCCTCCATCTGGGCTGGCGCTAACGACGTAGTCGTAGCAACATAAGTAGCCTGTACATATTTACTCACATTTGAAAGCCACATTACGCTGATAACAGCTAGTAGTTGTTATTTACATTTCGCATATTAGCTATAAAAAATGCAGATTTTTTTATGAATCCCCCGCCTAACTCCAAAGTCTTGGTAACATTATAATTACTAAAATAGTTGTGCATGTATAATACACCAAGCAAGCAGTCCACCATGTGACGATATCCCAATTCTAAAAGTTGAGTATTGCTTTTGGTTTTGTCAATTGACAATTCAACAACAGGGATCCAAATGCACTTTTATTTGTCATTTCCGAGAAGCAAACAGCATAGCATGCATTGCTGTGACTCATTAAGCATGACCCTGCAAAGCATCATTTTCCGTTCGAGCGCCCTGGCAAAAAAAAGCCTTCTGTTATTCTTCCGTCATAGCTAACATAATTTCGGAGACGGCTTCAAAACAGGTTCCAGTGAGGCCCGAATGAGTTTTGGAATGAGCAGAAAATGACTCGCAGCCAAGTAGAGTGGGGACACTGCTCCATAACAAAAATGTCACAGGACACAACGCAAGCTTGGCTATCAAACATAGCATTTTTACACCATTCCTGAAACATTTCTAACACACTTTACAAACCACCATGCCAAAATTCGCAGCAATGCACAGTACACTGGAACTTACATATAAAATACAGCCCCAATCCATTTAAAGGGGCATTTGATTGGGCGCATTAGTGACCTCATTAGAAAGAGTGCCAATTGATAAAGTACAAGTCTGGCAAGTGGGGTCATGTGTCCTGTAAATCCTGTTACACCTGCCTGTCAGCCTATCAGTAGGGGAGCCGTCACAAAGCCCTGACTTACTGACAGATATAGCCTTTGAAAAATGCAAATTTAAGCATACAATGAAGTTAGTCACGCGGTATACCATTGGGGTACTATGTTGCTAGCAGCGGCTAGGCTAACGCCCTGTGCAGGCGGCGGCGCACTGGAGAACTGACAGCTGAGTAAGGGGGGCACAACAGCTGACAGACCCCCCCCCCCCCCCCAACAAGGAGCGTTTCAACTGAACCAAAAGTAGTTAGCGCCGTTTACTTTTCGTTGTGTTCAAGAGTTAGGCTAACAGCATGACAGCACCAGAGGAGTCCTACCTTTGCTTTGCCGGTTTTGAGCTTCCTCTGCCGCTCCTCGTCCTCCATAGTCAGCGTGGCTAGAACGAGACCGAGAGGGAATCACACGTCGTGTAACGGCACCGACGGTCAAGTGCTCCGGGGCCGGGCCGGCTTCCAGTTGGCCGCCGCAAGCATTCTCTCAAGGGTTGCCTCCTTGCTGGCAGTCGGCGGCCATGTTATTTTCCACGTAAACATGACACTCGAGCGTGATGACGTCTGATAGGTGGACCATGGCCACGCCTCCTGGATTTTACTCGCGTTGCTTCATGGTCTCGAAGGAGACGTTTTCTTTTTATACTTTTTCTTTTTTAATAATTGCAGCTTCCACTCGTAAAACTAGCGCCTGGCAATTCAGAAAATGAGTCAACTCATTCGGTAGAGGAGAAACATGAAATTATCATTTAAAACATTTGTCTTCTTTTATTACTTTGATCTGCCACCTGGAAATATGTGCAACGTCATTGCGAAAATGTCGATTCCTATGCAATTTCTCTCCTTTGATCGTTTGTAGAACGACGTAAGGCAAAAAAAAAACATTTAAAAAAAATAATAATTTAAGGAAGCCAAAGTGCCACTTCTAATGATTGTTATGTGTGCGTATCGTGTAAGGATTAAATATGAGTATTATTTAAAATTAAATTAAAATAAAATAAAAAACAGCATGCATTTTCCATTCAGTAGCTGTATTTTCCTCCCAACTCAATTAATTTATGAAGTGTTGAGCACTCATTGTTCTCTCTCCAAAATGACTGCTGCAGTTTCCATGGTGACAGTTCCTCTACGAGGGCCTGCCTTTTTATTTTGTTTAGTTGAACGTATTGTGAAGAAAATGTTCAAAAAACCCTGCTTCAGTCGTATTAGCAATGTGAGAGCTTTTTAAATAGTCATCTAGAGAACGTTGAGGTCTCTGCAACCTACCTGGAGCAGCAGTTGAGGAGGACATTCTGTGTCTTCTGTTGGAGCAACTTATTGTCTGGCAGATCTTTAATTCCACCCATCTTTTCGACATGTCCAACTTGATGCCACTTGTGTGAGCAGTTTGTGTGTGTGCAGCTGTACGGGGAACTTGAAAGTTTAGGCCGCGGTCTAAATTATTTATCCACCATGGGTTTAATGTGTCAGCGGCTCCTTAAACGTGAGCTGCATGTCAAATTTGACAATTAGATTGGGATGGAAAGGAGGACATTTAATGATGTGATTAGATTCTGTGAAGCTGAGTTGAAGAAAATAATAACCAAATAAAAATGATGCCAGAGACGTCGTGCTCGCTACTAATCATTCAGCCAGGAAAATGATTATGCGGAATACAAGTGAAAGATGCAGAAAAGGCAGTTTATTCAAGTTCAGTCATGTCTTGCCATTGAGGGCAAAAAGCATTCAATACTTCTTAGATCAAGTGGATTTCATACTCTAATGACAATCGCAGCTCTGTTCACCTCTGTTATTTTATAGTTTTAAATCGCCCTCACTTTGATCTGATATGCAGAAGTGAAAGCTCTTTTGCATAATGAATGACTTGTTCTTCACTTAAAATATTTATCAGCAGAGGCCCCATTCGGAGTTGAGAGCCTGTCAGTACATAGACTACGGAAGTGCTATTGTACAAGCAATTTATTTATTGTAAAAAAATGAACATTTAAAACATGATAATAAAAATCAACATATCATAAATGAGCTGAGAGTCAGAATTAAAATAAATTACGGGTAAATTTTGAATCATACAAAAATCATCAGCGAGCGCAAGATGGCGCTGGCAACATTTAAAAATCACCGAAGAAGAAGAACGAAAACCGACAAAGAAGATTAAAGTAAATATATGCACACTAGTAGTATATTCGTTTCAACGGTCCTAGAGGTATGTTTCCTAAACTCTTCAATAAGTGTATGTATTTATAAAAAATACATATAGACATTCTTGCGTTAATCTCCCTTTGCATTGTTTGAACTGTTCGTTTTGAAACAAGACCTCAAAATAAAGCACCGTTTAGCTTTTTTTCATTTCGAAAGCAAGAACGATCTAATCTATTTTAATCTGGAATGTTCCAGTGTTTACGATGCGTTTGCCTGCACTTGTTAATAATTGTCTGATTGTGCTACTTTTAGGTCCCCTCATGCATGGCGCAGATGTCAAACTGATGAAAAATGGCATCTGTTTGTAAAACACTTGTTCAAATCACTCTTCAACAACCCTTGAAATGCTTGACAGTCAAGTCCATAACAAGCCGCCCCCTCTGGAGGTTTTACAGTGCGGCATCAAACGACGGTGATCCAAAAACAAACCTTCCCACAGGGAACGCGTCCTTGTTGGAGAACTTGGACCTGATGGGGGTGGACGTGGAAATGGCACGCAAGCGTCAGCCCAGCGTCTTCCGCCGGCTGTTCACCAACGAAGAGTGCGTGGCCGAGTTCCTCAGGGGCAAAGGTGCCAGCCGCCAGACTGTCGCCAGCATCATCTCCCGTTACCCGCGCGCCATCACGCGTTCCCTGGACCATCTGGAGCAGCGCTGGCAACTGTGGAGGAACATCTTCCAGACCGATCTGGAGATCGTGGCCATCGTGGACCGCTCGCCCGAGTCCTTCTTTCGCTCCAGTGACAACGAAAACTTATTTAAAAACATCTGCTTCCTGTCTTCTCTCGGGCTCGGCAACCAAAACATCCACCGAATGCTCGCCGCCGCCCCGCGCGCCTTCTCCAACAGCTTGGAGCTGAACAGGCAGATGGTGGACTTGCTGGAGGATGTCTGCCAAGAGCTCGGTGGGACTGATCCCAAGGGCTTTGCCAAAGCCATCATATTGAGAAACCGTTACATCCTCAGCCGCAGCACCAAGAGGGTCAGGGCCAACGTGGATTTCCTGCGAGCGTCTATGAACCTGAGCGATGCCCATCTCCTGGACTTGCTTCAAGGGAGCGGCGTCAAAATCCTGGACTTGTCCACCGAATACCTGAAGAAGAATATGAGCAGCCTTGGAGGGAAGCTGCTCGGGGTGGGTTGTAGCGAAGAGGATGTCCGGAAGCTGATCGTGGCCTATCCGGGGGTTCTGTATTTCGGGGCGGCGACGCTGGGAACTAAACTTGACTGCCTCCTAAAAGGAGGAATCACAGCAAAGCAGATACTAGAGATGCCCAAAGTGTTGGACTTTAGCACGGAGAATGTCACTGCCAGGTTAAAGCAACTTGAAGGGATTGGCTATGACTTTCAGTCAAAAGGCATCGGCATCTTGAATTTGAGTCAGAAGAGATTTGAGGCCAAGAAAAACAGACTATTAACTCTCCAAAATAAGTAAATGGACCTCCTTAGTGTATATTCATGTACTATTGTTCGTCACATATTCACTTGAACATTTGCTTATAAATCCACTTTAACCCTCCAGTTCCTTCCATTATTTGTATAACAGGCGTAGTTTTATTTTATGTTGATGGGTTATTTTCTCTGAATAAATTAATGATTAAATTATAATAGAATACACCATGTGTCAAAGTGGAGGCCCGGGGGCCAAATCTGGCCCGCCGCATCATTTTGTGTGGCCCGGGAAAGTAAATCATGAGTGCCTACTTTCTGTTTTAGGATCAAATTAAAATGAAGAGTATAGATGTATATATTACATTTCCTGATTTTCCCCCTTTTAAATCAATAATTGTAATTTTTTTATCCATTTTTTTTCTGTGTTTTTAGTTCAAAAATCATTTTGTAAAATCTAAATATATAAAAAAAGCTAAAATAAACAATGTTTTAGATCTATAAAACACTGAATATTCAGGGATTTTAATCCATATATGAAATCAAGTTGACGTTAAAACGGCCTGCGAACCAACCCCAGTCTGACACCCTTGAAATACACTTTAATTTTACAGGGTTTTTGACTAAAACCGAAACAAATGGCACCAATTTGTACACTGGTTCAAACATCAGAAAAGGATTTTCTTCCTCGTCATTGCTAGCCTTTTTGCCTTAAAACCTTAAAGAAGAGGGCAACAAAATGAAGGAAAAACGTCCATCAATTTCCAAAATGACGACCAACACCCTCTTCAAACATAATTCTGTGTATTAAAACCAATGATTAAATAAAGCTATTTACACAAAGGTAGAAAAACAAGCCTTTTCCAAACCAAGTTCCCGAGCCACCGCTTCAGCCGTAAGCGTATTTGTCTGCGCCGCCTTTGTCGTTGGTCATCTGTCCGCTCAGCTTCATTAAAAGTTTCACAATCAGGCCAGCCTATCGCCAGACATCAATTATCACGTAGAAAATGTTTGAAATATCACCAAAAGTCGACATCCGCTTGTATGACCCAATTCTACCTGCTTGGTATGCACGATGAAGTTGACTTTATTTTCTCCGCTGTGTACTTGGAAGTACTGGTCGGCGGGTCCCAGCTGCCACATGAACGTGCCGTACTCCAAGCTGATGAGAAGCGCCTGGAAACGGACCGGCGAGCGGACGTGAAAAGCCGAGACTGCGGTGGCGGACATTGGGCCGGTCAGGCGCCCCCCACCTTGGTCTCCATGTTCATGAGGTGCAGCCCCTTGGTGTTGACGCCCACGTAGACACGGATGACTTTGTGGTTGCTGGCGCTCGCCTTGGTGTACACTTGACCCGTGAAGAAGGCGGCACCGTAGGTGGGGATGTCCCAGCAGTTCTGCAGGAAGAGATGCTGCAGGTGGTGCATCTCCTTGCTCACGCCTTCACTGGTGCTCAGCGCCTGGTGGAGAAAAAAAAAGTCGGCGGCGGACGGGTAAAAAAAAAAGGTTGATCCACTTTTTCGCCATTCTGCTTTACTTTGTATTCGTGGAGAATCCTGTTGGTCCAGTGGTACGCTTTGCTTTTCACTTTCAAGATGGGCACGATGGACTTTAAGTTTTCCTCGCTAAAAAAGAGAGCAAAAGACTGAATTTAACGAGTCATCTCAAGATTTTGTACGGCAAAAGGTCTGTTGGAGCGTTTCAAAGTTTCCGATAGAATTTGTGTCAATGTTCTAGCTTGAATTTTAGCACCAGAGCAATTTTACTGCAATCAAAAATGAAAATAAAACTAAAAGCTGTGATTTGTACGGACCAAATTTATTTATAGGTATTTGGTGATTAAAAGGTGCTAAGAAATAGTGAGCGTGTCCAAAAAAGAAAATGACAGTGCATGGCATTTAGAGAATAGAAAGACTATGGCTTTGCTATTTGAATGCAAAATGGTTGCCAAATGTTTTGGTTTTCGAGATTATTTTTTTAGCCGAGACAGTTGAGTTTGAGAGACTAACAGGGCTCTAACATCATGACTAAATATTTCCCGTCACTATTTTTGAGAGGCGCTGCATCTCAAAAATGATCTGATATCATTTGAAACGCGTCCGCCGTTCTATTTCATAGCGCCTTTAAACCTCGAAAGAAAGACGACAAACACCAACTTGAGAAATCCTTGCTTGTGCTTCTTGCTCTCGTAATTTCCGTAGATGATTTGCAGCAGAAAGCTGGCTAAGGTGATCAGCTTGCTGTCCGGGGCCGGGAAGAAGCCCTTCAGCAGGCAGTGGCGGGCCTCGTCGAACAGGATGAGGATAGCCAGCGGGTCCTCCGCCTAAGGCCCCCCAAAAAAAGCTCAGCATTTTGGGGTTCCTCGGCCCAAGGGTGCTTTTCCTCACCTTTTTCTCGATCTCCAGAGGGAGCCGGACGTCCCTGCGGAGAAAGAGCTGAGGCGTCTCCCTCTGCGGATCCAGCACGGTCAGGTCGGCGACGATCTCCGTCCAGATGCGCAGGTGCTGCAGGGGTTTGTGGTACGGCTTCAGCTGCAGGTCTGTTAAAGGCCACACGGTTAGACGGGCGAAAAAGGCGAGTTGGCGGGGGGTTACGGGGTTTGCCAGGTGGCTCACGGAGGTTCTCCGAGCAGATCCAGATGGTGAAGTACTGCTGGGTCTCCTGGGAGAGGCGCATGCCCTCCATAATCTGCTGCACGGTGGTGTTGTTGCCGTGCTTCAGCTCCACGGAACGGTATGAGCCGTCCATGCGGTAGATGCGCGCTTTCTCGTACTTGAGTGCAGAAAAGATGGGGAGAAACACTTGTTGCAACTCGGCCACCAGAGGGCGGTGTTACGCAATTTCGGTTTTCGCATGATCAGTCTAGAAAATATTGTCGTATTTTCTTTCCTGTGTTGCTTCAATTTGAGGGGAGAGCTTTGAAATGACTTTTTTGGAAGGTGCATTTCCAAATTCTTTTTGTGGGAGGTTATAAAATTAAATTAGATTAGTAGGAGGAGCTACGCTTTTGATTTTAGTCATTTTCGAAGTTAGTTTGTTTAGCTTTTAGTGGAAATTTTCAGTTAGTGCCAGACTTAATTTTTTTTTTTTTTGTAATATCTGTACGCGTGTTGTTGTTTTTACACAATTACCTAAAATAAATGATGTGCGCCTTCAGTGGAAGTGACGTTGTAAACTTGATAACCTTATAATTCCATTCACTAGATTGGTCCTATTTCAATAAATGACAACCTGATTATTTGCCACCGTTCTCCCCCGGTTAAAATGGGTCGGACCAACTTAAGTTGCGGGACTCACCGGTTTGCCGTGAGCTTGCTGAAGAAGCTTCATGGTCTCCTCCCATTCGTTCTGCTTGTTCTCTTCGCACACTTGCAGCGGCGATCTCTTCTGCTGGTCTTCCACGTGCTGTCGAGCGCAAAGAAAAATGCATTCGTTGATCCCCGGCCGGCATCCCGTCCGTCGTCTCTTTCGTACCCGGTCGATCTCGGGGTGCTGCAGCAGAATTTGCACGATGTCGCCGTGGCCCCCTCTGGCGGCGAAGTGCAGGGGCGAGCTGAGTTGCCCGTTCAGCAGGTTGGGGTTACATTTGCCCTTTTCCAACAGCAGCTTGGTGGCCTCCACTTTGCCGTGCCTGAGGGGCGTCACAAAGGAAAGGTCCAGGGACGCCGGCCAGAAACCGCTTGCTTGGCCAAGCGGACCCTCACCAGCAGGCGTAGTGAATCGGAGCCCAGTGGTCGCTGTCCAGCTGCTTGACGGAGAAGCCGCTGTCCAGGAGCTTGGACAGCAGCTCCGTGTCCCCCTCGCAGGCGCTGCGATGAAGCGGGAAGTCGTCCACCCACTGCCGCTCCCTGACGAGTCAAAATAACGGCAAATGACAAACCGGAACGGCGATCGGGCTCCCGATGAGTGCTCACTTTTCATCCGCTGCGCAGTTGGCGCCATGCTGCCACGTCTCCCTGCTTGGGATTTGGATTTTGGAGTAGTCGGGTGCTCCCAACCCGAAATATGGATTGATGATGACTTTATCCACCTGCGGACGGACGAGTGGGAGACTTCAGTACCTCTGCTAATACTGCCTATATCAAGGGTGTGAGACTCGGGCCGCTTTAACGTCAACTTGATTTCACGTGGGCCGGACCATTTTAGATATAATATTTAGATGTTTTATTTTTATAAATGGATTAAAAGAACTGGATTAAAAACCCTGAATATTCAGTTTTTGATAGATCTAAAACAATGTTTATTTTAGCTTTTTTTAAATATATTTTTAGATTTTACAAAATGATTTTTAAACTAAAAATACAGAAAAAATGGATTAAAAAATTACAATTAGTTTTAAAAGGGGGAAAATCAGGAAATTAAATATACATCTATACTCTTCATTTTAATTTGATCCTAAAACAGAAAGTCGGCACTCACCCGGTTGGTGTACTGCAGATCGGATCCGTAGAGCGGGTTCAGGACGCACATGTCCGCTTTCTCCAAGGACATCATCTTGCTCTTGATTTCCAGGGCCGTGTAACCCACGTGCAGACCCTCGTCGCCGACTTTGCCTTCCCCGCCGTACGCCGGGTTGCTGACGTTGGTCTTCACCCGCTCCACGGGCGCCGGGCGGAACAAGGCCGGGATGGCGTGAGGCACGGTGTGCTGCTCTCCCAGCCACCTGTGGGAGGGGCCAAAGTGCTCAGAGCGAAGAAGTTGCGAGCGAACGTGATGGCGATCGAACGCGTGCCGACTTGTCCAAGGCGAGGAGCATCCTGGCGGTGACGGGGCAGAAGTGGACGCTGGTCTCGCTGCACACCCTCATGATGTCGTGCAGGCAGTAAAAACTTGGACCGCCCGCGTTGTGGACTGACTTGTTGTTGTCTGTGGGAAGCACACGGAGTCAAGTAATGGAATATTCTAAAAAAAAATAATAATAATAACGAGGCTGGCGAGGAGCACCTTTAACGCCTAGTGGCACTACGAACAGTGACGCTTCTTGGAAGGCGTTGTCGCCATCCAGCGGGAATTTCTTCATGTGAACCACGCGCCTGCCTAAAATGCAAATTGGATTTATCTGGATAAAAAAACAACTGAAAATGATCTTGTGCTTACCGATGAAGCTTTGGTTGTTGGACAAGGGCTTGATGGTATCCGCAACGTAGTCCAAGATGGATCTGGATTTGTCTCCGGCCACCCGGATTTTTGTCGCCGGCAGAACTTTCCGCTTTTTTTTCTCCTTCCCTTCTAAGGGCACTTCGCTCAACAAAATCTTAACGCAGTGGCACAGACAGGCGTGACTCAACTAGGCGGCTAAAAATGGCAGTTTGATTGTAGTTGAATACACACCTCGTAAGCTTTGGCTCGGTATTCCTTGGAGCTGAGGCTGACTTGATTCTTGGGCCGAAGGACAGCTACAAAAACGTCCTCCAAGCTGTCCTCGTTGCCCATGGCGACGACGTTCACGGCCAAATACTGTGCAGAGGCATGCCTTGGACGCCGGGGGACGGCAAACCGTTAGCATGTCACATTGAGCGCAAACTATGGATTTAATAAATTGGAATATCCTTTCAATTTTAACATTTTTTTTGGGGGGGGGTCCTCCGCTTTTATTTGTTGTGTCTAAAATCACAATGGCTGCTTTTATTTATGTAAACAAAAGGACATTGAGGGAAAATAGGCTGCAATAAATAGGTTTGGATATTAATGTGGCATAATTTAACTACGTACTTGTTGAATTCATAGTGACCACGCCCCGGAAACCGAAAGTCTGTCGGTCTTACACGCGAGTAACACAAAGTCTGCCTGAATCTATATTCATTTCAACATTAAATTACACGTTCAAAACCAAAGTTGAATGACCAAATGTTGGACCATTTTGACTATGTACACATTGATTGGGGGGTCCTAGCTTCGCATGCTACACGGCATCATCTTCTTATTGCGAGTACCCCAACTAAACAAAAAGCCCCCAAAACTTACCAAACTTTCCCCCCCGCGGCTGGAGTCGTTTTCGGGATTGAAGAGGTCCAATCTCGGCCTTTCCTTGTGAGCACACACAATGTTAATCGGGGTGGAAAATCGACGCTAGCCCAAATTGTTCCACAGACAAACAAGAGAAGTCGTGTTGCGTTTACGTACCACCGAGCCGGTAGGATTAGACAATACTTGACTAAAAGGAGGACGAAACGTCATCTGTTGAAGATACCTTCAGGTGTCGACTGTGTCCAACGTATTGGAATGGGTACATTTAATTTGTAGCTTTTGCTAAATTTTAATAATGCAGGAATGTGGAGGTTAGGACAGTGATACTGATTTTTTTTATTGTGCACAGGCCTTAATTTAAATGTTTTGGCATCCTGTCACCTGAGAAATTCTAATTCTGTTAAGGATGGATGAAGTGGATAGAAATTAGACGCCTGGCAGAAATATACATTTAAATAAGGTTGAATGAAAAAAAAAAAACAATCTGCACTACCCATTCCTAATATTTTTATTTAAAGCGATTAAAGCGCACACACACACCGCGTTTAACACAGTGACATCAAAAACACACAAAGCTGAGGGTAACCATGTTCTTTTGGAGTTATATAATGATTGGTCTCCATTCCTATTTTCCCAGAGCCGTGGTCCTGTTCAAGTCTTTTTCCCTTACTTTTTCTCATGGGACGGCGGGTCGGGATCGGCGTCACTGCACGCGCAGAGCACCTCCTGTATCTTCTGATGAATGTCACACACCCTGGAGGCCCACTTTTCTCGAACCTCCTCCTCGTCGTCCTCGGTGACGACGGTGTAGCCCATGAGGGCGATGAGGCCCATTTGGAAGAGGTGGGCCAAGTGCGAGCAGCGGCACTCCATGATTTCCCGGTCAGCGTTGCAGTTCTCCAGGTAAACCCTGAGAAGGGGCCTGCTAAAGAGCGAGCCGGTGCCCATCACGCCGCGGTAGTACACGTCCAGGCCGGTGTCCATTTTGTCCCGTTCGTAGATCCGCTCAAAGTTCTCCATGTGGCGTTGCCGGTTGTCCGGGTCCTTCTTCACCTGCGCCACCATGGCGATGAAGGCGGCATACTGGTGCTTGATGTACTCCTCGTATTTGCCGAAAGTCTCGTTGACCTCGTCGATTTGGATCTGCTTCAGGAACTGGCGGTTCTTCTGGGAGATGATCTCCAGCTGGCTGTGGATGGCCTGGAAGTCTCGGTCCAGCTCGTGGCCCTCCTCGTCCATGAGCCCCTTGCGAGCCAAGCCCACCAGGGAGGAGACGATGCCGAAGATCGGGTCGAAGGACGAGGCGAAAGAGGACACCTTCTCCACGTAAGTCAGCACCGTGACGGCGGTTTTCTTCACCTGGGCGGCCTTTGCCATCTTGTTCTTAAAAAAAAAGATACTGCAAGAAGGTTAGCTAAAGTGTAAACTCTTTCTTACTTTTAACCACATTTCAAATCACTAAGAAACATGAATTTAAATAATGTGTATAACAGCAATTCTTTTTTCAATCTATTCACATATAGCATATCATTTTTTAACGATCAATGACAAAACACTAAATCAGTGGTCATCAAAGAATGTTACTTTAATTGAACGGCTGAGTAGCGAAATAACAAAACAATGACAAAACACAATCAGTTGTAACCAAAGAATGTCACTTTACTTGAACGGCGGTGTAGCGACATTACAAAACTAATGCTACAGTAAATACATTAATTCCACTTGAACTAAACACTAGAAATGTAGTTTTAGAAGCAACAACACTGCTCCTTCCTGAAAATCCAAACAATTATCCCCACCGCCTTTTTCCGACTGTCAATCAGCACTCAAACACATCAGTGCTAATAACACAACTCTTCGTAGGCTTTGGCTTACTTTGCGTGTTTACTCACCAGAAATGAAGCTTTTGCTACCTTTTTTGTCTATAATAACCTAACTGCCTGTCAAGCCTGTCTACCGTGTTCTTTTTTTCCGGTCTCTGTCTTGATTCGGTATGAAGACGGTTGGGAGGGCGTTGCGCTTTGAGACGCAAACTGTAGTACTCCCTGACATCGCCGACGACCAATCAGACGCCAGCTTCTTTGCAGGCAGGGGGAGGAACCGGAAACAGAATCGGTCTGTCACTCATTTTCACGACTGACCAATAAGCAGCCATTGTGAACGCCTTGGGGGTGGGACTGACGCATTCCCGTTGACTTTAAAGCGCTCGAGTTTTTCCGCACTGGAGCGTGATCCTGACCGGGATTCAAACCCACGACCTACAAATAACCATATCCAGTGTACTATATAGCTTTGATGATGCTTTATCATTATATATATGATAATAATATTGTTTATTTTACGACATAGTCGTATAGTAGGAGTTCTAATGCTATGGTATGTATACTAATAGTAATATGGTTTACTAATATACTATGTTCCAATTCCCCCACCATCTTGCGAAAAAAAAGGCGCATTTACACATTTCTGCCTTGGATCCCAACGGTAGGCAGTTTGCATTTTGCGGCATCATTTCAAAGAGGTCAGGAGAGGATACTGAATCACAAAGTATTCAACATAAATGAACTCCAATGGGAAGCAAAAACTTCAGAGGGTGACTCATTTGTTCTGACCGCAGAGCATAAAGACAGACGTAGAGGAACAAGGATCTCCGGGGACTGCCAAAACTTGGAGGCCAACCTCTCTCCTCTTCACTCCTCCTACTTCATTCTTTCCAAAGGGCACTTGGTTCTACTCGTACAGTATACACATAGCAATTGGCTGAAGTGTAGTCGTGATCAGCAAGGAACTTCTCACTTCTTCAAAAAGAAAGGTAAGTTGTCTTCATATTTGCTTTTTTTTTTCTCTTCAAAATCACTTTTCTCAATGATCTTTGTTTCCACAAGCTTGAGAAAGATGGCAACCCCCAAAAACACACCTCGTGGTGGCAACACCCCGCTTTCCCCCAACCGCATCACCCGTCTCCAAGAGAAGGAAGACCTATGCAACCTCAACGACCGTCTGGCCGTCTACATCGACAAAGTGCGTTTCTTGGAATCGGAGAACGCCGGGCTGCGTCTACGCATCACCGAGTCCGAGACGGAGGTCTCGCGCGAGCTGACCGGCCTGAAGGCCGCCTACGAGACGGAACTGGCCGACGCTCGGAAGACTTTGGATTCGGTGGCCAAAGAGCGGGCCAGACTGCAGCTTGAAGTGGGGAAGCTGAGGGAGGAGTTCAAGGAGCTGAAGGCCAGGTAGGCCCAAAAAAATAGCCTCCCAAATGGAATCCACCACTTTGCAAGGTCATTTGCGGGATTCCCCATTAATAACCGCCCTCCCATTTCAAACACATTTGAGGAATTGATAGCTCATGCTAATGGTAACGCACATTTTGCTGACCTGAGCACAGCCACGCCCCAGCATGGCCTCCTCGTGACAAATTGCAGCTTCCATTCCCATAATATCCCACTAACGTCCGTCCCGATGACTAACTTGTTCCTTCACTCCCATCCCAGTAATGATAGGCTTGTCATACGTGGCACTGAAAAGCTGGTTTAGTTTTTTTTTTTTCCATAAATATTGGCTTGATTGCTCCAGTGTGTTTGGCAGAAGTCATTCCATTGCCATGGCGACACAGCAGCTAAACAGCCAAAAGCTGTGGTTTGTGGTTGGATGGAGAAGACTGGAAACATTGTAGCTCTTCAGTCATGTGCCAGAATGGAAACTCAAAAAAAAGTATATCCCCATTTTTTTTTCCTTCTCGTGGAAGACCCGTGCTTAAAATAGCACTTTTTACGTAGAGGAAAATTATAATGGGGTTTCCATACTGCTTATTAAAACGGAAAAAGAAAGGACCAGGACATTAAAGGCAGAGAAAAAAATGACAGTTGGTTTCGTTTGAATAGCTTTGTATTTCAACTCACGTTTTGTGTCTTTTATTTCAACTCACGTTTTGTGTCTTTTATTTCAGGAACAGCAAAAAAGAATCGGATTTGGCGGCAGCGCTGCAGAGACTCAAAGATTTGGAGGCCTTGCTGAATTCCAAGGACGCGTCCTTGTCCACCGCCATCGGAGAAAAGCGTAGCCTTGAAACAGAAAACCGAGACCTCAAGACACAGCTTGCAAAGGTTCAAAGATTAGAAATGCTATTCTACGCGTTCTTGGATAAAACTGATTTTGTTTGCGTTTTTTTTTAGCTGGAAACAAGCCTGGGCGATGCAAGGAAGCAACTCCAGGATGAGATGTTAAGGAGAGTGGACGGAGAGAATCGAATTCAGACGCTGAAAGAGCAACTGGAGTTCCAAAAAAGTCTGCATTCTGAGGTTGGTGGGAGGAAAAAATGAGGGTTAATATGAGAGATGTTGAGATGACGTGCTGAACAGGAGCTGCGCGAGTCTAAGCGGCGGCACGAATCGCGCGTGGTGGAGTTGGACAACGGACACCAACAGGACTTTGAAAGCAAGCTGGCCGACGCTTTGATGGAGATGCGAAGCCAGCAGGAGTTGCAAGTCAAAATCTACAAGGACGAGATGGAGAAGACCTACAACACCAAGGTAGTCATGATGACGGGGGAGTTACCACTTGTCATCTTCCACTCTATCATTTGTATACTTTGGTCGGTTTTAGTTGGAAGGCGCGCGGCAGTCGGCGGACCGAAGCAGCCATCTGGTGGGCGCGGCGCACGAGGAGATCCAGCAGACGCGTGTCCGGCTGGAATCCGTGTCGTCTCAGTTGAGCCAGCTACAGAAACAGGTCAAAAGAAAAAGAAGAGCTTTCTAAAAGTTTTTTTGTGATTTTTTGAAGTATTCATCACATAGTCTCTCTCCGTCTGGGTTGCAGCTGTCGGCCCGTGACGCCAAAGTGAAGGACCTGGAAGAAGCTCTGTCCCGGGAGCGGGACACCATGCGCCGCCTTCTGGGAGAGAAGGACCGAGAAATGGCCGAAATCCGACAGCGCATGCAGCAGCAGCTGGACGAGTACCAGGAGCTGATGGACGTCAAGCTGGCTCTGGACATGGAGATCGGCGCTTACAGGAAGTTGCTGGAGGGCGAGGAGGAGAGGTTGGTATAGACGCACCCGCCCACGTCCAAAAAGTTTTCCTGGCTGACGTCCCACCGGGATGCCTTGGCGTGCGTCCGCCGCAGGCTGCGTCTTTCTCCGAGCCCGCCGCCGACCAGGGCAGCGGGGAGTCGCTCCTCCGCCGCGTCCACTCACGCCCGATCCTTCACCTGCGGAGCGAGCGCTTCCCCCCTGAAGAGGAGGCGTCCCAACGACACGGACAGCGAGGCTTCCAGCTTCGCCGGGGGCGCCGTGGCCAGGACGCGCGTCACTCAGCAGGCGTCCGCTAGCGGACGGGTCACCGTGGACGAAGTGGATCAGGAGGGGAAATACGTCCGACTCAGCAATAAAGCGGATGAGGTCAGCCAGCGTCCGTCCGTCCGTCGCTCCATTTTTGTCTACAATTTCCACTGACGCTTTTCCTCGCCAAATGCTGACGGTAGGATCAGAATTTGGGCAACTGGCAGGTGAAGCGCCAGGTGGGCTCTTCCGCGCCCGTTGCGTTCAAGTTCCCCGCCAAGTTCACCCTGAAGGCCGGTCAAAGGGTCACGGTAAGCGTCGACGTCTTCCGCCCGCGAGTAGGCACAGGCCCGGCGAATTGATGATGTCCACGCCTCGACCAGATTTGGGCAGCTGGTGCTGGAGGAAGCCACAATCCTCCCTCCGACCTGGTGTGGAAGGCTCAGCCCAACTGGGGCAGCGGAGACCAGTTCCAGACCACCTTGATTAGCGCTAACGGAGAAGTGAGGCGTGTTTTTTTAACTCTCAAAATGGCCGGCAAACACCAAGTTTGATCTTTGATTGGACTTTTTCCACAGGAAATGGCCATGAGGAAAGTGACTCGCACACTTTTGGAAGATGATGATGATGACATGGTAACATTATAGCCATATTGTAAACTAGAGGTGTCCAAGTTCATGCCTGAAAAAAAAACATTAAATCTGGCTAGCACAAGAATCTTAAGCCTAATTTCTTTTGCAATTCTCAGCTTCAACACAAGATGGAGCTAGTCGCTTAAACCGTGCTTACATGTTGAAATCGATGTCGGAAACTGTGGGATTTCATTCTTTTATTTTTAAAAATAGTCCATTGTGATCATTAGTCATCCTTCTGTCGAACAATACCGGCATTTTGAATTGACATGGCGACTATTTTGATGGTAGCAGGTGGCTCACAGCACGTGCGGGGACGGCGAGTACAATTTGCGCAGTCGCACGGTTCTCTGCGGTTCTTGCGGCCTTCCCTCGGACAAACCCAACAGCTGCACCGCCGTGTCGTCGGCGTCCCGCTCCTTCCGCAGTGGAGGCGTTTCGGAGGCTTTGTTGCCCCATTCTTTTGTGTTCAGTGGCAGCACACCCCGCAAGGTAACAAAACTAAAACTTGACAGAAATTGCAAAACTAGCCCGTTAAACTAACCTTCATTCTTTTTTTTTTTTTTTACAGAGTGGATCCCGAGTTGAGAACTGTCCAATAATGTGAGCCCTTAATTTGATATATTTTGGGCACTTTTATATCATTTTCTCCATATCATTTATCATTTAGCATGTTTTAGAAATTTCCACTAACAACTGCAATAGCATACAAAACTTGAACGTTTGTTACCTTTTAAAATAAATGGTGAAAATAATCATTTTTTAAACGATACGTGTTTGTACCATTCATATCGTAGGATTTGTTTATGAGTAAATCTATTAGCATTTATTTGTCTGCTCCCTCCTTCTTTTTCAATCTGTTTTATACAAATAAAAGTATTCTTTTTAGGAAGTCTGCAGTTTTGTCATTTTATTTTGAATGCACTGTGTTTAAAGGCAAATGTGAACTTTAT
The DNA here is from genome assembly GCF_051989625.1 of Stigmatopora argus. Classification (NCBI taxonomy): domain Eukaryota; kingdom Metazoa; phylum Chordata; class Actinopteri; order Syngnathiformes; family Syngnathidae; genus Stigmatopora; species Stigmatopora argus. The sequence continues at coordinate 5,222,868 of NC_135407.1, read as the reverse complement.
GTTTCTGTCCCAATATTTATGAACCTTACTGCAAACAACAATGTGTTTAAATAGGCTAAATATGATTATTCTTACTATATTTTTTCTTCCCTAGTTGCACAAGAAAGGATGTGTATCTCAGTTTAAAATGTATTTATGCTATCAAATGCATTTATCTTCACTGTATTTGCATCCTAAATATTGTTATTAGCCCTCAGCTTTATGTTGCTAGAATTATATTATTTTGATAGTACACGTACTTCCTTTCGAGGGGCCACTTTTATTTTGAAATATAAACACCGTTCTTATTCCGGTCCCAACAAGGAAGTAAGTCGTTGCTTGCAGATGACTTAAAAACATCGAAACCAAGCTGTCATTTTTTGGGAAACTTTGTTCTTGCCCCACTTTCATACAATTTTTGAAAATATTGCATGCTAACGTGAAAACAGCGTACATTTGGTGAGTATAACTTAAAAAAAATATAAACTCCGGATCGCTTTAAAGGACTTTAATGCTAACTGTTAGCGTTTACATAAATTGCCCCGCCCACCTTTTAAAATGTACTATACATAAGTTCGCTACTAAATAGCTTTTTATTAACATTTACACTTTTTCTCCTCTTGTGTCTGCAGAAGTACGATTTAAAAAAAGGAAAGAGATTCGGGTTAAAGTAGACGTGTTAAATCATCCAGCTGAGGTCAAATTGTCAGAAGTATAACATTTAGATATACATAACGTATAAAAATGACATCGGCTGAATATAAACGATAGTTGTTCTGACAATTTATTTAAAAACGAAACTAAATCGTTTCGTTTTTCTTACAGAAAAGATCAAGAAGAAAAATGTTCCATTATACGCAGCATATTTCCTATTTTCGTATTCCAGGAGCATCTGAATGCTGAGCGTGCGAACCCTTTTTGGCATCGGCTTCCTGGTGACTTCGAGGGCCGCCGCCGTCTTTGCCCAAACGGGGAAATGCCCCCTGTCTCCTTTAGCTAACAACTTGTACGTTAGCAAACCTGCTTCCACTATGGCCCATACTATCAAATACCTCGGGTGAGTTTTACAAATTTGTGTCATTCTTGACCGCTGGCGATGTCACATTACGATATGCTATTTTTTTTTTAGACAGGAGGAAGCGCAGCGCATCGATGAAGAGCTTTTCACCGAGTACGGATTCAGCGTGGATCAACTGATGGAGCTCGCCGGCCTCAGTTGCGCCACGGCTATCACGAGGGTAAACTCGGGCGATGATCGTTTGTAGATTACGCTAGCAGAATTGAATTGATTTTCTCCGGTGAAGGCGTATCCGCTGAGCTGTTTGGTCAAACCCAAACCCACCGTGCTGGTGATTTGCGGACCTGGTAACAACGGAGGAGACGGTTTGGTTTGCGCCAGGCATCTGAAACTATTCGTAAGTGTTCCACAGCTACTCTATGCTCACGTACCCCCTGATTCTTATGTTTGTTTTGTTTTGTTAGGGTTACGAACCATCTATCCTGTATCCGAAAAGGCCCAACAAAGCACTGTTTCAAGGTCTGACCACCCAGTGCCAGAAAATGAAGATCCCCTTTCTGACAGAGATGCCCGAGGTTAGCCACGACGGCCATTTTGGCTCCGGTCAAGTTGATGGTTTGACGGGCTTTTGTTTTTCCAGGCGGAAGTGATTGACGAGGCTTTCAACCTGGTCATCGACGCCATCTTCGGTTTTAGTTTTAAGGGGGCTGCACGAGAGCCTTTTGGGGCCATCGTCGAAGTCCTGAAGAAGACCACCGTCCCCATCGCGAGCATTGACATACCCTCAGGTGCTTGTTAAAAAAATTGGGGTTGCCACCGTTGATGATTGATTGGTAATTGAAGTGGATTTTGATTTTTTTCTCTTTTAGGTTGGGACGTGGAGAAAGGGAGCGTGGACGGCCTGCAGCCCGACACGCTGGTCTCTCTCACCGCTCCCAAAAGCTCTGCTAAGCTTTTCAAGGGACGTCACCACTTCCTGGGGGGCCGCTTTGTGCCCCCCGCCTTGGAGGCGAAGTACCAGCTCAATCTGCCTCGCTATCCCGAAACGGACTGCGTGTTAAAATTGTAACGGTAACAAAAATAAATAAATCTGACTTCACATGACTGTCAAAACAGACACGAAACATCACAATGTTCAAATTTTCTCCTTTTATTTGTACATTTAATGTGTCACTGAATCAAGACAGTTAGTTCTCGTTCCATTTTATATATAGTAACATCCATATAGGCTCTTTGCCAAGTCGGCGTTAGTTAGTAAAAAGCTTCCATGTATACAACCCGAAAAAAAACCTCTCACAGGCAGTGTTACGCATATCATATGAATAGTCAAATAATAAAAACAAGCCAACCTAATATTTAACTGTAAATGCAATAAGGCTAATTAGTGCATACTGGATTGCAAATGAGGATGCAGTCTGTTCCTCTTCCCAACTTGTTTTCATGCAGTTAGATCCAAAATGGACGCCTGTGTAGAAAAGTTCTTGTCAACTCACGTCACCATATAAGACATATTTTAACAATTGTTGCACCAATACCATTATTTTCTTTTCTCCCGATACAGATAGCACATTTTAGCATACATCTAATAATAATAATAATGAAGAAATGTTCACGTTGACTCGTTTTTAGCTATGATGCTAGTATGGGTGCAATGCTAGGTTACTTTGAACACACCTTTGCTATTCTCCAACCTGGACGTCAGCGCAGTTGTCTTTACTTTCCGATGCTATCGCTAAATATTCCGCGTTCCTGGAGTGAGATAATAAACATTTTAGTAGGATGCGTTTTTTGGGAAAAATTGGCTGAGAATAAAAAAAATCGAATAAAATACTCACGCAGCTTCTCTTAAGGCTTCCTCGCCGGCTGCCGCTATTTTGCGGTAGCAATATATCATCTCGATGAGGAGCCACACCTGCAGGCCGATGATGGACACGTACATCATGACTTCCGACACGATGGACGCCGTACCTCGGGTGGCTGCCGTGGAAAAAAAGGTGGATTTTATGGTCATTTCGGCATTATATTTACTTACTATTTTAATTGATAAGACACTGTTGGCTGATTTTGTAATAGAAATTGGTGTTAGCTTTATGAAACATCATATAATTTCCCACTTGGTGTACTTTGTCACAGAATATAAAAGTATATATTTAAAAAAAAATCCCCCAAATTTGAATTAAAAAAAAAAAGAATTAAAATAAATACACTATATACTTGAAATTAAAATAATGAATGCCATGGATTTTTTTAAAGGGAAAAAAGGCCTTTTTTTAAATCCAATTTTGAATTGGCCCCTCCCAGTCCTAATGGATGAGACATCTATGACGGAAACAGGACGTCTTCTTACCTTTAGCCACGACGTTGAGGTGAACCACTTTCCTGATAATTGTGGTGTTCTCGTAGTTGGTGTACAAGAGAGTACGGGTGAAGAAACAACGATAAACGCCAGTATCGTTGAAGGTGACGTTGAGAATGTAGATGGACGCGTCTTGGATGTCGTTGCTTCTCTTGCTCCCGTTCCAGTCCAGACGATCCATAAAGTACTCGTTTTCGATCGTGGGGCCCATTTCACTGTAGGTGTAAATCTAAAAACACAGAGTCAACATTGGACACTTTCTTTTTGGGGGGTTCTTCTTGAATTTCTTCTCACCTGCACAAACTCTTCTTCTCCTTTAGGCTTGAAGTACCATTCGACGGTGGCACTGGCTTTGACCTCGCTCCTCATTTTGCAGGAGATGCAGCCCAGTTTGAATCCTTTGCCCGCCACCGCTTCCGTGTCCGAGTCCACTTCGGCACACGCCCCATGACACGGGCGCGCTGTTGGCGCAACAACGAGGCACATCCGTCCCGTTCACATTCATGTTCTTTAACGGCCGGACAGAAACGAGTCGGAAGATGCACTTACCAAATAACACGCAGGAGAGGAGGAGGAGTAGTACTCCAATTGTTGGCATGTCACAGATTTGGGTTTTATTTTGAAATCAGGTGCCTCAAAAATAGCTTTTTTTCATACAATTTTAAATCCACTTGATCTTTTATAGGCTAATAATTACACACGCATGACCCAAAACCCAACTGTTGTACTTCTTTTGACTCATGCAAGCCCTTGAATGAAAATAGCAGACGATTTTTCTTTTAAAAAACGAATAATTAAAGTGCTCTAGATTTTATTTTGAAAACACCTAGACATAGGATGACTCTGTGTCTCAAGATTCAATTATATTTCCCCAGAGGTTTCAATGCTGCTTTCTCGGCAATAATGTCTAAAGGTGTTGAGTAACATATACAAACGGAGTATTTTAATAACGTGTTTATGATTTTTTTTGTATGCTAACGTGCATGCAAGTCAATAATATGTATCCTCGCCAAATTAAAAATCAAATGAATGAATTGTTCCAATCAATCCACAACGACAATAATTCCACCCTAAAAAATGATTCTGAATATATTAGATGTGAATTTAATCGCCTACTGTGGTCAATTAGAGGCCTCGTCGGATGAAAATGTAGTCCTTTCCCTCACGATGGTACCTTTGAGGAAAACGTGGATTTTCCGCTATCTAACAAATCCTGGTGCATAAAAAAACTCTTTGTTCGCGCTCGCCTCGCAGATTTATCTGCCAAAACGCCAATAAATCCATAAACGGCGGTGAAAAATAATAAAGGATGCTTCCCGTTGGATCCGTGTAGTGTTTTTGCTGCGCCACATACGGCGGCACCTCTGCCTCCCAGTTCACAGGATGCTATTGATGCAGTGCGGTAAAACGGAAATTGCGCACTTGTCACCGTTTATCCCGCTAAGCCTTTTCTTGTGGCTCTGTTAAAACAACATACTTATGGTTCGTTTGTTTATTTGCTTGGACATTTGGCACCGAAGCGAGGAATATACTTTTAGAAAAGCAGGTCTGTGAGAGAATATAGTGTACTGGCCCTTTAAGAGGAGCCTGTTTGATTTGGGCGGGGTACTTGTGTCGTGTTTGTTGTTTTGAATTAGGCGATTTTTTTACCAAGTTTTGGAAGTAAAACTATTAAACTTTTAGAATTACAATAACCCGAACTTTTAAATTTTGCCCTAGACCCGAAAGTCATTTTTAATAGTAGCAAGCTGTCGAAAACCAAGGTAAAGTAAGCAGGTGCGCCTAGTTAGCTTCCATTTTAGCAATTAGCATGTAATTGCTGTGGTGTATTTTGCTAATCTTAGTTCCTCCATTTTTTGTCTTCGACAAATAAAACTGCTCAGATTCGGTGAGTGCCACTAATTTTTATTAGTCTCCAGTTGTTTAAGGTTTGACTCATGCTGACAGTTAGCGGTTTACATAAAGTGCACTCCTAATATACAAATGTTTTAGCTGCAATTTTGATTGGTATGCGTGACATAATTGACTATAGGTTACAAAATAGGAAAATACCTTACGTATCTTTCACAGGGTGAACTAGTTTATGACTGACCTTGAAGGAGGCTTGCAGTTTTTTTGAAGAACTTTGCAGGGTAAATGTGGAAAAACTGAATGTTCTTTCCATTGCAGTTTTGATGGTGACAGTCCACTGATCTGCTAGCTGGAATCCAAACTCACAGTGATGCTAATATGATGTTGACCCGCAAACAATGGAGGTGAGAAAATATTCCTAAGTGTCCTGTGCTTGTGGTCTTTGTAGGAGCTTTCCATCCACCTCTTTTATGACTTGTCTAATTGTCACTAGCGCTCCATTCATTACCCCCCAAAATAGTCAATTGGGGTCTCAATTGCTGAATGGTTTGTCACAGCTTTATCTTTTCAAACAGGCTCCCACTGTATTGCATATTAGCTCATAACTATACAGTACGTCTACATAGTACTTGTACGATTTGAAATAATGGCTCATTACTGCATAATGGGTTGTCATAAAAGTGTAGCTTTGCTGTGCGTGGCTAACTATTTTCACAGTGTTGCTAGCTCGCTTTGTGCTCCAAATGTTAGATCTGAATTGAGGAAGATTGAACAAAAAATTTGAGATGATGGTGGAGTGGTTTTCTTCCACGAGTTGTTGTCATGCTGTCAGGAAGGTGGGTTGTAGTCTGAAAAGGAAGATGGAAGTGTTTAGAAAAGACATTATTATTCAGATGAATTTTGAACATACCTTTGTCATTCTCCTACTTGCCCACCTGCACAGTTGTCTTTACTTTCAGAGGCGATCGCTAAATATTCTGCATTCCTGCAGGGAAAATGGAGGTTTGACAGGTTTGTGACACCAGTTTAGAATATAAATATATACGTAGATAGAGAGAATGAACGCACATTCATTCGCCACCAACCTCCCAGTGGAAATGTATCGGACGTTTACTAGCGATAAGCTTATCGATAAACGGCTGGTTGGAGTTGAAGTTCAATGTAAATTCAGGCATTGAAGGATATTGAGTATTGTGGAAAAATTAGCTTAGGAAAAAAATACTTACGCGGCTTCTCTTAAAGCTTCCTCGCCGGCCGCCGATATTTTCCGGTAGCAATATATCATCTCGATGAGGAGCCACACCTGCAGGCCGATGATGGACACGTACATCATGACTTCCGACACGATGGACGCCGTACCTCGGGTAGCTGCAAGTAAAGAAAGTTTCGCGTCGGCAAACACGGCAACGAAACAAGCGCTACTGTGTTTTTAGCGAATGGCACGGCGTACCCTTTTCCACCACGGTCAGGTAGACCACCTTACTGACCACAGTGGTGTACTCGTAGCTGTCGTAGGCGAGGATGCGGTTGAAAAAGCATCGGTACGTGCCCGAGTCGTTTAAGGTGACGTTGAGAATGTAGATGGACGCGTCTTGGATGTCGTTGCTTCTCTTGCTCCCGTTCCAGTCCAGACGATCCATAAAGTGCTCGTTTTCGATCGTGGGGCCCATTTCGCTGTAGGAGTAGATCTGATGACAAAGTTGTTAGTTGTATTTCTTTCCCACGTTGGTCCTTGCGTAGTTTGTGTTTAGATAAGATTTTTTTTTACGAAGATTTGGGTGTAAAAATGTTCAGGAGTGCCAGTAGCATAGTAGCGTACATCGTTTTTTGCTCAAATGTAAGAAATTAACATAATATGGAGGATCAATTTAGTAATATAGATATTTGAAAGAATGTTGTTCTTTGTTCTAGTGGATTATGTGGTTAGCGTTTTTTTCAATGTATTGCATAGATGACGTACGGTTGGCACGGAGAAGTGGAAATCGGGACATCTTGTGGCCGATTGGTGCTATTAATATATCATGGAATCCCATCAATATAGCAAGTTGTTGCATTTTGGGCGCCACCTGCTGGCCAAAATGTACATTGCAGTAACGGGTCTCGTTATGCCGAAAATATCTATAGAAAGTTCCATATCATTTTGGCGGGCCTAGTGTCCAGAACTATGATCCGCAGAACTCATGGCATTTTCATTTTTTTTTCACCCAGCGCTAACAGACGACCGCATCAGGTCAACACTGCCGCATTTCGCAGATATTGATTAGACACCCTGGCAAAGCCGCCCGCTATCTTACGGCCTCCGGCAAATCCTCTCACCTGCACAAAATCCACGTCCCCTTTAGGCTTGAAGTACCACTCCACGGTGGCGGTGGCTTTGACCTCGCTTCTCCTCTTGCACGAGATGCAGCCCAGTTTGAAGCCATGACCCACCACCGCCTCGGTGTCCGAGTCCGGTTCCGCGCACGCTCCGTCGCCCCGGTGCGCTGTCGGCGTGAAAGCGCAGATTATGGCGGGGTAACGTTCGCTCTGGGCTTTTTCGAATAAGATAGAAACTCACCCAGCAATGCGCAGGAGACTAAAAAGACGAGTATTTGCATCCCAGGCATGGCACAGTTTCAGATTGCGTGAGTTCTTCTTCAACGATTAATCCAATGTTCCGATAAAGTGCATTCTAGTTAGGAATAGCTCTAGCAGTGATACAATGTGCAAAACGTAACTGAAGTCCACTTCTTTGGCTCAAGTCAAGAGTTTCCACCGGATCTGGTGCTTATTGCAAAAAATTATTGCTAAAGGTCCGAGGGTGTTTACAAAAAAGCATGCGTTACATTCCAATTCATGCGACGACTCGCAGTGTCCTCCAAAGTTTCACCTTGAGATTGGATTAGCTTTTCCCTGAGCTTGTTGGGCTGACATTTGACATCAGGACATCATTTATCTAATCTCATCAAAACCATTCCCGTTTCCCCCCAGCAATAGAAATGGTCACCCGAACGGGATCGCCTACTTATCGTCCAGAGGGCAAACGTGTCGTCCCGATCCCACGATGAGAGCGTGAGGATAACCAAGGATCCTCAGCTATCTAAGACGCCTTTGCCGGTCAGTGAAAATCCTCGGGGCCGCTGGCATTTCATGTCACCCTGCACGAGCCCAAATAAATCCATGGTCGGCCAGATGAAGCGGAAAGCTTAAGCCGCGACAGATGCAGGACGTCCTTGGCGCGATCGCCGTGCTTGCTGCAGTTCCTCTGCTGCTCACTGTTGATACTGCAGATGTACTGCGGTAAATCCAGACGCGCAACAGTCAGCGGTAGCAGCTGCTTGTAATCCAAACTCTCTTATTCTCCACGAATCTCGCTCAATCGGTAACCACCGATGTAGTCCTTCGCACGTCTAATTCGTTTAGGATCATAAAAAAGACCCCCAAGGACTCGTTAGACAATTCTAATGCTGGGATTTAAAGGTGAACTGGCCCTTTAAAATCCATCGCAGGACCAGATGACAAAAGGCGCCATCTTGTGTTAGACCCAAGCGTTACATGGCGTCTCTCGGACGCTCGTTGTGAAATAAATTAATCACTTTGGAGACAATTACACGATATTAGATTAAAAGGCAGTCAATTGGATAATTAACTCTAAACGGCGTTAATATTGGATAATTTTGTGCCCTTTAGCTTAGCCGCTTAGCATCAGCGAATCAGCGACGTAAACACACACAGCTGCTGTTAATTTTTGTTAGCATCGTGTTTCGTTCGTTTCTTGACGCAACACCAACAAAGCAAACATTTCACACGTTGTGACTAATGGGTGTTTTGGGCATGCCCGGAGAGGTGACGTGTTCCGAATAAAAGCGCAAAATTACGCGCAGGTAAGTGGGATTTAGTCCAAACTAAATATTGTTTGAAGCTAATTAAAAATGACCTGATTGAAAGTCGCAATATGTCGACTTCCATAAATCGTCAAATGGGGTTTTTGCTCATTAGCAACGCCGTTTAACCGTGACAAGTACAAGTTTCGAACATTTAAGTGCTATTAGTTAGCTATTGTTGCTAGTTGCACTACTTGTTTATTTACTGTGTATGCATGTTTTTAAAAACTTATTTTCATTGCCTATCACTAAGAGACGAACCAGAGTTCCCCTAAAATTGAGCTGTAAACTTGTCATTACCACTCACAATACTGTAATTCAGGAAGCAAATGAACAAACTAATGTCTCTGATTTATTGTTTTGCCATAATTTATCTACTTGTCTGCCAGTGACGCCGGTACACATCTTATATTTGAAATGGGAAGGGCTGTGAACGGTTGTACAATCACGTACGTTCAGGAGACCTAATTGTGTTCTGAAATTAGTGTGAAAAAATGATAGGGTGTCTATTTTCTCATTTTATTATTTTCCATTACTGGCTCTAGTTTGAGTGCATACAGCGTGTGGGTGTACTTGTCATTCAGTGACAGTGTAAATACGGCTGCTCATTCACACACTGTTTATTAACAACCACAAACTCTTTTTTTGTCTTAGCCAATAGGAAGACGTCACCATGGACCCGAGCTCCGTTCCGCCTGCCTTGACAGTGCAGGTGTGTTTCCCATCTGCGCGCGCGGCCGTTCTGGACAATCTGAATCGGCAACGAGAGGAGGGCAGGTTGTGCGATCTCTCCATTCACGTGCAAGGAAAAGTTTTCAAGGCCCACCGTTGCGTGCTCGCCGCATCGTCGCCGTACTTTCACGACCAGGTAGACTCGAAACTAGGATCTGTCGTCTTACATTTTGCTCATTTATGTCATGTGGCCTTTGTAGGTATTGCTGAAAAACGTGACCATGGTCTCCCTCCCATCCGTCATGGACCCGGTGGCCTTTGAGAGCGTGCTGAGTTCGGCGTACACGGGCCAGCTGAGCATCGTTCACGACGACATCGTCAATTACGTGACGGTGGCGAGCTTCCTGCAGATGTGGCACATAGTGGACAAATGTACCGAGATTTTGAAGAGACCCCGGCCCGCCGCGGAGGCGACGCAACCCGACACCTCCGCGCTTCAGGCCAGGCGGCAGTCGCCGAGCAGCACCGACTGCTTGTACTTGGACAGAGAGGGGAGGAGAAAGGACGTCAAACCTGACGCGCTCCCTCCCTTGGCGACCTGGAGGCGCCCGCAGCAGTTGTCAAGATGGGGGAGTTCGCGGCCCACCTTATTGCAACAGTCGGCCGACTCACGAGTCGACTCCCTCTCGTACGCAGAGGGCGACGAGGCCTGCTACGAAGACGCGTGCCGCGGCAAAAGCGGACATTTCGCTCAAGCTGGCCCCAGTTGGGAGACGTTCAAGCAGAAGGCCAGGTGTCTGCACGAGAAGAACTTGGGCCGCGAGGGTGGTGAAACTCTGCGGAAGAAGGAGAGGAGGGAGCTGGAAGCCGACGAAGGTGTCGGAGAAGAGGCGGCGGGGAAGAAGGAAGGCTTTACGCAAACGGGTATAGTACATTTGGCGCAATCCGAAACCACAGAAGCACATTTTTAAAACCAGTTTGCTACCATTATGGACAAAAAACAAAATAAAACAATGACGTGCTAGTGTAGCACCTTCATTGTCCTATTGTGAAGCTTGAATTAGACGTCTATCGCCATCAACCGCAGTTAAAGTAGACTCTGTTGTTCAATTTTTCAGGGGACTCGCGGGCCGATTTATCGGCCAATGAAGACTCTGGACGAGCCGCGCCGAGGCTGAGTCTGGCGGACGTCCGAGACAAATCGCAGCCGTCCGCCGTCCCTCCCTGGCCCATAGCGGAAAGCCTTTTGGGAGAGCCTTCCGCCATTTTAACCCGAGGTCTGTGGCAAGCGAGCGCCTGGTCGGCGACAGAGTCCAGAGCGCACCAAGTGGAGGTGCTCGCTAAAGCCGAACCGGCGCTCCGTTGTCCCGACGCGGAAACGTATGACGAAATGGGAGAAGTTCCCCAAAGGCCCCCGCTGCCGACGTCGCCCGACTTCGCCACCTCGCAGAGCGGCTGGCCGTCCCCCGACGTGGCGCCCGACGCCTCGCCCCTCGCCGTTTCCGCCCGCCACGTCCCCCTTCCTCCCTGTTCCCCCCCGACGCCGTCGTCCTCCTCCTCCCACGCCGCGGCGGGCGGCGCCAGCTCGGCGGGCAAAGTCCACTTGTGCCACTGCGGCAAGGCCTTCACGCTGAAGAGCATGCGCGACCGTCACGTGAAAATGCAGCACCTCAACCTGCGCCCCTTCGCTTGCCCCTTTTGCAACAAGTCCTTCAAGATGAAGCACCACCTCACCAAGCACCTGAAAACCCACGGCGCCCTCCGGCCGCACGAGTGCGGCGTCTGCGGCAAGTTAATCATCTGGCGGGATAGCTTCCTCCGCCATCAAGCCAGGTGCCAGAGGTCGGCGTCCTCCGCCGCCCCGCGGGAGGACGCGCACGCGTACCGCTTGGACGGCGTGGACGCGTTCCTCTCCGTGGGCGGCCGAGTGAAAGTGGAAGAGGTGGACTTTCAGGGAGAAATGGAGGACGGAGTGAGCGCTGTGAGCGGCTTGCTCGGAAGCGTGGCGGGGATGACTGAGGACCTTCCGACTCAACCTTTAGAAGCCGGCGCTCACGTTTACAAAGAGGAAGCCGGAGGAAACTTTAGCGAGAGGCCATAGTGTTAAACCGGTAAGTCTAGGGTAAGGCTCATGGAATTTGCTGGCTGCCATTGACGTGGATAGACGTCCAAGTCCATTTTGACTGGGAAAATGGATTTGAACGTCCATCGGCGTCAAGTACAGCCAGTGATTTAATGTCGCACATTATCATGTATGTTTACTTCTATATTGTCAATATGGCCCTCTTAGGATTAACATTTGAAAATCTGAGTCGTTTATGCCTCTGTCAAAAAGGTTCCCAACTCCTGCTCTAAAAATGTAGGCATTGATGCTTTTTAAGTACTTTTGTGGCGAGCGCTGTTGTTACTATTACTACTGTTTATTCAAAACCTAAATTAAACCACATATTGTTTGCCTTCCATTTGCAGTAGAACTTCTAGAATAGGTTGAGTCAAATTCAAATAGAACATATTTTTCACAATATAATGAATGAGAATGCTTTTGTCTCACAATAAGCGCTTGTGTTGCAAAGACATGTTATCTGATTGTTATCTTTGCAAAGTTTTGACTTGGCTTTTTCATTAGATTGTGCCTAATGTTGTGTTTTAAAAAAAAGCCAATTATTGTCTTTTATTCTGTATTTTGATCATTTCTTGTGCCTTTGCATTTAATTAGTGGTCTGTTTTGTTGACATTTCAACTGCTAAATAAAGTTGGATGACAGCATTCCATACTAGCTAGTTGAGCTACTAAATTTAGGTCGTCTATGAAAAAAAGGATTCACATTTTCCCGTTCTCGGTTCCTCAACTAAAAATATTTTCCGTTTGTTTTTTTTTTTTTGTAAAACTTTTGGGCGATTCTTGAAAATGACAAAACATCTAAATTACCTGTTAAAGAGAGGGCATCAACACAGAACAGAAAGACACTTAAGACTCGTAAACATTTAATAATGAATTAATTGACATGGGAAAACTGAAAAGCAAAGTTTTTTTTTACTTACACTTAGGCTCCACATTCAACATTTGACAAATAGGATCAAATAATAACATTAATTTGACTCCAGACTTCTAAAAACGTGGAAATGACAATACTGTAGAAGCAAACAACGTGCACATCACATTCCAAATTCCACCTAAAACTTGGTAATCACTTACGAATGACCGTCTTCTTCTTTCCGCCAACTCTGTTAAACGTAACCTTTCAAAATAGCCATTAGTGCGCAAGAGTGCAATGATAAAGGGCGCATTCACTAAATCACTCACTTCAGACGTGACCGTAAATGATTAATAGTGTGGTCATGGTAATTGTACTTTCCTGTTTGTTTAATAGAACCATGTGAGACAAACACACCAAAAAATAAGCAGAGAGAACATACATAGCACCAGGTGAACATCAAGAGGGAACTTTTTCCACTGCAGCGCATGTTAGAGAGAGCGACGGCAACGACGACAACGACGGCGGTGGCGACGGGGACGGGCGTCCAATCCGGAAGCCAGTGAGTGAACTCCAGTTTTAGTCAATTAACACACACGTTGGGTTTTGGGGGCCATGGTGCCACTTGGGAGGCCGCGTTCAAAAGATGGTGCTCCAGCGTTTGGGCGGAGGGCGGGTCTTGCTTTCTCCCTGCCAATCAGATGCCACAAAATAGGTCACCAACTTCAAATTAGTAATTCTTTTGAGATGGTGATTTAGAGACCCTGTAAAGTCAGTTAAAAGTTTTAAAATATATTTTCTCTTTCGCCCCAAAAATGAAAGTATATCATTTTTTAAATGTTCTTCCTACTTCATTCCTTTTGTTTGTTTTTAAATCTAAGATAAATTAAAAAAATCCCCCCCCCCCTCTGCATTTTTACTGTAGTTTTATTTCTAAATACAGTCATTAAAAGATAACTAAAAATGATTAATTAATGAAAATCTAATTTAGAAGACTTTATTTTCACTTTTCAGGGACTTTCCAGTAAAAAAAAACCATGGCATGATCATTAGCTATGATAATCGATCACATTTAGTGGGATTCATCCAAATGGAGAGAAAAAAATGACTTTAAAACATTAGACTGATGAATGTAGAGATTAAAAAAAAAAAGTTAACAGTGAAAAATAACCCGTGATTTCTGCTACTCACTGATTTTGGATGAAAGCGTCACTGGCGCAAACACAGATTGGACAAGGGTGAGCTTTTTCACTCTCAAAAATAACATTTTTTTTTTTTGGAGACAGCATGGAGTTTAGCTCACCAGGTTGAAAAGTCTGGACAGCGTGCTCTGTTCCTTGCGTCGTCTCACCGGCGACTTCGTGCTCTCCGGGCGTGGCGACGAAACCTACCAAAATATTAAAAAAAACAGGACGTCACCCGAAATGGGTTACAGTACCCTAAAATCGAAAATTTCGAGCGTGTGCCGTTGTCCCGGAAGAGAAACCTAAAAAAAAATCTTAAAAGTTGGTGGAAAAGATCTCAAATAGGGAAGCACTCAAAAGTTCCCAAAAAAGATTGGTTGTTAGCAACATTGTACGATCAAAAGCATGCATTTAAAAACAACAAATACGCACGCATGCACTAAATTAATCTAGAAATAATGGCTTTGCATCGTCGACATACCAAGCCAAAGAATTCCCGCCACTGCACATGAAAAAGAAACAAGTCACGTGAGCTAAAAAGCATCTTCGTGCCAATTTAGCGGCCTAAATGTAAATCTTGGAAAAAAACAGTAGTTAAAAGGCGGTGTTACCATGAATATTTCACTAACCTTTGATTTGGGGCGAGGTGAGGAAACCTAGAAAAAAAGTCAATTAATTGGTCAAAATGATAAAAAATCTGTCCAGATCAACAGATCGTTAGTTTAATAAATCAAACATACGATGTTGCGGAAGAATTGGACCACTGCGTTTTCTTTGGTCCGGCGGCGAGCGGACTGCTGGGGTGATGTGGCCAGGTGACCCCGGAACGACCCCTGAGAAAAAGATAATAGGACTAGTAGTCATTTCTTTTGTATAGTTTATTTTACTAGTACTTTCTCAACTCTCCTAAGCCTGCTCATATTTTTTTTAACTACAAAATATTCCCTAAAAGCACTCAAATACTATCTAAATGTCATTTTTTTTCAATATACTCTTAGACCAAGTGATATTCACCCTCAAGTACTCTAGTAATGGAGCAAAATGCTCCCTAAAAGTGAACTAAATACTCATTGATTGACTAAAATACTCCATCAAAGTTGGAGAAACATGATTAACTAGGATTGGTGTTAAAGGAAAATGTCATTGATTTACTCAATACTACTAAATAATCAAATACTACCCAAAAGCTATTGTAGAAATCCTCTTAGGAGCGGAAATTAAAAACTGACTGAATTGCCAAATTGTAGTCCTATTTTATTCCATTTTAGGCGAAATGTTTCCCTTGAATGAAAGAATATTTAAGTTTTTCTGGTCCCCACCTTACTCCTCTTCTTCGTCTCCCCTCCAAAGATCTTGGTGATAGAATCCATGAGTCCCGCGTTCTTGGAAGTGCCCGCCGTGGCCATTTGCGTTTGCCTTCTTGCTCGACTCGTCAGTCTCTGCCGAGGTGTTGCCCGAACCCCGTCGAGTCGCGCCCAGCCACGGGGTTGCAATTCGTGAATGGGTGGGGGCCAGTTCCATCCTTGGCGCCCGTCCAAGCATTCTTTGGCCGTGGCAGTCGCCCTGCGCTCCGTTGCGGCTATTGTTCATCTGGCCCTCGCTGCCCTAATCGCTCACTGGCTGCCATTGACGCCAATAGACGTCTGGCCAAAAAGACTCAGAAAACGAGCCGTGGGCAAATCCATAGACCATAATAATATTTCCTGGTTGCAATAGTCACATTTAAAAACAGACAACTTCTGATAAGGTTAAAAACGTGAATGACTGGACAGACATATTTAGGGAATTCTTCTGTTTTCTATCAACTGGCGTGTAAAATTATCAATCTTATGTCGATCAATAAAAGTTAGCAAATAATCAAAAGAAGATCAAATTCCTAGTCTTTTGTGATTTGAAAAAAATCTATATTTAAAAAAAATAAACATCCTAAATGATTAGCTTTAAAAACAGTAGGCGATCAATATTTGGCTGAGGAGAAAGCAAACGTGACAACGGGCAATGGGGTCGACTGCACCCGTCCCAACTTGCCATACACACGAGGGCTTGTGTCTGAAAGAGAGAATGTAGAAAGTGGGCCGACGCAAGGCCAAGTCGGAGGAGGAAGGGACAATGAAAGAGAGAGATATCTGCAAACGATGGCGGGAGGGAATGCGGCGTTCCGGCCAGACACCCACAAAATCGGGCAGCTGGCTGCAAGAAAGAAAACACTTCTTTGCTCCTACGCCTCGAAGGAAACAATGTGCGTGAAAGCTTTCATTAAATTTTGATGTTTTGGAATTTAAAAGATTGTAGATTAGTTTTTTTTCCAAGTTAAAATGTAAAACTATTTTCAAAATTCAACTACAGAAGATATTTTCCCCCATTTCTTGATTTAAAAGAAAATATACAAAGTCTAAAGTTTTTTCATTCAATTTTTTAAACAAATGGAAATAGAATAAATGTGCAATCAATTTATTTGCTCATCTGTTATTGGATTTGTGCTAACCCATGTGACAAGTTAAACAATATTAGCTAGCATTGAGCTTCACGCTACACGTTGATAGAATCGCTGACTTTTTGAGCAGCGATCTGATGAAGCCCTCGCCTTTAAAAGACACTTTCTCTCTTTATTTGGAGACAAATGAAAGCGGCCATTGTGATGCCACAAGCCATTGTTTCAGTCGCCGGAGGAAGCGGCTTTTGTTTCTTGAACCCATGGTGTCATGCCATGCTCTCATCTGTACCAACTGGACAGGAACAGACCGGGTCAAGAGGGGTGAAGCATAGGTTTCGTGGGGTTAAAAAAATACATTAACTTGCTTTAGTGTGCTCAGTGCTGCTCAAATTCAGCTGTTCAAAGGGACTACATTGAATTTATTTGGAGAGGCAAAATAG
The DNA here is from genome assembly GCF_051989625.1 of Stigmatopora argus. Classification (NCBI taxonomy): domain Eukaryota; kingdom Metazoa; phylum Chordata; class Actinopteri; order Syngnathiformes; family Syngnathidae; genus Stigmatopora; species Stigmatopora argus. Next base: position 5,206,097 of record NC_135407.1, on the reverse strand, counting down.
CAATAAATTAATGGTGTGCAAACTTTATATATAAAGAAATTAATCAGTAAAATATTTGTTCTAGTTGAATGTACTACTTATATTTGGATTGATTGTAATTGTAGCACTTAGGCTTATACATTGTTTGTTTTTAGTATGCAACAGCCAACTGTTGACATTTGGATAAATGGTTAAATGTAGACATTCAAAAAAGGAATTATCAAAATGTAGCTGATAAGTTTGTAATTTAAAATATTTCTCAAACATTAAAACAATGATTTTTAGTAATATAAACTGCGTATTTACATCACTTTGAATGGCCCATCCTAAATTTTGCTCTTTACTACTACCCACCGACCAAACTAGGTATTGCACTACAATAATGCACTTTAAATGCCCTCCTCAATTCTTTATTTCTAATATCTAACACCTGAATTTTTCTAATAAATCCTTGTCAAAGACATTAAATGACTTTTAAAATGGACAAAAAAACAGAAGCCAAAGGAAATAAAATGACTTTATTCCTCAGCCGTGTCACCACTTCGTCTGCAAAGAAACTCAGCAGGACTCTCGATGCTAACACACCCGACGCTAGCATACAAAATGCTAACCTAGCAACAAATGCATATAAAACATTTTCCTCAACAATTCCCCACCAATTTTCCTCTCTCGAACACGTGACACTGACGTTCACCGCTTATTAACGCGCACATTAAGAATGTATTAATTCCTCTTTTGATTATAAAAAAAACTACACAATGTTACATTTTAAAGTCAGAGTACAACTGATTATTAGTGTTCTACACATTCGGCTCACTAGCCCAACAAAAAAAGTCGTATAATATCACTATAACTTAACACTACATGTAATATACGTTTGTTAAAAAGAAAAAAAAGAAAAAGATGAATAGCGTCAAAGACAAAATTAAGATGGCTTGTGAGAAGGCAAGCTGGGTCAGTACCATGACAGAAAATGAGCAATACAAAAAAAAAGAAATAAAAAAAATAGAATACAAAAAGGTAGAACCGAAGAAAAAGGATAATACAGGCAAGCGTTATCGACTTTAAGCTCTCAACCAATCGGCCGTCTCCATTTATTTTGGACGCAACTTACATACCCCCCGCCCACCCAAAAAAATACCCAAACTTTTTCAACATGCTCAAAACATTCCCTCCCGTGGAAACCATCTTTGTATTCTGATGTCAGGCACTTTCTGAGAAATCTAACCCCGCCCCCTTTCCCCATTTGTTCCTTCTTTTACCAACTTAACACAGCCAATCAAAATGCCACTTCGGACAATACGGGTTACAGGCCAATCACAACGCAGGCTCTATCAGAACAAAACTGGAAAGGAAAAGGGAAAAACAAAGAGCATGAGGATCAATAGTGAAGCACTTCCACTGAATAATTATTGGCTATTAGGGCTGCCACAAGCCGTTTTGATAGGCCATTTATTTGATTTTCCATTTAAAAAGAAAATTAAATCCCCCTTCCTAAAATCTTTTTTAAACATTTTATCGCTTTCAAAAATAAAGCACAGTAATATCTGCCATTTACTTTTTGGTAAAATACTTTGTATGTCTTTTCTTACTTCTACTTTTTTCATCCATTTCAGGTCCATGGTTTCTGATCCTGACAAACGAGTGAACAAAGGAAAAAAAAACCTCAACTCAAGTGTGAAGAGGTGGGTGATGAATAACATAATATAGAAATTGTTTAGTTTGTTTCCCAGTGGGGAAAAAATAAATAGGATTTATTGTTAAGAGGATTTGACTATCAAAACAGTCCTAGCAGCCCTATTAGCTGTCAAACCAAGCGAAAGGAAAAGCGGGCGCTCTCACCGATCCTACAGGTCAGTGTCAAACCAGGCCAGCTGGTTGCTGTCCATCAGGTCCTGGCTGTGACCCAGATCCGGAAGCGGGTCGGTGTGATGGCCCAGGTCGGGCAGCGCGTCCGCGTGGTAGTCACCCCCTTCCATCATGGGGTCCAGTAGGGTGTCCTGCCCGTAGCCCGCGGTGGGGTAAGCCCGGTACGTTCCGTCTGAGAAGGCAACGCAAGCCAGCTCAAAGTTACTTTTTAAAATGGTCAAATTTCCACTATTAAATACAATGACCAGTAGAGTCGTTTCAATCGAGCTTACCGTCCTGCCTGTAAGCCAGTGGGTCCGCCTGAACACCAATATCTAGTCCCAGATCTCCGGTCTGAATTAAAAAAAAAAGTCAGGTCATTCACAAACACGAGTTCAATCTAAATTCCTAACTCACCTCATTCCAGGCCAGGGGTTCGGTTCTGAACAAAGAGCTGGTCAGCTCCACCGACAGGCGTTTCTTGTAGTCTTGCGGCTTGTCTTCGGACATGCGGAACAGTACGGCGGCGGCGTAGGTGGCTATGTGGGGTGGGACCAAAAAAAAAATAAGTTGACTTTGGGACACTTAAAAATGTGATTTAAGCGGGTCGACGAGCAAGCTTACCCACGCCCTCGTTGCGAGAGTGCAAGAGCTCGGTGAGCGGCGCGGTGGCGCCCTCCGCTTCGATGGCTTCGGCGGCCTCCTTGTCTTGGGCTAGCTCGCACAACACACCGGCGGCTACGCGCTGAATGTTTTCCACGGGAGAGTACAGCAACTAGACGGTACCAAAACCTCGTTAGCGGTCAGGAGGAACAAAAACAAAAATGTTTCTAGTTGAACTGAATTCACCTGGACAAAAAGTGGAATAGTGTTAAGTCCTCGGATAACAATTCTGTTGTGGATGTCCCGCGCCAGGATGTGCAGCGCTCCTGTGCAACCTTCCACTATTTCCTCCATGCGCACACCTTCCTGTATTGGAAAAATCGATTTTTTAAATCATTAAATTAGATTAGAGAAGTGTATGTGGGCTCTCTCTAGTGGTCGACAATTTAACATTCCTAGTTTCAAGATCCGGTATGACCCACCACAAACTGCTGCTGGTTTCCTCCCATGCTAGTGCGCCTCTGGGTGTCCTGATGAGCCCTGACCAGCAACTGGACCAGTCGCGGGATGGCCCCCTGCTCGCGGAGGGCGCTGTGGTTGGCCGGGCACAGGGCCAGGTTGCGGATCAGGCCCACCGTGGCCTTAATCAGCGGCCAGTGGGACGGCGGGTGCAGCAGTTTGACCACCACGGGCAGACCGTAATGGAGGCGCACGGCGTTCTGAGCCATCTCGGCGTCCTGGTGGCGGGAGGTCAGGTGGCGCAGGGCGCAGACGGCGGGCTCGGTGATGTCCTCTCTGTCGCCCGCCCTTAGCACCGTCCTCACCAGGGCCTCGATACCTCCCACCTAAGAATAGGTCGGCGCAAGTGTAACTAAATTCCATCCTGGGTTCGGCGCCATCGAGACAATTACGAGGGTCGACCTAGGGGATTGAACGTTAACCGCGGCGGGTCGGCCGGCGTTAGTGGCGTACCTGGCAAACCATGAGTTTGTTGCTGTAGTTGTTGCAGGTGAGGTTGGAGAGAATGCCTGCGGCGCACGTCACCACGTTGATGTCGTCGCTACCCAGCAGCTGGACCAGCGTCCCCAGCAGGCCTTCCATTCCCTCCTGTGAGAGTCCCCGTCAGCCAAATTGCCTACGTTCCCCTACGCGGGCTAACTCTACGGGTGGCACCTGTTTGGTGGCGGCGTCCGAGAGGTTCCTCAGAGTCCAGAGGCAGTTCTGAACCAAACGTTGGCTGGGGTCAGTCAGGTGCAGTCCCAAGGCTTGCATGCCCCCTACACGCCACACAGAACAGCAGAGCCATTGAAACGGCGCCAGAGCAGATGGAGCGCGCCCGAGGTTTGAACCTACCGGCTTCGACGATGGCGGGTTTGTTACTGGAACAGACCGACAGGACCTTGAGCACTCTGCTCGTGGTCCATAACAGCTTCTCGTAGGTGAAGGTCCTCATGATGTTGACGAGGGCCTGCGGACCACCGCTGGCCAGAATGATCAACTGGCGCCGAGACAAATTGGCAAGGGCGACGGATGTCAAAGGCGAGGTGAGGAAATTTGTGGCTATTTATTTTTAGGGGGGAATACACCACCTTGCTTTCCTGATTTCCATAAGCAAGAATCTGCAGACAGTCAGTTGTGATGGCCAGGAACTTGACGTTGGTGTTGGCCAAAAGCGCCACCATCTTCTGCAGCCCTCCGGCCAGGCGGACAGCCATCTTGGCTCCTTCCTGATGTAGCAGGAGGTTGTGGAGCGTGGTGATGGCGTAGAACAACACGCTGTCCACTGGTGAGCTACAACACAAGTCACAAAAAGATTTAGTTTTTTTGCACAAATACAGTACGAAAATTGGAATCCAAAATGAAACTAATTTGACTTGATACATATTCAATTTCAATTCATTTCAGGTAGTACTGTACATAATAATTGCTTCTCTATTTTTGTGCTTACCCCAGCATTTTAACCAGAGCGGGGATCCCCCCAGACTTGAAGATGGCGAGGAGCCCCTCCCGGTGGTGGGAGAGGTTGTGCAAGGTCCCGGCCGAGCAGCGAGCCGTTTCCACATCACCCGTATTTTGCATGGCTCGAACCACCGCCGAAACCATCTGCGGCGAACGCATCAGCGCGTGCCGAGAGGCTTCCTTCTTGGACAACTGGTGGACCATCACCGCTGCCTTGTTCACCACCACCTGGAAAAAAGGTACATGCCGGTCAGCGGCGCGAGGCTTTTTGGGCTCCGTCCGGGTTCCGTCCGGGCTCCCCTTTTCGCCTTACCTGGTCCTCGTCATTGAGCAGTTTGGTCAGCTCGGGAATAGCGCGGGTGGCTAGCTCGGCGTCATCTTGGTAGTTTATGAGGTTGACCACGGCGTGCTTGAGCATCTGAGAAGGTTCGGCCAGGCGCTGAACCGCCGTAGGGTGAGCCGCGTCCAGTTGGGTGGGCGGAATTTGGAGGCCCTCCTCCAAGGTTTCGGGGAACATGGCCGCACGGACACGCTGGGCGCGGGTCATGGCGTAGCCTTCCACGTCTGTGGTCGCAAGGGAAATTATGTCAGTTCCAAGGGATCCACTCGGTGGTGGGAGGGCACGTGTTGTTTGACATGACAAATGAGCTAACTGAAGGTGTACCTGCGGTCTCAGGAGTGAAAGGCGGGTTGAACTCCCAGTCGTACAAACTCGGATCGTCCTCTTCCACGTCGGGGTTCCCCTTCCCGCTCAAAGACGGAGCCGTGGTGGTGACTCCGGACTGAATGCCCGAGTCCAGGTAAGACTGCTGCTGCCATTGGCTCACTGCAACCTTACTGTCTCCCATTGCCATGTCCAACTCCATCAAATCAGCTAAACAACAAAAGAAAAGCCACATTCACTCAACCTGTTTTGCATTTACTTTCAGGCTGGACCCGAATGAACGCTGACCTTCAAAAACCAAGGTACGCTACATACAACACATTACTTGGAATTAACGTCACACCCTTAGCAATCATTCTTTTTTTTGGCGCTTTTACTCCCCCAAGCACAACCACGTCTAAAAAAACAAGTTTGAAATTCTATCTCCAACAACCGGCCGTTGGAAGTTAAAATGTCAAGTTTGTACATTCGGTTTATTTGTGGATAGCCTTCCATGAAAATAAACATTTGCATGACACGTACGAGGTTATTCCAGAAAGGTGGGTTTTTCAAAACTTACACTGGGTTGCCATTGTTCTCGCCTGCCCTCGGCCTGCACAGCAGTTAGGTCTGTGTGGGAAAAAAGGGGGGAAATGAACAGTCACCAAAAAGGAAACCACTAGTCTTTATATCGAGACAAAATGTCAACATTTGAGCAATATCGGAGTCAGAACTCCAGCATTGACAACAAGCAAGCACACAGCGACCCCTTGTGGTCAGATCCAGCTGTAGAAACATTATTTTTTTTCAAACCACCACGCTTTTCCTGGCTAATTGTCTGCCTTTAATCTATTGGATTGATTGAGCCGATCACTACCAAAGATGTATAAACATTGACCCTTATAAAGAACGAAAAGAAGCAAAACTCGTTTTTGATGGAAAATGTGCATCTCATCTTTCCCCCTTTTTGATGTTTTGTGTTCCTGTAGCCATAGAACAATATTCGGTGACACTTGAATACAAAAAAAACCATTTTTTTATCTTGTAATGTGACCCTTGCGAGCTATCGTATGTACAAGTGTATCGTCTCATCCCTAAGGTACACCCTTTAACTTGGTCAAACAGTTTTTAAAAGGTAAATGTCGATTTTGGACTAGCTTGGAAACTTTGGCCTGAAACACCTAGTCGCCCTGCGTTAATAGTTAGTTCTTCTCTATGCACTTTGCACCACTTTACCTGCACCACACACACACACACACACACACACGCGCACACACACGCGCACACACCCGCGCACACCCACACTTCAAACGTCTGTTTTTCTGGCTCAAGTAGATCAGAAGGAGGGAGGGCGAGTCTCCACCTCTAAAGCGGTGGGTATTTCCAGGGAACTAGCACAATTCACCATTGAGGGGTAAAGCACTTCAAAGACATATTTGTCGTCCCCCCCTTCCCCCATCACCTTCCCCTTCCCCATCCCCGTAGGCACGGCCAAGTTCCGAGCGACCCCCGTCTTGGATCTTACGAGAATTTACCTCCTCTCAACAAACAAAATGACAAACCAATGACCCAAACAAATCCATGATAACTTTAGTCAAACACACACACGGGGGGGTTAAATGCATTTTGTCTTCCGTTTTAGTAGCATTAGGGTAATCCTCGTTAGCTCCTAGCTAGCGGAACAGGTTTACTTCGAATGCGCTGAACGTAAACAAATAGAACGTTTCAGAGCCATGGTGGAAGGCGGTGGGTCTGATTGAAACGATTCAAGAAAGAGGTTGCACTGAAATGAGACGATGTTAGAGAAACGCGATTTTTACAGAAGATTTGGTGCTAGTTTTTAGCTTAGCTAGAGCCAGAAAAGTAGATCCGTGCGCCACCATACTAAACCTGCCGCGCTGCTTGCCAGCCCAAAAAATCTGAAAACCTTTACCGGAGCTCCCCTCCCGAAATCTAAGATGATTTTCCTCCCGCAATTGACAAGTGACACGATGTCAAACACGCTAATTGGCAATGATGTCAAATAAGATATCCTTACGGAATCCAGTGGCAACTCCGTCGTTCCTGTTAAGGTGTCAAAAAAAATCTTCAGCTTGGGCGAAAATTTGGAGAGCTGCTAGAACGAACCACACCCGCTCTTCCTCCGCCGGAGATATTGCTTCCGCTTGCACGGTCGCGCAACAAGATGGCGAGAGAGGAAAATTCAAGTATTCTACCGCAATTGGGAAAAATAGGGCCACCCTCAAAGTTATCGCTATCAAATCATCTCTGAATATAATTATGCTCATTCCTATTACAAAAATAAAAGTGTAAAGGTGTCGTGACACACAAAAAATCCTAGACGTGCTTGCTGAGGCAGTTGAAGAGGTCGGTGTACACTCATTAGTATGGAATGTGACTCATTAGTGACATAATTAAGGGAGCCATGTCATTCACAGTACAGTCTATGAACTTGGGACTTGAACTAGCATCAAATTATTGGTGGAAAATTACCACAGTTGATTAGTCTTTGTCAATTGTAACTTTGTAATATTCTGAAGAAAGTGTAGCAGCTACACTGTATCTGTAAGAGAGCTATAATCTAATTATTTTACTGCACTATGTATCCACAGCAGTAAATTATGTAACGTCATAAACTATTTTCATCACAATTGCCAATTTTAAAATAAGCCTAAACTGTACTGGACGACCTATTTCTCAAATCAATGACACATAACGACCACTAGAGGTCCCCTTACCAGAAAACCAACCAGTGTATGATAAATCATCACATAACACAAACATACATAAATAGAACAGATTGACAAAACTGCAGCTGGAAACTTTTTTTCAAAAACCCACTTCCACGCACACTGGGAAGCGCCATTACACCATATCATTTTTCCCAACATGAATTATTCATCAAGACTCATTGAATGAATCCAAATAAATACCTTTTATTTGACTGCTTAACAGATCCGATTATACAAACGCCAAGACAGAATTCTGAAATAACAGGAGCGATCAGCAAGATGACGGCACTACATTCTAGATGTGACCCGACCGACCGCGCTTGGACGCCAAAGCTCGCCTATCAAGTCACAGGTGCGTCATTCAGTATATGTACAAATAAAGCTCAACCTTTTACAGTTCCTGTTGGGAGTTTGGTTGAATGTCAAACAAAAATGTGTCATGCTAAGTCTATGTTGTGTTTGAGGTGTAGTCTATTTCGAAAAATGTAGTGTCGGGCATAGTTATGTTTTTTTTATTTATTTTTTTGCCTTTTGGTTTTAAATAGAGAACTCCTTCATACATGTCAGATACACTTGCATCCTTCATTGTTTCACGCTCAGAAACGTTTACACACATTTACACTCACACACATGTATGTTTGTCCCTTCTTTGAAAAAAAAAAAACACTATTCCAGGCTTTTTTTTTTGTTCCCAATCGCTTCCATTATTTTGCCCCCAACTCATTCACTGCCATTGATTACTCCGTCATAGATCATTTTCTTTAAGAAGTATGTAAAGTTACACTTTAGCTACCATTGATGTCCAATAGCAGCTAAAGTGCTAATTCATAAAATAGCATCAAATCTGTTTGAATAGGAGGAATGTTGTTTATGTTCCCTCAATAATAGTGTTGTAAGTGGTAATAGGTCAAAGTAAAAATTGTTCATTATTCAAGCACGTCTATCTCAGTCAATGGCAGCCAATGAGTTTGAAACCACTGGCCATAAATTTATTATCTAAGTGCAATTTCTACCATTAACAGAACCACCACAATTCACAGATGGTTGACCACCTCTATCATTTTTGAATATAAAAAAAAAATCCTTCCAGTCTACACCCCCACGTTGGTCCCTCATATCCAAAGTAGCCATTCTTGCATTTACAGTGAGACGTCCTGATTTTTGGAAAAAAATAAGGTATGAAGAAAGAAATCAGTCTTTTTGTGGAGGGCGGGGAGACAATGGGTGTCCATCTTTCCTTTTCCCGTTCTTCCATTTTTTTCCCCTTGTCTGTGCGGAGGGAGGGAGGGAGGGCAAAAGAAGCAAAACTGTGATTGATAGGGAGAGAAATGGAGCGCGGTGCCTTTTCATGTGTTGTGGCCGTCGGCGGCGGGGGTCTCGTTGGCGCCGGGCAAGTCCAAGTCCGACTCTCGGTTGGATATGCGATCCAGCTCGGCCTGGACGTCGCTCAGGCCAAGTTTGGAGCCTGCCGAGAGGAGGAAAATCAGTCGTTACGTTTGCCAAAAAAGCAAGACTCGCTTATTGGACGCATGCAAAAATCACATTAGCAATGCCATAGTGAACAAAATGTCTCCACAAAGCTGCATTGGCACGTTTAGAATTAGGGCTGGCTGAAATCCAACAAGATAGGAAAATGTCCACCCTGGACCTCGTTAACTCTTTCAGTGCCATTGGCAGTGATACACGTCCAAGTGGATGAACATTTGTTTACTGGAAAGCAGTGTTTCTGTTGTCCAGCCGTAATTGAAATCATGTGAAATACTTATGTCTAAATATAACCAAATGCAATGCAACATGCCTGGGAAAACTAGATGCTAATGCTAGCTAACCCCTTTTTAAATCATGTGATTAAAGCTCTATGCTAATCTTTTTTAATTAAAATGGGCGCAGCTCCAGTCGAATTTTCCATGCTTGCGACGTTCACACAAAAAAAACAGAATCGGAAGGAAACAAACGCTTATGGGCAACAATCTTTGGAAAATGTCTTGCTCTAACACACCTTATCGGGGCCAACATCCTCTGACTGGGGCACACATACACGTGTTGTGAGTGATGTTAACAGTGAGATTGGACATGAAAAAAATGCGGAATGTGGTTTAAAAAAAAAAGAGAGGGAACACTATGATTGATTGCCAAAAAATGAAGCATTGGAATGAAAACAGGAGAAGCTCACCCGATTTGCGGACCGTTCCGGGAGTGTTGTTCCCGCTTCCCGCCGCCGGTCCTGCTCCCCCTGTTCCAGGTTTTTTGATCAGTAGACTGTTAAAAAAGTTTGCCAAAACGCCCTCGCTGGTTTGCCCTGCATCAAAATTGAGATGGAATCATGTCAAGAAAAAATAGCGGTGCAGTTTTATCATCCAAAAATAAGCTTTGTTCTTCCTCTTACCCGATTGTGGCATGGCGTTAGCCACGTTAGCCGCCGCGGACCGGTTGCTCGTTCGTGGTGAACCGGTCGGCGCTCTGGACGCAGTGTCCTGCGAAAACAGTTTCGCTTAAAGGATTTTTCAATAGTCGGAAAGGAAGAGAAATTAAAAGTAGTCTTACCACCGGTCGCCCAACGCTAACAGCAGGTTGTTTGGCAAGCAAAGACTAAAGAAAAGAAAAGAAAAAAACATTTTTCACTGATTGACTGTAATTTCTAGGCAATAAGCTAACTTCTTACCTGCAATTTTACCAGGAAAACCTGATCATCTTCAGCCTGGATCTCCTTTTCGTGTACAATCTGAAGGAACATTAAATCGTTGTAGAAATCAGCGTGGAAACTTAGGTTTTTTTTTTTTTTGCCCAAAAAGTCAATACCTTTCTGACCGGCGGTTTGACAATGACATCCTCAAACCCGTCGTCTGTCTTTATAGTCTGGAAGTTTTCATGCAGTATTGCTATCTTCTTTTCATTGTCCCAACCTGAAGGACTGACACAGGAGAAGGACTAGTCGTACTTTGTTTTTTTTAAAAACAGGCTATCCACAGTGTGCTAAAACAAAGCTACAAGCTAGCTTGCAGCTAACCTCATTTATTAGGCACTATTGGCATTGTATTACCAATTCATTTAAATGCTCACAGGTTTAAAACTAATATAATAAGAATGTATGTTTTATTAGAGTGTAAAAAAGACTTACACAAAGACCGCATCTCTTTCCACCACTTGCGCCGGGCAATGAAAGGGAAAGCCGTAAAGTCTGTGGACCAGATATTTATACAGCACGTCCAGGTTCTTCATCTCCTTCACCGACGTGTAAATAAGCGACGCGCCATCTAACACGCCTGCGTCAAGGTTGCTTTTGTCAATAGCGCAATGTCAAAAACCGCGGTGAGCGCTTTAGGATACACTGGAGGCAAAAGTGCCGAATGTGGGACTGAATAAAGTCCAGGTGTTCGTCTCTGTAGTCGTGCTCCTTCTCCAAAGTGCTGATGGCGTCACACTGCAGGACGGATTTGTCGGCGTCAAAACGGAAAATGTGACAAATCCGGAAGTTAGAGCACACGTACCTTCGTGCAGACCACTACCATCGGAATCCCCAAATTGTGGGTCAGCGTGTTGTCCCCTAAAGGCAGCAGCACACTCTCTTCCTCCTCGTTTCTCCTTTGCGGGGTCCCGTCGTCCCCGCTGCCGGGCTCCGCGTATTCCTGGAACTGTTTGACCACTAGACGCAAACGTTCCCATGGTTACAAAATATCAAATTTCCCGGCCAACGAGCACCACTCACGTCGGTGTTCGAGCTCTCGCAGCGTTTCCGGAGGCACCCGCAGTTTGTCGATGTGTTCCCGGGCCACGGCCGCCCACTTCTGGAGCGAGTCCAGCGCGTTCCACGGTCGAGACATGTCCACCGTTATTAGCAGTAACGTGTCGCTGATGGCGTCCAGCGGGATGGCGATTCCTTGTAGACCTTTGTGGTAAAGGTCGCCGTCTAAAACCCAGGCGTTACACCTGGTGTGGTCTGAAACAAGACAGACATTTGAGGGAGGAAAAACTAAAAGCAGATTTTCATTTTAAAGTCATAAAAGGTACCGTCGATGTCATCGTCGTGGACGCTGATGTAAAGGTATTCTAGGCCTCGACCTTTCATGTACTCTTCCACGCCTTGTAGCTTGGCAACCAACGTGGTCTTTCCTGAGCCAACTTCGCCTGAAAATACAAAGCATCATTAGAATGCACCGTTTTTGACTCAATTCTAATCAGACTTTGTCAGTAGTCTTTAACAATGGCATTAAAAATGATCTTTAAAAAAAAAAAATCCAAAGTCACTGAAATGATTTTTGGGGCTGACACTGTTGGGGATTTTATATAGGTAGTTAATGGCTGATGTTTTTGAATTAATTATATTTTTCTATACATTTAAATGGAAAAAAAAGTGATTGCGTACTGTTTTCTAAATAGCTATGGACATGTATAAAATATTTAAATACAGCCATTTTCATTAGTATTATTTTCAAATAATATTTTTGGTCTTTCAAATATGAACAAACACGTGTAGTTGTGCTTTTTGACCCTAAAATTGTATTATGGTGTTTTCAAGGATGCACCACATCCCCCCGCTGTGTTATATCTCCACTAAACCCGACCGAGGGACTCCAATCCACGCACTGCTGTTTTGATGGTAAGTAAAGCAGACATTACTATGAACCTATCTTCCACACTGTCAATCAATAACCTCGTTGTTTATCCACGTTAACCGATTGGCCCAGCACGAGCATCACTAGCTGATGCTGAGCATCCTCTCCTCAGCATCATTGCAATTTCATGCCGCCACTATGACTTGCAGTACATGAATCTGTGTAACGACGCTTGCCCCAAAAAACTAAAACTAAAAAAAAAAGCTGTCAAGTAAACCCTTCCTTCCCCTGCACCTGGGACAATTTCATATCTCATCAATCTTATTTAAAATACCCACCCATAACCAGCACATTTTTCCCAGATGGTAGCTTTGATCTTGAATGGGTCGACACTTCGCTCAAGATAGTCGACCTATAAGACATAAAAAAGGGATGAATAGTATCGGATGATTTCCCGACGAACTCATCCTCAGTGAACATCAGGTTAGCTTGCTCATGTCTGGTCCTGATGCTAACTTGTTAGCAGGCGGCTAGCTGTCAAATCAAGCTCCTCGCCGGAACATTACGTCTTAAAGACGCCTGTTGCGGGTAGCCCAGAGTAAAAAAGAGGTCCGCACGCACCATAAATTCTGGCCGTCATCCTCCTCCTGGTTCTCCAGTGTGGTTTTGGATCCGGTTAAGGTGGAGGATAATAATGCACTCCTCCCCGTGGCCGCCATCTTCGTAGGGTTGTCAAGCAAGCAGAGTGCCCGGATGAAGCTATTAGCTGCACTCAGCGGGGCCGGGCGTGGTCGAACCGAGCCGAACCGAACCGAACCGCACCGCAAAATGATGGGAGGGGGGTCTTCCTCCCAAATATACCCTCAACCACCCCCAGTCTAGTCGCTTAAACCTGACCTGACGCACGCTAGCTCGGTTGTCAACACAAACACCGCAAAATACACGTTGTTTTGTGGGTGCTTTATCTCTCATGTGGGCTCGCTTCCATCTGGCCGTATTATTACAAGATTAAAATTCAAATCGTTTGAGGATAAAAGCACTTTACACGTCATAGACTTGTTCCATGATGTTTAGGCAGTAACGTTTATTAGTACAAATAGAAAAAGACAATGCTGGTGATGGTGAGGATGGCGCCCTCAGGTGGACAAAAGTAGCACATCCACCTTACCTGCATATCTACGTAATCGCAGTGGTGGTATTTAATGAACCCGTTCTGGGATAGTCACTACAGTGGACAGATAGATATATTCACAAGTTGGCACTTAAGACCTTTGATTCTTTACAAAGCAAGTGGCTCTTTTTGGAATTTCAACCTTTTCACACACTAATTCAGATTTTTTTTTAAATCTAATCAAATATTACATCCAAATAGGACAGGGGTTTCAAACTTGCAACCCACGGGACAATGCTTTGCGGCCTCCATTTGACATTCAAGTGTAGTAATGATGCCTGCATGTATTTTAAATAATTAAAGCATAAAATTTATTTTTTTATGAATTTAACCAAGAGACATAAAAAAATTCTACATCGACGAAAGTAAATTTAAAATAAAGTTTAAAATTTACATTTAAAAATTGTAATAAATTGAGAAGAAGAAAAAAGCCATGTGCATAATTTGCAATTTTCCTATTCGACGAACTACACATATTTAGTTAAAAAAACACTTTATTTTTATATGGGTGAATCTTTAGTCATGATGATGAATGAATAATAAATCAAATCTCATTTAAGTTGCAAATGACCCCATTTGAGAAATGATGCCTCTAATTTACGATTTGAAATTCATCCGCAGAAAACTCATCTCGCTCTTTTTCCAGAGCGCCGAGTGGTCTCAGGTGCACGGTCACCGCTTATCATCAGATCGCCCAAGCGCAGCGGAGCCAATCAAAGCGGAGAATCGCCGACACTCCCACCGGCGCGGCCGCTAGATGCCGCTGGCAGACCGCGCCCGGCTCGAAGCCGGGGACCTCGGATGCTGCTCGCACCCCCCCCCGGAGGAGTCGGCGGATTACAAACTCCGGTTAAGTGGCGCACCGCCCCCCCTTCCCATCCCATTTTTTGCTCGACGCGCGTCCTGGCCAGCGCTCGCCCGCCGGGAATCCCAATGCGGTGCTGAGACTGGCTCGTCAGCGCAGCGCTTTCGCCTTTCTGCCGCGTCGTGGCTCGACCATCGCTGGGAAAGACAAAAGCGGGAGACAGGACAAGGCGCCGGCGATGGGTCCGGAGACGGAGAAGTAGGCGCCCGGGATTGTCACGTCAACGCCGGGGGAACTTCTTTGCCTGGGAAAACGGGGTGAGTTTTGCGTCCCACAAGGATGTCATTCTGTTTTTGAAATCGCCTCATTTCGTAAGATCACATTAGAGGGAAAAGTCTTTGGGCTCTCATTTTCCTTCCACTTTTATCTCTCGGGTCACGATGACAGTATTTACCTGGCTAGAATTCTGTAACACTCATTCGGGTCACAAAGTATGTGTTGTGGTAGTTAGTGAAAGAGAGATGAATCACTATTTGAAACGCCAATTGATAGCAATAGACGTCCGGGCAGCCCCTTCCAGTTAAAAGGTTATACTACTAAAATATTTTTTGTCGTTCATTTGTTACTATATATATTGTTTTTTTCTTTTTTTTAACCAAAAGGGTTCCTTCAGTTCATCCATTCATTGAATATCAAATTGCTTATTTTTATTGGCCATTACAAAACACCTGCTGGCAACAATAATACTACGATTGGATGTCAAATGGGGGACCACAAAATATTGTCCAGTGGGCCACAAATGGCTCCTGTGCCACAGGTTTGACACCGGTGTCTTGTATGAACGTCATTTTTTTGTGCATGATAGGGTTAACATAACATCCGTCACATAATGAAAATCCCAGTCATAACGGATGGGAAGCCCACTAACGTCGATGGCAGCCAAAAAGTTCGCATTTTTAGTTAACTCGCCCATCGCAGATGTGTTAAGTTGCTTTTTCGAGAGTTACGTCGCCCGTCGCCGATCGGCCGCACTTGACTAAAAATAATGGCCGGCAACTCCGGGAACAGGCGAAAATGATGAATTATGGAGGAGGGGGCAAGGGAGATCCAGGTCAGAGTCAGACCCACTTCCAGGAGCTTTCTTCCCGAAGGAAGATACATAGGACCAGAGGCAGGCATTAATATTCACTTTGTAGCATCCAGCACATCTGCAGACCTGCGGTTATCCTCAGGGGTGAGACAAAGCGGCCCCAGGCCAGCTGCGCTTTCCACATAATGGAGCCGCAAAATGGATCTCAGATCTTTACAGACTCCACGTCTTCGGAATAAGAGCTCGACATTGCCGTCAAAGAGCCTTAAAGACCCGCCTGTTGAAATGCTAACTTTCCATCTGCCTGTCGTCTTTCAAAGGCCGTGATTGCGCATCGACGATGAGCAATATCTACGAGTCGGCGGAAGCCACGCTGGGCTTCATCAGCTCGCCGTGCCTGGCCAAAGTGGAGCTGAGAGTGGCCTGTAGGGGAATCTCCGACCGAGACGCCCTCTCCAAGCCCGACCCTTGCGTGGTCCTCAAAATGCAATCGCACGGCCAGTGGTTTGAGGTACGGCTACAAAGAAAGAAAACGTCCACTTTTAATGCATAGTCGGTCCTTCATCCTGAAGTATTAGTAGCCAAAACATGCACAATGAAAGGGAAGAACATATACATGTGAAATTTGCACTGGAGTCTTAAGTTAATTGTGTTTACGAAGGTGGACCGCACGGAGGTGATCCGGAGCAGCAGCGGGCCGGTTTTCTCCAAGATCTTCCTGGTGGATTATTACTTTGAAGAAGTCCAAAGGCTGCGTTTTGAACTTCACGACATCAGTTCGGGCAACAATGGCCTCCGCGACGCCGACTTTCTCGGGGCCATGGAGTGCACTTTGGGACAGGTTGCTTTTTTCTGCCATTCTTTCATTTTAGTCGTACGATGCTTTCATTTTGTATTTATTTGATGATTTTTATCATGACTATCATCACCGGTGCTCCTTTTCGGCTATTTATCCAATTTCTTGTAGTCATTAGGAGAGTCGTTATGTCCGCTATTAACTGACAACGACGGCAATCCCGAGCCAAATTTTCCTTTTGGAGGGTCTTAAGCAAAATCTAAAGATAATAATGGGTAAATATTGTTCCCAGAGTCTGGATCCGGACAAGAGTATATCGCGCAACATCTCCAATTATTCCAGTGACAGGGAGCCAAAGCGCCGCGGTGCGCTGAATCCCAATGGGATGTTTTCGCCTCAAGTCAGCCACTGTCACTAACATTATGGGATGCAAGTCCTTCAGCCCAGACTTGCGGCACCGTCCCGACCCAGTAGTAAAACTCATTTTCCTCTCGTATATTATGCCAAGACGCTCTATGACTGGTCTTTTCGCATTGGACATCCAGTCCCATCCGACGGGGAGCGCTTGGTAGAACGCAGGTCCAAACCGTTTGGACCGGGAGGCCCGGCATCGAGTGATCACGTTTTCAGCACCTCCGATCCAATTTGAACCAGGGCCCTTTATTCTATCATTAAAACGACGGTGGTGCGATCAATACTTAATGTGTTTTATTTATGAGTTTTGCTCGTTAAACAAGGGCAATTAGAGAGAAAACATAGGATTGGCGCTCATTAAAAAGACCGACGACCTCAACTGATCCCTACGAAATGTCAGCTAAGCAAATCACATTGTGGTTTTGTTACCAAAAATAAAAAAAAACACACGATAAAACGTGCGAGCGAAGATGACAAATTGGACTGGAACACACGAAAAGAGGATTTTATTTTATTCCAATGTATTTGCCAGAGGTTTAGTGAAATTGGATCGCAGAAAGCCAACGGCCTTTTCAATCAAAGCCGCGTTTTCCGTGCTTGGTATTGTATATAAAAAACCCAGAGGCTACCTTGTATACAAAGTAAGCAGATAATGACCTTCTCCTGTATGGCTTTTAGATTGTTTCACAAAGGAAGCTCACTAAAGCGCTTCTGAAGCAAGGAAACACCGCCGGGAAGTCTTCCATCATGGTAGGACGCCGCTTCCAATGGGCTCGCCGTCACGTTTTGCGTGACCAGCGTGTCGTATTTCTGCTTCTCCCGTCAAAAGGTGACGGCGGAGGAGCTGACGGGTAACGACGACTACGTCGAACTCTCCTTCAGTGCTCGCAAGTTGGACGACAAGGTTTGAATGACCACGTTGATGATAATCGTGGTAGAGTGGAAAATGATTTATTAAGTGCCGTAATTAGTTTGGACAAAAAAAATCAGCATCGATTCTTCAGGTGGAAAAGGGAAAAAAATGTTTTATGAAGGTCTTGCTACTGACAAATAATGAGTTTGAATCAAAAACCTTGCAAATAAAGACGTAACCAATGAATTTAGATTTTAAAAAAATGTTCATTCTAATCCCTCCCCCAAGTTCTTCCACGGAAAAGGGAAAACAATAGCTTGATAAAATGGCTTTCCTTCCACCATCCACGTGAATTTCAATGCAGGACGAAAGAAGGCACCGGGAGACATCCGGTTAATAACCCTGACTATCTCCCACCCAGAGATAACTATATTAATTTTCAAGTTCCCCCTGCGTACACGCTGGCTGGCACAGTCACGAATGACTAATCCAAACAGGTTGTGCCTTCGGGGGAACTTGGACAATTTGGACTGGGACACTGGGAGAAAAACAAGCATGTGAATCTGAATGAGTATTTCCCCCGTTTGAAGGACTTCTTCAGCAAATCCGATCCCTTCTTGGAGATCTTTCGACTCAACGACGACGGGAGCGAGTCTCTCGTGCACCGAACGGAGGTAAATGACGCATTTTCTTACACGGGCTCAATTTGATTTCTCCAAATTTATTTTTTTCCCCTTTTCCAGACAGTGATGAACAACTTGAGCCCCGTTTGGAAGTCCTTTAAAGTTTCCTTGAATACGCTCTGCAGTGGCCATCAGGAACGGGAGCTAAAGGTGAGCCAGGGTTATTTACGACGGATCGGTCGTCCGATTCAAGGTGTTTGAAATTTGGACTGGCTAATATTTCGCCTTTAGATATAAATCTGTGCAAACGAGCGCGAGAGCGGTTCCTCATGAATAAACATGAGTTTGCTCATTAAATATTCAGAGCCATCTTAACTCAGCGGGAGAAATAGTGCCGCGTTTTCTACCTGTTCGCTAAAAATGGCTCTTAAGTACAGCACTGAAGCGCAAATCAACGCGGAGCACTCCAAACAACAATTTTTGATTAGCCAGGATTGACGTTTGTCATTGAGCTTTGTTGATTGGGAGTTGTTAGGGTAACCTCACTTTTAAAGGTCACTCCGGTCTCTAAGTGCTGATACTAACAAGTCCAGGAACGCCGCCTAGCAACCTGGAGGGTGGTGGTTTACATCCCTCATCATTTAGAATATGGATCAAACCAAATGAATTGAAAAATACTGTTAAAAATTGGAATAGACAGATTTTTATCAAAATTTAGAATGGTACAAATTGAAGAAAACAAAGATTTTATCAAAAATTTCCCTTTGAAAAACTGCATGAAAATAAAAATTTCATATTAACACACCCTTAAATGGCTGCCCATAGTAAACTGGGTTTGGCTCCAGCACCCCCCGCAACCCTTGTGAGGATAAGCGGTTCAGAAAATGAAGGACATGAATAAAAAACATTTATTTTTTATTTTTTAAACTATATGTATCATTTCTTATATCAAAAAAAAAAGATGAATTCAATAGTATACGATGGCTGCTGGCTCCTACGCAGTCAAAACTGACTTTTTTTTTGGCCGTTCCTTGTGTGGCTTTTCTGTCGACAACTTTGTCCCATATTTAAGAAGAGTGTGTTTTTCTCGCGCGGGTTGCTGACTTCCCCGTTTTCCCGCGCGGGGATTGCAGCCGTTTATCTTGGCCAGCCGGCCGGGCGCTCCTCCGGGACACACCGCCACGCACAAAACACCGTGTCTCCTGAGCCACATACCTCCCAGCATCCTCAGATTAATATTTCACCACCCCACACATCCCCCACACCCCCCGCTAAGACCCGGTTATCAATCATTCAGCATGGCATTTCCCGTGTGTGCGCGCGGGTGTGCGCTCTAACCCTTTTGTGTGTCTTTCAGTGCACCGTTTGGGATTGGGACTCCAACGGGAAGCACGATTTTATCGGCGAGTTTCAGACCACGTTTAAGGAGGTGAGGGCGGAGCCAGAGGGAAAGCAGGTGAGACGGGATGTTATTAAGGTTTTGACAGCGATAGACATCGTTTTGCCAATGATTTTTTTGTGCTCTGTGATTGGCTGTCAAGACTGGAATGAGCAAATCTTTGACTATCTCATTATATATATGTATAATGACAATAAAAGCATTAATTCAATATTTCCACAATCGCTCCCGCATTAGTGGGAGTGCATCAACCCCAAATACCAGATGAAAAAGAAAAACTACCGCAACTCCGGCTTGGTCTTCCTCAACCACTGTAAGGTAAAGCACCCCCGCGTCCTGACGCCGTTTCTTTCTCCAAATTGGCGCAATCTCGATTTCACGTTTCCCGTGACAGATCATCAAAATGTATTCATTCCTGGATTACATCATGGGCGGCTGTCAAATCCAGTTCACGGTAGGTTCGGTCCCGTTTTCATCTTCACCGTCGTCCGCCATTGCGGGTCCGCGACGTACGTGCGTGCGCCCCAGGTGGCGATAGACTTCACGGCGTCAAACGGGGACCCTCGAAACAGCTGCTCCCTCCATTACATCCACCCGTACCAACCCAACGAGTATCTGAAAGCTTTGGTGGCCGTGGGGGAGATCTGCCAAGACTACGACAGGTACAAACGGCGAAACCTGCTTTGGACACGCACGTTGGCCCTCATTAATTCTGCCTCTTTCATCTTATCTTCTCTTTCTTGTCTCCTGAATGAATGGTGGGGTCTCTGCAGCGATAAAATGTTTCCCGCTTTTGGTTTTGGAGCTTTAATACCGCCAGACTTCAAGGTAAGAGATGCGCCATTGGCGGAGATGAAAGGCAAATTCCCCAAATCCGCCAGCGGGAAAGCCTTGTTTTCTGTTTTTTATTTTCCCATCGCAAGGTGTCGCATGATTTCGCTGTCAACTTTGATGAAGACAATCCGGAATGCGCCGGTGAGTCGAGTCGGCTTTCGACGATCGGAGCCATTTTTCTTCTGGCGTGCGGCGCGTTCGGGAGAAAGATAACACTCATCGCTACGTGTGAAATGGGATTCCGTCGCTTCTAGCCGTGAACTATCTTTGGAAGCTGCACGAGGAGAACGTGATTGTTTTAAGGAACGAGGCCTCCTTGTATTTCTGTGTCGTAGGAATCCAAGGCGTGGTCGAGGCCTACCAGAATTGCCTTCCCAAGATCCAACTGTACGGGCCGACCAATATCGCCCCCATCATCCAGAAAGTAGCCTCGTCCGCCTCTGAGGAGATGCACACCAAAGAGGCCATGGTGGGTGAGAAAGGGAAAAATATTCTCAATATAAATAATTAGTCAAAAGTTCATAAAAAATGTTTTTATTCATGTAACTCTGTTTGTTAGATTAGTTAGTCAGTATATGTCAAAGAGCAAAACACAACATATTGGAACCTTGATTCTTTAGGTGAAAAAGGGAAAACCAAATAATAATTAAAAAAAATTGTGAGGTGTAACTACTGACAATCCTTTCTCTATTGGCACACGATTCTTCACTTCAGCGCCCAGTCACTTTAGGTTAGGTGGAAATGGGAAAATATGTTAGAAAAAGGAAAACAACACACACATTGTTTATCCCTACGTGTTAACAAACAAGTTTGGATCAAAAACTTTACACTTTTTATCAACTGTGTACTGATTCCTCGGGTGGAAAAGGGAGGACAAGAGGGTGGATGAGGGAAAAAACCCTGCCGTGCACCACCCAAAATTGGCAATAACCATAACAACTCCCAAATCGTCAACTGTCTTTTTTTTCCTTCGCCCCACCTAGGAATATTTCATCCTCCTCATCCTCACCGACGGGGTCATCACCGACATGGCCGACACACGGGAGGCCATCGTGCACGCCTCCCACCTCCCCATGTCGGTCATCATCGTGGGCGTGGGCAACGCCGACTTCACCGACATGCAGATATTGGACGGCGACGACGGCATCCTGCGCTCCCCCAAGGGCGAGCCCGTCCTACGCGATATCGTTCAGTTCGTCCCCTTCAAGGATTTCAAACACGTGAGTGAAGGGCAAATTTGCCACGTGGGCGGAATGGTCGCATCTGGGATCTGTCGGCGTATATTTGCTGCCACGCGCACTGGCGTTGACGCGGTCGGGCTTTGACAGCGCCTGTTTGGCTGGATTAGTGACGCCGAGTTTGCTCGGTGGCAGGTCGGGAAATCGGGCGGTCGTCGTATTTTCTGGGTCATAAGTCGCACTTTTTTCACTTTGGATGGGCCTGCAATTTATGGACAATGAATTAGCATTCCATTTGTTTCAAGCTGGCATACCTCGGGCTAATGATAGATTTGAGCAATTTTTGTCAAGGAGTTAGCGGCTAACTGTTAGCCCAAGTGAACTCGTGACTGTCGCTCGATGGAAGCGTAATTTGAATATTTTTAAACAATGTAGAATAGCTCATTTCAAGCAGCGTCTGTGGAGAAATTAGCCGGAGCCAATTAGCATAAACATAAATCCAGGTGGAAACATAACTGATTTTAGGAAAAGTCATTTTTTTTGGTTGAGTACAGAGGTTCATTTGAACTTGAATATGTATTACTCAAAGAATATTATGGTAATGATGATGAAGAATGAGGAGAAATATGTAAACTATCTAAGAAACGAGTGCATTTTTTTACAGTTGGTAAAATATGGCACCAAATACAATGGGAAGTCAATAGAAATCACTGAGTTATGAGACCGAACATATCGATTAAAGAACGTAGGAGTGGAGGTAAGCCGTAATCGCTGTTTTGCCGGGTCAACGTAGAGTGAAACTAATGACAAAAGGGAGCGAGGGAGTGTGTAACAGAGGTGGAGAGGTGATTTTCTGCTCTGTCGTTTCTTTTCAGAGGGGATTAAGAGGTGCCAGCGAGAGCCAGCCACTGGCACAGTTGAATCAAGACGCTAGCGGGGAGGGGGGCCCATGGAAGGGCTGAAATTAGAAGGCCAGGGGGTGGAGCCGATGTCCAGGGGGGGCTTTGTCTCGGGGAATTAGGAGGATTGACGCGAGCGCAAAAAGTGGCCGGCGTGCTTGTAGAGAGTTTCGAAAAATAAAAAATAAATACTCGTTGGACGTCCAAACACTTTTGACTGGGAGGGGCGGATGAAGCAACGTTCAGAGAACAGCTGTTATGCAAATTCAATACACCTAATTGATTTGATTTAATACTGCATCAGTCTTTCTTCCTTAGTGATTACATCAATTATTTAAAGGCCTATTTGTCCCGAATGCTCTTGCAAAGTCATATCTGTCCTCAGTGTATTGATCAAAACTTTAATATAAGTTTTATTGGGGCGAAATTGTATGTGGGTAAATAAAAACTCAATGGAGTTGATTTGAACCAATTGGATCGAATTTGGATACCATTAAATTGTGCAAATTAATAGTAAACAATAGAGAAATACAATGATAACGTCGGATCATTTCATATCAGGAGGCCCTATTTAATATTGAAAAAAGATCGATGGGAATTGTAAATCAAACGACTCATGAGGAACATAAAAATCAGCTCTTTATCTAGAATAAATGTTCAAATTCAAAGACTGCGCGGGATATTATACGCCGCTGTTCATGTTTGATATGAAAAAAAAATAGTGCGCCCCTATAAATATTCATAACCCTTTTCAAAAATGAATGCTATTCATAATAGGCAAAAAAAAGCGGAATTCCGCACTGTATAAAAGGTAAAAATCCCATAAGGATTGGACGTCGGTCGCCGTCACTGGCAGTGAAAGGCGGGTCCTCTCATCCATGGCGAGCCAAAGCCCGGTGGACCCCTGGTCCAACTTTTTCCCCTCTTTCCCCTCGTCCAAGCTTGTCTGATCACGTCAGTCCGGCGGCGTCGGAGCTATGACAGCGTGACGACTCGACGCCGAATTCCAGACTGTTTCGTCACGCGTGGCTAACGTTGCGAACGTCTTGATGTATTCTCTTTCCCGTCTCCCCATTGGCAGGCGTCCCCGGCCGCCCTGGCGAAAAGCGTCCTGGCGGAAGTCCCCAACCAGGTGGTGGATTACTACAACGCTAAAGGCATCAAACCCAAGTGCATGTCGGACTACGAGACCAGCAGGACCTTCAGTCCCTGACTCGAGGCCCGCAAATGTACAATTGGGAGACGTTAGCCGCCCGGAAATAGTTTGTGCAAGTCAACCCGTTTGGACCCCATCCTTGCATGATATTTCTAGAACCAGCATGCAAACCTTAGCTTAGCCAATCCAAAGAAATGACATCATACCTTATTCAAATAACTAGCAAGGGCGTAGATGACCAAAAGTCACCAATGTACTCTGAGAACTAGCATTGTATTTCTACTAGCTTCCCAAATTAACGCTTGGCATAAATGCATGGGTAGGCCGGAGCGCGGGGTTGGTTGTCACACGGGTTGATTGCGACGCCGGGCCGTCAAAATCGCTTTTAAAATGATCCGACGGCCGTCCGTGAAAAGATCGACTTCAGCCCTCCTGGTCAAAATGGTTGGGGACGTAAGAAAAAATGAATAGCAAGAATAATGACAAGCAACCCCGTTCTCCCCACATAGCAAATCTTGCTGGTTATCACATAAAGTATTTGTCATTTCAGTGACATTACGGGCTGTTTTTTTACAATTTAATTGTTTTGGAGGGTTAAACAACCCTATTGTAATAATTTCTTAATACTATTATTCCTAAATTGTAAAGAGTTTTGCAGGGATAGATAAGGTGCGTGTCGTAGATGCAAATATGTCAGCTGTTTTTTCCCTTGTAAAATGCATGCGGATTCAAATAAAAGCGTTGTTTACCATTTTCGGATTTGGAGCAGTTAACTGACGGCCAGAGATGTCCAATCCATTTTGGACTGGCGGCGAAGAGTTAAAAAGAGTGAAGGACAAGAGGAGAAACTAGGCCGTTTTGTTTTGTCGTTATTGTCGCAAGTCTCTCAGCGCGTCGAGGATGCTGAGTGTACGTAATGACTATTTGCATAATGTGCAAGGCTGCAATGAGCCACTGAGGATAGAAAGTCATCCCTCATTGTCAGTCGCCATCGAGGCACAGCTGCACACCGGTTTGTTTGGATACATAAATAGCAATAATCTTGGGCTTGTGGGAAAATGCTATCAAAAAAAGATAAAAAGAATACAAAAATTCAAATATGAATGAATAATGCAAAAATACTTTTCACTCTCGTGGCTCTTTTTCTGTAGATATTTGGTTAGTACTGAACGTCCAAACCATTTTGACTGGAATGCTCCCAGTCCAAATAGTTTGGATGTCCTGCGCCGTCAAGTGCACTCTAGAGACCAAACCCTGAGTTTTAGTTTTCTAAATTCTGACCGAAAACAAATGATGAACTTACTGCACAAAAAAGCTCCAAAGTGTAACTGGGTCAGTCAATACTCTCAGTAAACCAAAGACATTTTTCTTAAATGACAGCTTCATTACACAAAAAGCACACTTAACATGACCTTGGAATGTTAGTGTATGAATCTACATGATCTAATTTTACAACTATCCGTGAGATACGGTCCGTGTCAAGAAAATTAGAAAAAATACGGAGACAAAAGCGGTAATTAGGTCATTGGACCACTCAAAATGGCCTACAAAATAAGATGCATGGTGTCCTTTGGGAATTTTGTGGGTCAAATAGCATTTCACTTGAGACATGGGTATGCCCACTCATGGTGCAACATGTACCGTACATTTCTGGGCATATGAGTGAATTAAAAATAATGGGGAAATCCACAAAACTGATTAAAAATCCAAAAATAAAATAGTATACTAGTATACTTTTAATATAGAATTAGACTAGTAATGAAAATAATACAGATACCCATTTTCATTGAAGGAATAAAATTGAAGATTTTTTTAACGCAATATAAAACACGTTACAATTTAAAGATTATATAAAAGACTTTAAGTTAGTTTTATAGTCATGTTTTAGGCGGAACCTTTCTTCCGGTAGCCATTTTGTAGGGGGACATAGCGAACACCGAAAGTTGCCGGACACACCGGAAGTTGCCGGGGTGACATTTAGAACAAGACATGTGCACGCATTTCAAGAGGATTTACGGGTTCCTAAACACGGACGCTTGTTATTTTCCCTTCTAAATATTAAATACGTATATTTGAAAATAAGTAGTACAACAATATGTCGACGTGGTGTTGTCGTGTTCTTCAACAACGAGCTCTTCTGGTTCGTCTCGGAGGAGCAGCTAAAAGGTTAGCTAATGCTAGTAGCATCATGTTATTTTTTACCTGAGTTGTTTGTCGAATGCATTTTCTTTTAATGTAACGTGTGACTATTATGTTTGTCGAATGCATTTTCTTTTAATGTAGCGTGTGACTTTTCCATATAAAAGGTTGGACTAACTATTTGTAATTGACCGTTTATGCCTCTTACGGCAGCTCCATTCGTTCGGGGACGTGTGTCAGAACTTTAAAATCCGCAACGTGGTTTGACGAGCACCTCACCGATGAAAATAAACAGTTTATGAAGGACGAAGCCGGCGAGGAATTCAGACAACAGACGGCGAACAAGCTCAACCCGCTGAAAGATGAACCGTGGGAGCGCCACGAGTGGACGCAAGGTCGGTGTCTTCAAAAGAACGCCGAAAGAAACGACTGGTTTTCAATTGTGTGCTCAAATATGCTCGTATTTTTCAACATTGGATTCGTTTTTAGGGAGCAGAAGAGTTGGTCTGGTTGCTGTGAAGTTGGGAATGGCTCCTCTGTGGACCAAAAATGGAGAAAGACATGTTGCTACGTTGTTGCAGGTATACACAAAGCAACCATTCTTGGTGTGGTTTAAAATAATAATAATAATAAAGCGGTGACGCCCTGGCTCTGGCTTTTAAACATAATGAAATAATTTGCTTAGTATGATACAAATTCTGTATTGAAAATGGAATAAATAAATACTGCCAAACAATTTTGCCAGTAGTGAATGTGTATTTTCAAATGGAGACAGAAAGTAAATTGACGTTCCAGGAAACCACTATATAAAATATACAAAAATAATTCATTGTAAAATAATGTTGTTGTTGACTTGTTTAATTTTCGGTTTCAGTCTGTTATTATATTTCACAAAAAGGAGTTATTGACAGTTGAACCCTTTTCTTATTAATTGCTTCTTCGTATGAATGCTAACGTGAGCCAGTGATTTATACTTTTAAATTTATTCTCACCTTGTACTATACACAATGATTGCTTGAATAATATTTTTAGCAATTTTAAGAATATTTTCCAAATATATGCTAGGAACAACAAACAGTATAATTTTTTTATTTATTCTTTCCTTATTCAGGTTAGCGACTGCCATGTGATAAAGCACATTTCCAAAGAAGATAACGATGGAAACACCGCCGCTCTTGTCGTCGGAGGAAAAAACGCCTCGCCGTTCTACGTAAGAAAACGTCTGAATGCTCGCATTTCCGGGCCACTGGCGACAATAGTCTTTTCCCAGTTCAAATGGATTGAAAATCCATCGCCGTCAGTGGCAGCGAAAGATTTAATTGACACAAAAGTGATGACGCGTTGAACGCTAATCTAATTTCAACCACCCCAAATATAGCAGAGGAATCAATTCAAACTTCACCCGAGCTTCTCTGGCTTTGATTTAACGGCGTAATAATAACATAACTCGCCCGTAACGCACTCAGCCGGCATATTGTTCCTTAATAAACTTGTGGCTGCAGGTCACGGGTGTGACAAAATCATATCAGCGCTTTATGGAAATATAACGACATTTTGCCATTATGGTTCTTTTGGGACTATTTTTTGGGGGAGGGCTTCGGGGGGCTAGCGCCGCCACAGTCAGGAAATTATAGTCACCCCCTCGCCACCATCCGAGCTGCGTGAAAGGAATTGAAGCTCAATAGATTTTACAGCGGCGAAGACGCCTGCCGTCGTTCATCTGGGTGTCGACTTTGATGATTCCAATAAACTTGAAGGTGACTCAGACGCTCATCAGCGCCACATTGGGTGCTGAAGTCGCAGTCGTTGATTGGGTCCACTGCGTCCTCTGCGTTACGATGTTTAAAGTACAACCAAGCAATCTGGACAAAAAGTATCCCTTTTTTTTTTTTTTTACCTGAGTTTTCTATTAGCCTTTTTAGCTGGGGAGATTTTTTTTAGTTTGGTTTGCCTCTGTGTTTTTTATGTAAGTTGAAGTTTGTAATTTGTTATTTAATCATCAAACTTTACTAATAGTAATGTTTTTTTTGCTTATGGGTTGTGTAGTGATTAACAATTAAGCTTACATAATGTCATCAGCCTGTTTTTATGGATTATTGTAATTTTGTAACTTTTCAATATGAAATTTGTGTTCTTGGTTTCAGTTGTTTTTTTTGTTTTGTTTTTTTACATACCTTTCCCCCTAAAATGCAGCTTACAGTCCAGAGCAACAAAGTCTAATAAAAATAAATAAACTAGAAAGTAGTTATTAACATAAAGCTAGCCTGCCTTTTAGTAACGACACTTTTTACTGTTATTTGAAGTGTCAGACCTGAAATTATAAACATACAACGTCACTATTTAAGTCATTTATTGAAATAACGTACAAAAAAATAAATGGGAAGGAATAGGAAGTCTGTTCAACTGTCGCCTCCAGACTAGGGAGAATTTTTTTTTATAATTTTACCACTTTTTTTCTTCTTAATCTCTGGTTTTGATCACACAAGCCTACACGGTTGTACAGTTCATCATCTTCGTGTCAAGCTGTTTGGAATTCTCTGCACACTTGAGTTTGACAGAGTGAAAGCCTCTTGGCAAAGTGATTTTCAAGGCAACAGTAGGCAAGAGATCGCTTTCCGAGTGACCGGGAGGGCTGAGAGGAGCGTGAGCAAATGTCAGCC
The DNA here is from genome assembly GCF_051989625.1 of Stigmatopora argus. Lineage (NCBI taxonomy): Eukaryota > Metazoa > Chordata > Actinopteri > Syngnathiformes > Syngnathidae > Stigmatopora > Stigmatopora argus. Next base: position 5,177,763 of record NC_135407.1, on the reverse strand, counting down.
GCGTTGCCGAGTGAGTGCGCGAGCGTCTGCTCGCCTCGTGCGCACTCCTAACAGGCCCGCTGTCAGATTGAAAATGCCAGCGTCTGGCTGCCGGTTCTTCTCCATTGCCTTATTCTCCTTTTCTGTCCACTTGACTGACAGAGATCGGAACAGCGGATGGAGATGTTCATGAATGCGGGAGTGCCTCCCAAGCAGAAAGTCACCACCTTTAAAGTTTCAGACAACGCTCTCATTAAACCAGGTACCACCATGCACACACTTTCTATCAAATTTGTCATTTTCATGGGATTTTGCCTCTAAAAAGCATTTTGTACGCGCATTCGCAGGCACTCCTTTGTTCGCCGCGCATTTCCGTCCAGGCCAATATGTGGATGTTACTGCCAAATCGTAAGTTTTGCCCTTCTCGTGTCAACATTTTCTCCCTGTTGTTGGAAAACACATTGCACTTATAAGGTCAGAAGTCATAATATTAGTCATCTGAAGACTTTTTGTGTGTGTCTACCGTTTAGCATTGGGAAAGGCTTTCAGGGGGTGATGAAGCGTTGGGGATTCAAAGGTCAGCCAGCGAGCCACGGTCAAACAAAAACCCACCGCAGACCTGGAGCTTCTGGACCAGGCGGAGTAAGGCACACGCCCACATTTTTTACTTTTTCATTGTCGTTACTGTCTTATTTTTTTTTTTTTAGGGATAAGTCAAAGAATAGCTTTGCTAGCAGCGCTAAAAGGTTTTAACGGTAGCTTTTTCCTGTTCATTAGTAAGCTGGGGCAGAATGTAACTTTCTAAATTATGATAACTTGAGAGAAAGTTGACAAGAGTGCCTTTAATGTTAGTCATGTTCTTTCCTTTGGTCCATTCTATAAAGCGGCTTTGAACTCCTTGGTTGTCATTGGCTTCAATCGATGTGCAATCCAATGATATTTTATATTATTTGAATTTTGATATTCCATTCAGCTTTCAATTTTTTTTTTGCATAAAAGTTAATCTTTTACCTGTATTCTTTTTCTTTTCAATTTCATTTTTTTAATCTTATTTAATTGTTTTTATCTTGAAATTTTTTGAATTGTTGCACATTCTTTCTTGGTTATATTTGTAGTTTATTTTAATTTTAAAATTCAAGTACATTTTATGAATATTTTTACTATGGTAATTTTTTGGGGGAGTTCAAACGAACAGTCTGGCTCCTTTTATACACTAATATGAGAACATTTGTTCTTTTTGTCAGGATCCCGCCAAGGTTTTTAAAGGGAAGAAAATGCCGGGACAGATGGGCAACGTCTACGTCACGGCGTACGGACTCAAGGTGAACCCGCGAATAAAACATAAGCGGCGCTTTGACCTTGAGCGTCCCCGCCGGCAATTTCTCCGTAATCATTTTCCCATCCGACCGCCCTTCCCAGGTATGGAGAGTCAATACCAAGCACAACGTTCTCTATGTAAACGGCTCGGTCCCCGGCCACAGGAACTGCTTACTGAAGGTAAAAATAATCACGCCCGTCCCGCCGTTTAAAGGCCAAGTTTAGAGGCGGAGCTCCGCCCCAGCCGACCTTGTACCTGCGAAAGCGCCGTTAGCAGCTGCGATCCATCCTCGTTGACACGGCGCTACATCAGCAGAGTGCGCCTTAATGATCTTAGCGACATCCACACCATCCCCGCACTGCCTATTATTTGTTTTGCGGCCAAACGGTAATGAATACAAATACTTGGCTCAGCCGCTCGGCGTGGAATCGCTTCAGATTGCATTAGCACAAAAAAAAGGCTGCCACAAAAGATTTTCTTGATAGTCCGGTAATCCATTTTAGCTTTCTAATTGGCTCATATGTAAATGAGGTCATTTACACAGTTTTTTTATGTGGTGGGGGTTAACATTTTAGCTGTGTGCATGGTGACCTAAAATTATGCGGTGATAAAAGTTGACTGAATAGAATTAAAATAGCTAAAAATGTAACTGAATCACTCTTATTTATTGGAGGATTAAAACAATTTACTATCGAGAGGCTAAAAAAAACTGTATTTGGATGTTTAAACAATGCCATTACGCAATTTATTTTAGATCCAAAAATAACATTAATTAAATACAAATGTGAACATTTGTTGTCATGTTAGATAGTCGTTACATAATGAATCAACAAATATTTGATTTTTTTAAACTTAAAATTACAAACTTTTGGTTTGATATTGACACAGTAAGAAAAAAAAATATTTTATTAGTAGATCTCAAATAGCGATAGGAATAAATTAGGTTTGGCAGCCTGCGCAAAACTATTTCGATAGTCAACAAACCACTTGATTCTTCTTTGCAGAGAGCAGTTGACATTATTTACTCTGCACGGACATTTTTATGATACGGAACTCCTTTTGTTTGCTTTCCGTCAAATGAGGATTGGTCAGGATGGGCCATCCAATGAAACGTCAGTCACAACAATATCCATTTGTGATTCCCGTGTTTCAGGTGAGGGATAGCAATCTCCCGACCAGATTAGACACCTTGCGCAGCCCCCCGTTCCCTACTTTCTTCACCGAGGAAGAGGGCGACCTTCCCGAAGACCTCTACGACGAGGACATGTTCGTTCACACGGAGGAGTCATTATCTCTCACCTGACTACACACTAACACACACTTACTTACAACCAAGCTCCAATAAAGTGTAATCCAGTTAAAGCTCGACTTTCTTTCCCGTGAAACCATGGCAACCGGACGTGAAGAAATGATATCAGTGAAGGACGATTTGCTCTCTTTCGCAGAGAACCCACGATAGGACCGTGTGTAGAAAGCCTGGAAGTCGCCACAAAGGACTTAAGAACAGGAAGGAAGGAAGGAAAAGGTCAAAGGTGATCCGGAGGAGGTGCAGCGGCTTGACAAAGGTTTGACATTTGCGCTTAAGAGGATATAAACTAGCACATTAATTTTGCAGCAGGAGGCGGCGGGTGTTTAAGCGCGCGCCGGTGTTTGCGTTCGCCACTATTTAAATGATCAAACGTCCCGCTGGGAGCGCCATGCCTCCTCTTTTGCGCTGTAGGGACCCCTCAAATGAGAAGCGCGACCTCCAAATTCCGACTAGTGTTCTATTTTGAGACATGCTACTGTAGTGTTAGTCATAAAAGAGGTGTTTAAAATGCTTTTTTAAACCATGAACTCCTATTTAAAAAAAACAGTCATCCACGACAGAATAACTCAATGCCAGTCATCCCAATTAAAATGACTCAATCTCAGCGGCAGTGAACGAGTTAAAATGAGATGGATTCAAATCTTCAGGTGAAGGAAGGTAATAAAAGCGTCTAGCCACTCGTGGTCAAAAATTCTGGGCAACCATTGCGCTTAATGGCAGACAATAATTTGAGTCCGTTCAGCCAAATTTCACAACCCGGCTCAAGTGTCGAAGCACTCTTAGCTCAACACATCTGTGAGTGTGGATGGATAACGCTATGGCTTTTGATTTAATAGATAAGGGCGCGGCATGTAAAATCCATCATCTTAGTGCCGGCCCAGGCAGCAGGTGCCACTTTGAAATGCTAATGTTATCTTTTGAACATCCTGTTATGTGCAGCGCGTTATCAGGCTCTCGGGGCCAAAATAGTCATCTGCTTTCCACTTTGGAGTCCAATTCAAAAGTAGAAGAAGCCTTAAATTACAGAATTAAAGAAGCTGTTTCATCCAAGGCTTGTTTTGACGAGGGTCAAGGTCCTCCTGTCCACTTGCAGTTTTTCGTTTTTTTTCTTCCCCTGTCTGTAACAGAAAGCGAAGTAGTAAAGCCCTGATATAGCCAAAATGTCAGGAAACAGTCATTCAGTCCAACCTGTTATTGATGAACCCTTTAAGAAGTGAGTTGTCGAGTCATTTGCCAATTGAGTGCAGGCAATTTAATTTGTGATTTATTCAGTACTCCATCAGTTAGAAGAGTTGTTTTTTTTAACTTTAAATTGGATTTCTTTACTGTGAGAAACGGAGCGCATCGTATTGGTGGAAAAATACTAAATTACGATGACTACTTTACGTTAAGGCTAACCTTGTATAACTTTTGATTCGCTATCTCGTTTTACAAAAGGGTCACTGTTAAAAACCAAAAAAGGTAGCTCGAAACATTTTTGCTCACCCCTGCTTTAGGTGGAATGAAACTCATAGTAGTAAATATATAAATCATTTTGTATTAAATCGATGAAAGCCCTCAAATCGACACAAAATGTGGCAATTGTTGTCAAAGGTTCAATATGGTATTGTGAATTGCTTATTTACACCCTTACAAAAGACTTGTTTTTTTTTTGTATACGGAAGCGCTGCCATCCTCCACCGTCAACATTTTGGAGCAAAATCGATGCTTTAGATTTGAAATGTGGCGTGACATGATGGATCTGGACTTGGCCTTCTGCTGGCTCAACAAGCCAGCGATCCCATTTCCATTAGTGATGAGCAAAGCTTCCTCCAATCAAACTTGGTCAGCACTCGCTCGCTCCTTGTTGACACACACCCACGCGCAAAGTGGACTCCCCGTGTGGATGTCGTATGAATTATTGAGAGTGTTATTTAAGAGACAGCTGGCTCGGGAGCACGTGGACTCCTTCCGTCGAGCCTCCACGTCGGAGGATTTAAATGAGACCATTGTTGGCGCAATTTCACAGCGACTTGTGACAGACACCAGGATTTGCCTTTGGAATTAATCAGCGCTTTCATTATCTTTGCTTGATTACGCCGAGGCTCGGCGTTGTTTATTATGCAGCTGCTTACGCACTGGTGGCTTTCGCTTAAATCCGTCAAGAGGCATTCAAAGTGAAATGATTGCCGGTTTTACTCTGAAACTTTGGATCGGGGAAAGATGATCGTTTTCCGTTCCATTTTGACTGGTAGAGAGGCTGGCAGCGTAAAGTAGAGCAAATTTACAATAACATGCTTTTTTTGGCTCGTTCTTCTAAAATATGCGATCCATTTTTTTCTACTTGGCTAAAATTAAACAAACTTACAAATTCCACATTAGCATCGTTCCAAATCTAACGCCCCGAATAACACGACCTCAAAAGTCCTCGCCCCAAAAACAATAACACAATTAATTTTGGCGCCCTTATGTCTTGGCTGCGCTCAAAAATGTGAAGTAACCGCCAAATAATTTCAACTCCTTCACATCCACATCTTTTCAAGCTTTAAATTTGGAAACCCGTGCGTGAAAATATCACCACGGGCCTTTGGGCGTCACAGCCGGCGTTCTTCCCGCGCACGTCGGCGTCCCTCGGGTGCCCGTAAATTTGAGCTCCTTTGGGCGCTCGCCGGCTCTCGCACAATTATCGGCAGGACTTGTGAGCGATCGCCATGGCAACACAGCGAGAAGCTCCCACTTCCCCTTTCGCTCCTTTACCGAGCTCATCTTTATAAGCTAATTGAGGAGATCGTCGGTGCAAGGTCAAGCGCGTTCCCTCGCTCCGCTTACTGTAAAGGTGTCTCGTTTCGCCCCTCGCTACTGTAGAAATGCCTGACGCTGGCGGCGGAGAATCAAATAACAGACGTATAACCTTTCGGCTTATTAGTAGGGGGCGGCTTTTAAATGAGACGTGTTGTGATTACGGGGGGGAGGGGGGTGGGGGGTTCAGCCGGAAATCTTCGCCGCGAGAAAGGAACCGCGGGGGTGGCCGGTAAATCGATGCGGAGGTGAGAAGGGGGGGTGCGAAGACGTCGCGGGGAAAGCGTGCCGGCAAAGTCAAACTTGGTGACCTTTGGCACGCCGCTTGGCTGTCGAGCGGAGGCAAAAGAATTAGGCGAGCAAACTTCATCAATTATTTAACCCGGGCAGGCGCTGGGAATCTTTGTCTTACTCACGCGATCGGGAGTTTGGGGGGTCGCAAGGGGGAGTCGGTTAAGGACTCCCTTTATTTTTGTTGATATCTATTCATTATTTGTTAAATGTCTAAGTATGGTATTCTTCTGTAGTTTATTACTATTATTTTTTCAATTTTTCTTATAAGTCAATTTTATCTATATTTCTATCACCTCCATGCAGTTAGTTATCTCATTGGCCGCCATTGACAACAATCGACGCCCAATCCGTTTTAAGTGGGAGACTGGCATTGAATCATATTTGCAACAGCCAATGGAGTGAAGTCCGTGGTGCCTTCATGATTGACTTTTGAGGTGCACCTGTAATTTGCAAGGATAACAACAAAAAAATGATTATAATCGCACTAGGTGCCGCTTGAAAAAAATATTTAACAACGTTTAACATGCTTCGATCCCAATCTGAAATCACGTCGATAGGCCTTTTGAGCAAAACGACCCTGTAAAGACGCACGACACACTTCCTTTTGTTCGCTCGCACGCACACACACACACACACACACACACGATGACATTTTCCCATCTCAATAGAAAGCCACTGAGTTCGCAGACAAAAAAAGCAAACACAAAGAATCCAAAGAATTGGCTTTTTTTGGATTTTCATCTTCATGTTTCATAATACTGCCGCGTGGGAAAGAATACAAAGAAAAATCAAATATACCAGTAGATAAAAATGACAATGGCTTAGATACGATTGGACAATATGAATTTTTTTTTAAATTGTTTAACCCCTCAATGCCTGAATTTACATTTAAAAACGTTGGAATGTGTAATTCCGTTATTAAAAACTAAAATGATTTAAAAAAAAATACTAATTTTTAAAAGAGGAGAAAATTTGATTCTATCATACACCTTTTTACAAAAGAAAATTTGTGGGGGAAAATATAATGTCTAGCAAAGAGTTACACTCATTGATTGTAGATTAACCCGTTACTTTATTCAAATGGGTGGGACGTCTATCGCCGTAAATTAATCTCTGATTTCTTAATATTTAAATTATTTAGTATTTGATTGCTTACAGATTAATCTCAGATCAGTCTCAAATCAATCTCAGGTTAAATGTATGTAAATATCAGTCCATAATAGCCAAGGAGTTAAATTGAATCAATTCGTTTCGGTGCTTGATATTTTTGGCGCAACACTGACACCTTGTGGTTAATGTAATGCTTTTATGAAGGGTTACGATAGGTCATCTCGTATATACTTTTTTTTTAAAATGTCTATGAAGATGTATACCTCAAACTACGTGATTGCTTAAAGTAAAATGTAGGTTTCCCATTATTTTTGAGAGCAGTATGATTTTTTTTTACTTGCATAATTTTCAAAGTATTTTTGGGGAATGAGCTCAGACATGATGTAAATATTTAATTAGCCCTGTCACATAAACACAGGGTCGAGTTTGAAGAAGGCATTTTTTTTAAAAAGGTTGTGAGGAAGGAACAGCAGCTTCTCTGCAAGTTTTTCCACTTCTAAATTTGACGTGACGGAAGAGTCGAGAAGTAAAATTTGTGTTGACAAGGGTGACTTCACCTTGCTTGTCGTTCATTTGTCGATGGATGCGGGAGTAAATTGGGGAGAAGTCAAGCCTGCCTGCCTGTCGAGAGCTGACAAAAATGCTAGATGTTTAATTCAGAACGAACAAGGAAACGCGAGTGTCTGACTGGGGATGGTGGAGGAATTAATCACAGGGTTATGAATGATTCATGAGGCGTTCAAGAACAGGAAGGCCGTGGAGGAATTTTTTGTCCTTAGAATCCACTGAATGTTGTTTTGGGAGATGATAGAAATTCAGGTTTCTATATTTGTTGCTTTTGACTGGAAATGGGCTGCTAGCAAATTAAGAAAATATTTCATCAAAATTGAAATTCAATTCACTCAATAGAAAGTGATAAAGAAATAAATATGGAAATGTTTATATATGTAAATAAAACAGAATTAAGATAACATTGAAATAGATTATAGATAGATTTAATTTTGTTTGTAATACACGCATGTCAATATTGTAACAAAACCTGAACTACATAAATATTGAAATGATTAAAATAACCAAACATGGAATTGTATCGTGAAAACATACTGAAATTAAGTATTTCCTACTCGTCCATAACGTTCTTTTGAATTTTAAAATTACATTGACTGGTATTTATGTTATGTGATTACAAATTAAAGAAACTAAAATGTAATCACAATTAAATATGGAATGGTCTTGAAATAATTAAATTTTGAAATCATTTAACTAAAACATGGATATACAAAAATTAATAGTCAAATATATTTCCCTAATTCGTTTAACAATATCCACGTATCTAAGAAAAACTGTAGTAGATACATTCGCCGCAAGTGGGCAGCAAAGCTCCTTATTTCTCATGTCAAACCCGACTTTTTTAAATGGCTACATTTACTCAAAGAAGGCTACATAATACGCGTGCTTATTTCCATCATTTATTAGGGAACCAGAAATACGTTCAATGTAACAAAACTACTCGTAAAAAAGATGTCTCGATAAAACAATCTACTTTTGTAAAAATGAACTGACATTGGCACCAGGTTAGGATGGCTTATTCACACTCGTGCGTATTAGTAGGACTTTAAACCTGAGTTTGACGCAATTTGGGAGGCTTTGATAGAGTTAGAAGGTGACACTTGAGCCCAATGGAGGTTAGTGGCCGCCATTTTGGGGGGATCGGGAGAGCGGCGGTAAGGACCGGGTGCTGACCGGGCTGCACTTGCTTCGAGAGGGCGACGATTGGGTGAGATGAGGGGACGAGGGAGACGCACGTAACCGCGATTGCTCGTGTTCCGCGCCCGGGTAGTAAGAGCTGGAAGGGCGCGCCCGAGGCCAGGGGCGGCCGCCCGGGTGGCGCGTAGGGGCTGAGCACCCCCCGGGCGAGGGGTGCAAAAACGGGGAAGAGTGGCGCCCCGAGAGAGAGTGGTGACGATCGTGCTTCCGTTTGGGCGATTTTGTATTTTTGGAGGCTTTTGCGGCCTGCTGCTGGGAGTTGGACGCCGGCGGCTCGCCGTTGTTGCCCACTTTGTAGAGGAAGACGTCGTACTGGAGAGGGGGGGTCTTCTCGGGCCGTAGCTTGACGTCTTTGGGGAGGAGGACCTCCAGGCCGATTGTCACGCCGTCCTGGGGTGGAAACACGGCAAGTAGGGGAGGGGCAGAAAGTCGGCGGAGGTTTCCCAAGTCAACCAAAAAATGCCAACTCAGTACTTGGTTTACTTGACTTTTTAGGCCTTTGAATACATTACGAATGTATTAGTGATACAATTTGTCTTTTTTCCTCATAATGTTATGACTTTGATCTCGTGATATTTCTACGCATGACTTTTTTAGAACTGTGGTGAGTTTTAGTAGTATTACAACCTATGACTTTGCTCTTGTAGTATAATGACTTTATTTCCAACGTGCCATCATTTTCCTTTGTTTGATTAGCCCCTTTGGTGTACGGACTGTAAAAAAAAATACAATTATATTTAAGGGCTTACAGTAAATCTGGGATTTGCTCCAAGAGTGGCGCTTGAATCGTTTTGACCGCAACTCAATACAAATATACCGAATGTCTATAATGTATTTTCCCCTTTGAAATGATTGCCAACCATACATTCACTTAATATGTTCCAACATAAAATGTTTGACACCTTATTTAATTGGATCCCATTGGAATGTGCAGGCGGGCGTCCCTAACCGACTGGCTGTGTGAGCGTATATTTCAAGCTCCTATGGAATTCTATTAAGCGAGGGGGCTGTCCATGGTGCTGAATTGGCACTTTGTGTGTGTGTGTGTTTTAGTGTGTGCTTGCGTGCGTGCGTGCGAGCGAGCAGCCTCCGGTAGCACAAAAGCGGGGTCAGTGGAGCGTTGGGTTATTATTAGCGGGAGAGAGCAGCCGGGCTAGCGGACATGCAGACAAAGAAGAAGGGGGGAAAAGCAGAGCCAAAAAGCAACACCAGTTGGATAAAATCAAAAAGATTTATTCCCACAACTGTCACTAGAATCCTCCCGAAAAAGTACAAAAGAACCTCAAGTACAGAAAAGCATTAGAAATCACATTGAAAAGCAAGACACGGCGTGTATTATCATTATTATTATTATTATCATCGTAGTTTCCCCACTGGAGCAAACACGGGGACGTCATGTAAATCTAGACACGTTGCAAGTACACATCCATTTTCATTTCATTTTTTTTTGTTCTTGGCTACTATTTTTCAGACACTTGGAATAACACCGATGCATGCGAGCGGAGGAGGGGAAGGACGACGGACGACTTCATTGGTCCGGAGACCAAGGCGGGGGCGTCAAAAGCGGGGAAAAGGTTAGTCGTTAGTGGAAAGAGAGAAACAACGGGGCCGCTTGTAAACAAACACGTATCCTCCAATTTAGCGCACTTGCCGGATACACACTGTGCTCTTTGCTAGGGGTGGACGAGGGAGGCTCGCTCGTTGGCCGCCTCGGGCGGCGACAGACGCGCGACTTTGGAAGGCGGGCGACCGCTCGGGCGACCGCTCGGGCGACCGCTCGGGCGTCTCGTCGCCGTCCGGGGCGGAGAAGGAGCGAAGAGGCTCGTCGGGTTTTTTTTTTTAGACCAAGTTGTTGTGGAGCGCGTTTACCTCGGCGTTGTCGTCGGCGTTGTCGCGCACCGCCGAGTTAGGGCGGTTGTTCTCGTGTTTAGGGGAGTGAGAGTTGAGGATGTTCATGGCGCCCTCTTCTTTGCCCGGGGGGGACTTGGCGGGGTCCTCCTGCTTCTGGGGGTCGTCCTGCGGGGAAGGTCACTTAGGTTTTAGCTTTTAGCCACTTGTGCCCGTATTACACAGAATTGAAGTGAAGAAGTAAGTGCCTGATTTGGAGCCTCCTTTATGACAAAACATGATTATTATTATTTTTTGGACAATATCCTTCCTGTCCTTACTTGAAATCAGACCTGTGACATTTAAAGTAGCGCCGCCTCTGTAGCCGCGGGGGCGTTTTAGCCCCTCAACCTGACATTTAGACTCACTGACAACTTATTAACTGCTCACAAAAATGCCAGCCAGTTCATGCATTGCAAAGTCCATTGCTGATATAAGCGCTATTCAGTTTTAATATCGTTCTAAGCTGCGTTTTTTTTTTGGGGTGATGAGAGCCAGTGGAAATTGAAGTCTGCGCGTGTCAGCTTGTTCAGGTCGTTCATTGATCGGCATGTCACACACAGCTGAAGGTCACAGGCACAGCGGGCGTTAAGTGGGACACCATTGATTGGTCGCGCGAGCTAGGCCAGACGCTACTTTGTCCTCTTCCATCGTGCGTTAGAAAAACTCCAACTTGGAAGCACGTGGTTGGGATGCGAGACGAATATACTAATAGTGAGGAGAACATCTCAGTAAGGGAGTGAGTGGTTGAGACAAACGATGCATCTTTGTATCCCACTGGGGGTGGAAAAAAAAAACAGCTAAATGGGGTGTAATGAGGGTCATTTTTTTTCATGGAAATAAAAATCGGGATAATTAAAATTTTTAAAAAAGCAGGCAATGTAACTCCTATTTTGGTTTAAAAAAATTCTAATGTAATCAAGTTTGGGATGCGCTAATCTACAAGCGTCCACTGAGCAAACAAAAAAAATGCAAGACAAGAAACATGCCAAACAAAAAAATCCTCCGAGCCTGCATCAGCGTTCAGTTAAAGCCAATTGGATTCCGGAGAGCCCAGCGGCCAGTCATTAATGGAGAATATTAATGGCGCTACCTCCGGCAACAACGAGATCGATGCAAGATATTGTTGCAGGCCCGTATGCTAGTCAAAATGTCTTTTTTAACTCTTTCGATACCACGGAACGTTTGGCTCTTTTCCTCAATCTGACGTCAATTTAAATGAGCTTGTCATAGATGTCGATGCTATTTCAAATGGATTTTTACCAGGAGAGGTCCAAGCAAAGCTGGGTGGGAGGGGGGAGGGAATGGGAGAGGGGATGAGGGTGGGGTGATGCCGCTTACCTGGTGGTGCTGGTTATAAGAGTTTCTAGGTTTAATTTCCCAAGTAAAGGTAGTTGATGCTGGCCTCTGAGGGAATCAGTCAGTCATACAGTACATTTATCAATTCATATTCCTAGGAAGGTTTATGGTATGTATCTTGTTCAGATGTGTGTTTAAATATATCAAGGGATGCAACAACATTCTGTCTCGCGAATAGATTATTGCGTTAGCTCGTGGACTTTTTGCGATAAGGTTGACACTAGGGATAAAAAAAGACAATGTTAAGGTCTACAATGTCTTTAAAAATACTCAAGTGATTTTGAAAATCGTTCCTTTGAATGTCGAATGGGCGTCTTGAAATTTCGACGTCGTGATATTGTGACATCCCTAATATACGTGCACCGTGAACCATTGTAGGGATTGTACGGTTCGTGGTCATTTTTGTTGAGCTTTGGTGAGGCTTTTAGCATGCGCGCAGACACGGAAAAACCCAAGCGAGCACGTGGGATACGACATGGTGGAATAGAAGGTTCATCTAACGACCGAGGGGGGGAAAAAGAAGCAAAAGAGTGGAGAGTAAACACGAGGAAAGGTTGCGCGTACCTGACAGATAATGTTGTCATAGTACGCCAGGTTGTGAGTGTGAGCTTGGGGCACGGACGGAGGAGAATCGCACAGTTTCCTTACGTTGGGCTGCGAGCCGTCGGCGGTGGTGGAAACCGAAAGGCCGTCCGTCTGAGGCTCGCTGCTCTGCGGACGGTACTTGCTGCCGATGGAGAAGAGGAAATGGTCGGAAATGGCGCTCGCTCCATCGTCGGCTGGAAAACGCCGCCGTACCTGCGTTTGCGAAGCCGCTTGTTGTCCTTCTTGAGTCGGTGCAGTCGTTTGGCGAAGAACACCACGATCATGAAGACCAGGAGGAAGGCCGCCGAGGCCACGCCCACCAAGGCGCTCATCACCTGGAATTCGGTGATGGCCCAGTCGCAGCGCGTGCCTTTGTTCCAGATGTAGTCTTGCACGTTGCATCTGCCACAAAACAACAAAAATTAGCACCACAGTCGCTTAAAAATGTTTTTTTTTCCAACTTGTGCCGTCACAAATTTCCCAATATCCCATTGGTGCATCTTGTTTTTACTCTGACTGGACATTTGATGCTCAAAGCGTATTTGTGTTTATCACCTGCAGAAAGCGCCCATTCCAGCCACCACGGTGCAAACCCCTTCGTTGAAGCAGAAGTCGGGTTGCAGGTCGCAGCGGGAGACGCAGATGCCGGGTCCGGAGCGCACGAAGCCCAGCCTGCACCCGTCGCTCCCCATGGCGCCCCCCAAGCTCAAGCCGTCGCCGTCGTCGTCGTCCGCCGCCGCAGGTGAGACGGGTTTATTCTCCGCCGGGGCGGGGGCGGCGGCTCCGACCGGACCGACGGCGGCGGCGCCGGTCAAAAGCGGGTTCTCGTCTTCCATGTCGGCCGGGGGCGAAGGGGACGGTTCGGGATCTTGGGCGGGCGCCGACGCCGAGAGGTCGTCGTCGGGGGACAGGTAGTCGTAAAAATCCGACAGCGTCCAAGCCGTGGGATCGCCTCCTTTCTGCTTTTGGGCTTTGGGCAGATCGGCTGCCGACATCTCGGGGGCGGGCCTGTGGAACTCCACGCCCGCCGCGTCGTCGGACGCCGGCTTCTGGTCCGCTCCCGCCCCCCCGGCGGTGAGCTCCTCCCCCGCGGGATCGGGAACGGGATCCGGATGGGTGCGTTTGTGGGAGCGGTGGCGTTTGGAAAAAAGGGGGCGCCCCGCTTCGATCAGGTGGTCTCGCTCGGCCGAGTCTTCGCTCAGGCCCATTCCCGTATTGGTTGTCTCCCGGTCCAGGGATGACTGGTCGCGGTGATGGTGACGCCTGCTCATTGAATGCCTCCCTAAAAGCAAAATGACACATTAGGCTGTTATTTTGCCCCCCAAAATGCCGTCTTTAACCCCCCAAAAATGGAATACCTCAAAATTCTCACTTCATTTTTTCCCCCGTTTATTTTCAACATGCGACGTATTGCCACAAAACCAACATGAAATAACGACGAAATTCACATGAGGTGACTCGGAATCATCAGAAACTGAATATTAGATTTAAAAAACAAATAACTATTGGAATTTTATTACCACCCCAAAAAAATCCCAAGAGAATTTTTTTCATTTGTAATTTTCACTTGAATTTTAGCCTAAAACATCAAGCATTTTTGTCGGCCGTGCAAGAGTGGCGAAAGGTTCAGAGGTCAAGCGATTTACCGCGAACGCCATCCAAACATCTCGAGTTCAAGACTGCGGCGTAATCAAAGTGTGGCGACGCGGGCGGGATTAAACACACCCGATGACTAATGTGCTCTGGTGACCAAGACTGCTTGAGGATTACTTAGATTAGGATTTACAGGCATAGGCCGGCCCGCCGCTCGCCTGCACACAAAAAGACATCCCAGGCGGAAAGAACGGACGCCCGTCTCCGTCTATCCGTCCCTTTTTTCCCCCACCCAATATGATTGCCCCTTGTCAGGCGACCCATTCGCGGCATCCAAACGTGCCCGCTGGCACGAAACCTTAACGGCGGCGGCCGAGGAAGCGTGAGAGTCGCGCGTGTGCGCGCGGCGCAGTTGCCATGGTGAAATGCAAAGAGGTGGCAGGTTGAAAGGAGCGCCGGAAGAAAAAAAAAAGGCCAAAAAACAGAGAATCCAGTGTTTGCCGCCACTGCTCGCCCTTGTTTTTCAATCAATCAAGCCTTCCTCGCATTTAAAATGGCTGACAAAATCCCCCCAAATGCAGCCTTGAAAAGGCAACACTGATTCTATTCTATAGAGTATCTTCTATTTATTTGAATTTATGAGCCTGTGCTGCTTTCAAAATGAATTTCTTTGAAATATGTGATTTGTGCAGCCAACTGCCAGTCTGCGTTCACCTTTTCTTGTCGCCATGGTAACCAGTTGGGCCGGCGGCGCCCCTCGCGAGTCTTAACTCGTTGACCGCCAACGCCGGAGATAGACGTGCCATTCATTTGGACGGCTAACCATGTCCAAAAAAATTGGCAATGGCTCTAAAGCATATCACCATTCGGCCATTTTTAAATCTCTTGGCGCTGCAACCATATTTGGTCAATTTTTTTTAGCTAGGTGGTTATTAATATCACATTGAGATATCCAATCCATTTTCAATGGATTCAAATGAATTGGACATCTCTCACTGTAAACGGCATTGGAAGAAAAAAATCATTGTTCTCTGCCAGTGATTTAATTACATTTATAGCGTTAATCTCATCTGTAATGTCCTTTTTTTTTCTATAAATGCGTAACACGTACATTTGAAAAGCCAGATTAAATATAAGGTTAATTAGATTCACTTCTCCTTGAAACACGGCTGCGTGCGTAAAACCAGTCGGTGGTGGTGGTGGTTACATTTTTAATCAAGTGGCTGTTAATAATCACTCTTACGTGCCACTGACGGTTCGAGGCGTCCAATCCATCCATGACTCGGCCTGATAAATTATGCACTGCCAGTTCAAATTGGAGCCAGTGGGTTAATGATATTCATATGTATTATATTCTCATTCCAATCTCCTTTCTGTTGTGGCAGGTTTTAAAGGTTGGATGAATAAACAGATGAATTTTAAAGCCAAATGTTCAAACGGAGGCAACATCTCTCCCCGTCAATGGCACGGAACGTTGACACACTGACACCTCGTATGATGAATTTATCGCTCATTCTTCTTTGCTGCAGGGTGGAGAAAAAAAGGGTGGGGGCGGGGATGCTACAATTTTGCACGTGAACCCCCACGACCCGAGCCGCCTGTTGCTGGGCAGCCACTGCAAGCCACTGCAAGCGACCCCCTCCAATTAAGACCCCCGTTTCCACTACTACGAGCAGAAGGAGCCTCAACACACACACTCTTAATTCCCCGTAGATTTCATCAAGTAAGCCTGCCGCTTTCCCGCATGCAATGGAATTCCACGTGAACGTAATTGTCTCCGCCGATGACATCATTCCAGAAATATTCATCCATTTATCCCATGTTGACAATTGCAGGCAAAAGAGTGAAACCCCAAAAGATACGCATCGGTCAGCGACACGGCGGCCCCCTTACCGTGCGCAGCGGCGGCGATTAAAAGCACGGAGACGGCGAGGAGGACCCCCCGGGTCCACGAAGGGCCGCGCGCCATGCTGGTCGTCGGAGATAGCGGAGCGCCACACGCCGGCGTCGTTCAGCAGAGGCGCCCGGGCTCCATCGCGTGACGACTGGCCGCTGGGGTCGGAGACGCCGGTGTGACACCGGCGGCGCGCGGGTTCGAGTGAGCGTGCCCGCCTGCGTGCGCGTGCGCAA
The DNA here is from genome assembly GCF_051989625.1 of Stigmatopora argus. Lineage (NCBI taxonomy): Eukaryota > Metazoa > Chordata > Actinopteri > Syngnathiformes > Syngnathidae > Stigmatopora > Stigmatopora argus. Next base: position 5,161,654 of record NC_135407.1, on the reverse strand, counting down.
CAGTGACGACGACAACGACGACGGCCAGCCGGGCTCGGATGCGAGAGCTCGTGCACGCACGGTAAGCCTCTTACTCTTTTATTGTGCGGTAGGCGACAGACAAAAGCATCTGCTCTTTAGTCAGCAAGTAGGGACCGGTGGGAGGGGGCAAGGGGAGGTAAGGGAGGGAGGCGGGAGGGAGGGAGGGAGGTTGGGCATTTGCCCCAGAACTCCCAGTAGGTGGGGAAAACAGCATCACCTTCACGTAAATGGTTTGTTTGGTTTTTGCAGAAAATGGGATTCAAAGTTAAACACAACTGAACTACAATTAAATCATTGGCTACGGTGGATGTTGACAGGCGTCTTGATTTTTTTTTTTTGATAGGGTGCAGTCAGCGTTTGTCAAAATGGATTGGACGGCTATTATCGTCAATGGCAGCCCGTGAGGAGGAGTGGAGTTTGCCTTTTGGAAGGTGAGAGTTTATTGAAAAAATATAGGGTCGTATTTAGGAAATAGGGTAAAAGATTTCATCGTAACTCTGAAAGTATTACCACTATCTGTTTCTTTTTCTTCAACTATTTTAAAAGACATCCTATCCATTTTGACAAAGAGGGCTGGCGGTTTTATTGCTTTGAATGACGCAACATATACTGGCGATGAATGTTTTCTAGGTATCCGTTTATTCTTCAGTAGATAAAACACAAAAAAAAAACATTATATTTTTCAGCCATTGGTTGCCATGGACAGCAAAATATGTCCAATCGCTCCCGCTCAACGTAAATTGAACTTCACTCATTGTAAATGGCGTAGAAACAGATACACTATTTTTTCTAAAGCCTGACAAAGGCAGCTCTTCTCCTCACATGAGCAGGCCGGCAGCGGAAGAAAAATGTTCCCTGATGTACTGCCAAACAGAGCAGAACCAAATTGCTTCCATACACTCACACACACTAAAATCTGATCATATACAACACTCTTGTAAACACACACTCGAGCACACGCTATATCAGCATTATTATTTTTTTCTGGTGTTATTTTGGGCGCAGGTTGAACAGATGGATCCAACCGAGAGCTCCAAAGGAACCGTAATATGTTTGATGGGATGCCAGGCTATTGGTTGGTGCAACCTGTTCCCATGTCATTACCCCCCCAAGAGTGAGCAAATTTGACTTTGTATTTATGGCTTCGTAAGTAAAGAGGAAATCTTCTGTCCCATTTATAGATCCTTTAGATTTTCGTAAAATACTTTCCCCCGCCCCTCAAATTATGATATCAAGTTTGTCTTGCTGTTTTAGCTTCCAAAATTCTTGATTTAGACTCAAGGTTGACATAAAAAAAACAAGTTTATTGAGCAGAGATAAATCTGAAGATTCCTCAACTCGACAACAATTATTTCACAGACTTTGAACTCACAATTCAAACGGATTAGCAAGCGCTCACGACGCTACATTTGTTCAGCCGGGACCAGACGGAGGAAGACCGGGTGCAGTTGCCGGAACGCCGTCACTCTGCGACGTTGGGTCTGCATTTAAAAACAAAACACAGTAGCGGTTAAAAGGCGCTCTTGTTGCGAAGAAATGGCGGCGTGTGGGGATGCAATGCTCACACGTGCCATTGGGGGCGCAAGGATGGCGAGTTGCCAGTTGGCCGCCGCTGGGAGTCATCCGGTTATTCATAGGCTGACCTGTAAAAGAAAAAAAAGGATATCTAATCCATGTTGATAGCAAATGAACTCCATTTTGATTCAACACTATTTTTCAATACAAACATTTCTTCTGTTAACTACCACAGTACATTGCCTGTAAATACTGTCATTTTTTGTTGTATTTCTGAGGGCAGACTGGTTTAAGGCGGCGACACAAATGTGACTGGAGAATGATTTTCCACCTGCATGCTGTATTGTGAGCTGGCCATGTTGCTCCCTCTGCTGGTGAAGCTTCATCTCGGCTTGTTTGAGCTGCTCCGTATGGAAGGTTTGTCTTTCCGTGAGAAGTTGTTGTCGCTGTTGTTCCAACTGTCCAATAAGCAAACGTTTAAAAAAGTGGAGAGAAAAAAAAAGCAAATTGTTTAAAATCATTTATGAGTCCTCGTTTTCCCATTTCTGTCCAAGACTATACTAGTTTTAGATCGTTTTCTTTGGGTGTGTTTTCATCATACCATACCCCGAGAACAATGCTAATGCTAAGACTAATTTCCAGATTTAAAAAAGTGCATGGTTAGCTTACGGCCTCTTTTTCTCGGTCCATGATGGTCTCCAGCTCTTCAAAGTGCCTCAGCTTGATCTCGAGCTTCTTCATTTGGGTCTCCACAAGCAAAGCCACCAGAGACTTAATCTTCCTCTCCTCAACTGCTGCCAAATGCTGCAAAAGTGAAAGTCAAATTGAACTTATTGAAAGGCAAAAGTTGCACGCGTAAAGCTCGGCTTTTACCTTTGCTTTGGTGGCGGCGGAAGCCAAAGCGGCGGCGGCCGCCGTGGTGACCGTGCTCTCCACCAGATCTAGCTCCATCACCGCTCTCCCTTCGTCTGCTTCCGTGTCCTGACGCCGAATGCCGTCGTCCTCGTCGGGACCTGGCGAGAAAGCTAACTGTGACCAACACATACCTATTTCATCCGCTCTGCGTCAAAACCGATTCCCTCACTTTCGTCAACATTCTCTCTTTTGACCGTTTCTCCTTCCAATTTAGGGACGACGGATTCGACCAGAAGCCCGTCCGAGTTGACGGAAACCTGATGGGAACTCGCGTCTATCTGCATTTGTGAAGTGTCCATCGAGTCTGAAAGGTGAAAGCACGTTTACAGCGGACAAAAACGGCTTGGGAATGTTGGCCGTTTTGACGTCAGTCCCACCTTTGCACGTCATTCCGTTCAAGGAATCTTCCTGGACTTGGGAAAACTCCTCTGTCCACAAATGTCATTGTCAGACGCCACGCATGGAGTTAAACGGAGCAAATCGAATTCCGCCTCACCTAGTGCGGCTTTGGCGGCGGCCGAGGCCACCCGCGGATCCACCACGGAAGCCAGGAAGGCCACGGTGCTCATGACGGGGTTCTCCGATTGGCTGAACGGCACGGGCTGGTACGCCAAAGGACCGAGGGAGGCCGACGAATCTTCCAGGTACGGGTCTTCGATGGGTAGACGCAGGAAATGGAGAATGCACTCGTCTTGCGTCCTGGAGCCCACGTGTTCCGACACTTTGTTCCAGTCGTCTCGGTACACCTCCAAGGCCTGAGAATGACAAAAAAAAAAGAAAATGAAAAAAATAATCGAAATTATATTAGCGCCACTTTTATGATGAGTTCAATTTGAAGCATTTCTTGCCTCTAGCAACAAAAGCGTCTCTTGTTCTGTCCATTCCCGTCCTGCGCAAGCACCCTTTGTCTGATTTAAAAAAAAATGTAGAGGTTAACAAACAGAGAGTGAAAAGACATTAATATTGTGCAAACCTTTGGGTGTTTTTTGGCGTAAACTTCCATACGCAAGCCAAAGTTTTGGCAATCTGAAGGCTTTTCTCGAGTCTTTTCCGGGAAGCACAACATGTGCTGTGAGGCTGTGACCTGAAAGGGATTTTAGATTGTTAGAATCGATCAGAGAAAAGTCATATATCTACATTTTTTGACGTACCTGCAGTGGTTTATGTTGTAACGGCGCCAAGCCGGTATGCGTGTCCGCTAGCACGTTAAAATGAGGAGTGGGGGGCGGCCCCATGGGCAGGGGTCTGCTCTCCGCGTCTACCTGGTAGTTGATTAAACCCCACTGCTCCAAAAATGCGTGTACCCTAGCCACAAGGATCAGCAAAATTATTCAGGTGAACTTCCCAAATTAGAATTTCACGTCTTTTTACCTTATGATTGAACAAACGTCACCGGTGAGATTCCGTCGGCAGGATGTGGAACTCAGGTATTCCTGGGGGTTGAGGCGGTACGTGTCAATCATGAAATTACGGTAAGCTAGGTAGCTAAAATAGACAGGAAAAAAGGGGGAAATTATGACATTTTAATGTATTTTTTTATTTTTACATTTGAGTCGTAACACTCACACTTCTGGGGATTTTGACTTGTTCTTTCCGTTGAAGAATTCAGGCATGCCACGCTTTTCTATTGAGTGGGTGCTGTTAAAAAGAGAAATTATGACATAGGATATAGCAATGTTTCATATTTTTTCTGTTTTGTTACCTGTTGTTATTGAACCAAGAAGTGTAGCTAGGTATGATGATGTGATGGGTTTGCTCAGTGATGTTTTCCTCTCCCTCTAATAGTCGAGGAATTTCCACTCTTCCATCTTCGTCGTCCTGGGTTTCATTCAATTCATTGAAAAATGATAAAATGAGATGAACGCAATGAAAATTAGTTATCCAATAAATATGACTGTCATTAAATCACAGGACCAATTCATTTAGTAATAGATTGATCACATTATTTACCCGTCCTTGAAAATCTTCTTCTTGGTCATCTAAGACAAAAATAGAGAATATTCAGAACTGGATGAAAAAAAAGGAATTCATTTTATTATTCAATCAAAATGTGTCAATATTTACCGAGATCAGCCATGATTCCTCCTTTGACAGGCGTATTCTCACTGTCCTTTTTAAAGTTGACTGCAAATAGAAATAGAAATAATCAATTCATCACAAATATGACATTATAATTAATGTTTTTTTTACCAATCTTGGGTAATATTATTTCCTCCGTGTTAGGAACTGGAGTTGGGTCTTCCATATCTTTGGTTAAATCTTCCTCTGGTTCTTCCTCTTGCTGGCCACGCCGCCTCCTTCATTTCAAAATCCCCACGTTAATCCTAAATCTTAAACGCACCACCGCAAAAAATGATTCAGAATTTTTACCTACCCCTTCTTTCCTTTCTTTCTAGCGTCAGACGACAACGGCGATGGAGAGCGTCTTCTCTTTTTGAAGGGAGTCGACTTGGCGTCCTGACAAAAAAAAGGGCCCGTCAGGCATCGTCGCCAGGCAAAAAGACTGCAAAAAACACGGACCTGATCTTCTCGTAGTTGTATGCGTCGACGAAGGACAACGGGTAGGTTCTCCTCATTTACGCAATAGTCTTCCTCGTTCATCCACTCGTTGAAAACATCCGTGTCTAGAATGTAGCCGACGTGAACCTGGAAACATTTGAAATAGAACGTTAGGAAGTCAATTCACATTTAATGCAGATTGTGTTTGTTTCAGGGTGGCCTACCCGCCAAGGTTTTTCCACATGAGGGGGTTCTTCGACATCTCCGTCAACTTCACTTGAAGGTAACCAACTGTCATAACTGTCAGGGTGCATCCTCCAGTGTACCAGGATGTGGTTTTGTTTTTGCTCGATAGGCCGCATCCAGTCATCTGGAAGGCAAACACCTTTTAAAAAAAAAATTGCTTTAGAATGATTGTTGCCAGCCCTCCCAGTTCAAAATGGATTGGCAATAGCAGCCAATGAGTGATCATGTTTCGACAACAACGCGTTAGGTTCGCCGTTTTATACTTGGAATGTGGCGGCCATCTTAGTAGAGGCGACATTGCCATTAAAGCCAATGCAAGGCAATTGAAATCAGATTTTTGTCTTTCTTTTTTATGTCAGCATCAGACGAAATTCTATTCGTGTAGAGCACATGCGTCAAAGTGGCAGTCCAGTGGCCAAATCTGGCCTGCCGCATCATTTTGTGTGGCCCGGGAAAGTAAATCATGAGTGCCGACTTTCTGTTTTAGGATCAAATTAAAATGAAGAGTATAGATGTATATTAAATTTCCTGATTTTCCCCCTTTTAAATCAATCATTGTAATTTTTTAATCCATTTTTTCTGTGTTTTTACTTAAAAAATCCTTTTGTAAAATCTAAAAAATATATTAAAAGAAGCTCAAATAAACATTGTTTTAGATCTATAAAAAACTGAAATTTCAGGGCTTTAATCCAGTTCTTTTAATCCATTTATATTAAAAAAATCAAATTTTTATATCTAAAATTGTCCGGCCCACGTGAAATCAAGTTAACGTTAAAGCGGCCCGCAAACCAACCCGAGTCTGACACCCATGGTGTACTAGAGGGTTTAAAACTAATTTTGCTACAACAAACCGTCATCTGTGGATGCTGGGAATGGATATACATGGTGAGTGGCCAGGTTTCTGTCCCCAGTAAGGGTTGCCTGCAAAGATAAATCCAAATTAGCATCAATAATTCTCTACGCATTAGCATCTCACTTTACCCCGTGCTTTGTAACGACGCCGCTGACTCTGCTAGCTAGCTCCTGATCCAGTGAAGGGTCCAGATAAACCACCGGATGAGACATACAGTTTTGCTGTAAAATATCATCCAAAATCCGTGTTAGCCAAACAAGCGATCAGCGAGTTTGAAATATGCAATTACCTGTAACAGCGTTTGTTCAATCATGTCAAACATTTCAACGTTCCTTTCAATCCTGGAGGGATTTTGGAAATCGAACCGTCGCCTGTGAAAGCAGATAATGAAGGTTGAATACTGTGATTTTTATATTAAAAGCCGCACCATCAAATTAAATCAACTGGACGCCCATTAAAAGACAGTGTGTTGGGAAGTTTGCGACTCACCAGCCTTGCTCGGCTTTGAATTTATAAGCGGAACCAAGGATGTGACAAAGTCCGCCACCTGGTCGCAGGTCCATGAAGCACTGGGTCTAGAAGGTCAAATAGGAAAGAAAAATATGAATTATTTACTACAAATTCAGCATATGTTTAGCGTCTAATAAAACAGTCCCAGGTCATACAATATACTTTGCTCTTTTAAAATTATATAATGTCAGACTTACTGGTATTTTATTGCGGGCTGGATTGGTAACTCGCTTCCCAAATGTATCCTCTTGAAACTGAAGAAGCTGCATTGTTGCAACAGCCAATGCTTGACATGCCGGCGCATCCGTTAACACGGCCTGTGAATAAAACCGCAAACGCGGAAAAATGACGGGGCGGCATTTTCTCCATATTAAATTATCAAAATCGATAACAAGATGAGTTTCAATTGGGGATGTATTTGATTTTTTTTTAAAGGAATTCATTGATCGTTTGATAGCAGCCAGGACCCCAGTAGAATTGGATTGGACGTTTATCGCCGATAATGGCAGTGAAACATGATCACCCATTCCCAGCCTTCACAGTTGAAATGAATTTGATGCCTGAAACGGTCTATAGTAGTGACTACATTTATACTACACTTTAAATGAAGTCACTATATACATTTTAAATGTAAATGTATTTTGTGCTGCACAACTGATTTGCAAAAAAACGGCATTACTTACCCCCAGCTAATTAAAACCACTAATGATCGCGGTTTGGGTATGCATTGTAAAATTGGGGGGAAAGAGACATTCGAATGTTTTTTTTTCTTCCTTAAAAGCATTTCAGCGATATCGGATCAAGACTTTGTGTCGCCAGATCCTCTACATCAGTAGATTTGCAAAAATAGGTGAACGAGACATCCGTAGTTTCAATGCAAAAATTTAACCCACAGAGGGTTGACTGTTTACAATCCGCCGTTTCGCATCAAGCTAGTTACCTTTTTGTAGTACTTCCCAATCCACTGTCGTATTAGCTCCAGATGAGCTAAGGTGTCAGGGCTCTCCCAGAACCAAGCGGACGGACTGCTGTCTTTTTTCCGCTGTGCGGCGAACCCAGAGCCCGCCTGACTTGTCCCTGGAAATTCGGGGTTCGTTCCTCCGGACATTGCGAGAGTAAACAGTGATTAATAGGAAACGAAGGGACAAAACTACCTAGCTCGCATGCTAGCCTCGGGATTTGCGGTCGCTTGCGAGATGACGTAATAGAAGAAGTACGATTTTTGGTCAATAGAGGGCGCTAGTGAAGACGAGCAATTCAAAATAAAAAGTAGAAGAAAGGAAAATAAGCAGTAACCAAAATACGGAAATGCTTCGCAGACAACAAAACAAGCTTTAAAATGAACTAAATGAACAACTCTGTAGTTGAAATTCTTTTCAAGAACGCCGAGGAATTGGGGTGGTTTCAGCCCAAAGGAGGCAAAGGTAATTTATTTAGGAAGAAATGGGAGGAAAAAAGTGAGGACTTGCCTCAAATTTTCCATTTTGAGTAAAAAGAGACAGCACACAATCACAAGTAGTGATTAACTGTGTTCATATTTTTAGAAACGCAGCGTCTCTTTGCGATTTAAACCGCGAAACTGAGTATCTCCGTGTTTTGGTTCGTTGTTTTTTTATTTATTATTATTGTGGGGTTGTTTTTGCTCTGGTAGGACACCAAATGTTAATGCCCTGTTTGTGGCTTGTGACTTTTCAACGTCTGATGAAATATTAAGGCGTGTCCTGTTTGCTAGTAGTTGTTACATCTGCCTCACATATGTTTTTTCCCTTCCTTTTTAATCACAAAGTGTGACTGGAGTTTTTACATCGTTTTCTTGTCTTTGCAGACTCAAAGATTCCATGGGGGTCCACGGTTTTACTTCTTTCATTGAGGGGAACCGAAATTTCCTCTTTGACGTGAAATTCCGAGGCAACCGCCTGATCATCGACGGCAGCAGTTTGTTTTTCCATCTCTTTTTGAACCATTTTTTGGACACTTCGCACGGAGGAGACTATGACGCCTTTGCATCTCTGGTCCTCGAGTTCTTCTCTGCCTTGCGTGCTTGTAATATCCAGCCTTACGTGCTTCTGGATGGAGGTATATTGAAACGTTCTCCTAAAAACTCTAACCCCAGAAACATTGATCCCAAAAGTTCAAACGCTCTGATTCTTACTGTTTCAGGGATCGACCCCAGTTATAAGAAATTTGAGACTCTGCAACAGCGTTTCCAGGCCAGAATAAAACAAGCAGATACCATTTCACACGGTGGCAACGGCTCCATTCTCCCCATCTTTACCAGACATGTCTTCATTGACGTCCTCATTCAGGAGAAAGTCCACCTGGTCCAATGTCCGGCAGAAGCCGACTGGGACATTGCCTGTTTGGCTCACGAATGGGGCTGCCCGGTTCTGAGCAACGATAGTGATTTTTTCATTTTTGACCTACCAGGTAAGATAATTTGCACGTTTATATGCCTATATGTACAAGACCAAGATCAAAATAATAATAATTTCAAAAAGATAGTGATTTTTTTCATTTTTGACCTACCAGGTAAGAGGATTTGCACTTTTATGTGCCTATATGTACAAGACCAAGATCAAAATAATAATAATTTCCTCCCAAAAATGCTGATTATTTTGGGGGCAAAATCCTCCCAACCTTGCACAAGAAAGTGAAGCCAAGCCATGACTTCAACTTAAAAAAGAAAAAAAGAAATGAACCCATCGTAATATTTCTGCACATTTGTCGTATCACAGGTGGCTACATGCCCCTTGATTTTTTCCAGTGGACCAACCTCAACGGTAAAGCGGCTCAGCGCTACATCCCGGCTCGAGGCTACACCACTCAAGTTCTCTGCAGTTTTTACAAAAGAATGAATCCAGAGTTGCTGCCTCTCTGCGCCGTCCTGCTTGGTAATGACTATGGCGCCCCCCAAAAAACTTGCGATCTCCTCCAGTTGATCAATGAATCGGCAAGAAACGTCAACCACAGGAACCCCAAATCCCCGTCTTCCCGAATCGACGTCTTACTTCGATGGCTCTCCTCTTTTTCATCTTTGGCGGAGGCTCTAGCCGAAGTGCGAAGACTCATGAGGGAAAACGGTGACGGCTCGAAGAAAAAGCCCAAAGATGGGCTCAGTTCACACCTGGAGGAGCTGACGAAGGAGTACCACGTCACCCCTCGGAGCCCCTTGACTTGTTGGTTCACTGAAAACAAAATTCCAGAAGGGTATCACAAAACGTTACCCCATTTTTTGTTAAAGGCGGCAGCGCAAGGACTCGTAGGTCCTTTCGTGCTTGATGCGTTGGTGATGCGAAGGGTGCTGCTTAACCCGCAAGTGGAGAACAGCAGGAACCCGAGCAGCCACTGTTGCGCCAGAGCCATACGGCAGGCGGTATATGGGATCTTACTGCTGGACGGGAAGGATCCGGCTGCCGGAAAATCTCCGCAATTGACGGTTTTTGTGGAGGAGTTGGATCGGGTCAACCTCAACAGGAAGATGAACAAAGTGGAGGCGCAATGGTTGAAATCACATTTCCACGTGAATACGCTGAACAAGGTAAGCATGAGAAATGATTTGAAGTGGCAGCGAGTGAGAGTGTTTACGTTCATCATAATTCAAGTAGAAATGAATGGATAAAAAAAAATAAAGCACCATTTTTTTTTTGGGCAGGTCCCTGAAGCACTCCGTTGTGAGGCCATTTTTGAAGTCCTAAGGGTGAATCCAGCAGCTTTGGCTAATGTTCCGCCTAACATGAGGCTAGCGGTCGCAGTCACCAGCTTCTGGCTGCAGGAGGCCACACCGAAGCCTTCGCACTTGCAGCTTCAGGCCTTAATCATGGGAATGGTTTATGGAGAGCTACTTTTGATGGAAAAAAGCGGAATTGTCTGCTACCAAATTCCCGGTTGGTTACACTCTAACTCTTGTTGATTTTTTTATTTGTATTTTTTGCTCTCCTCGATGACCGATTTTGTGCTCCGTAGCTCCTATCTCCAAATTTCAATGGGCCGAGGAGCATCGTTTCATCGCTTTCATGGATCACCGTCGATCGAGCTCCAAGAGACGATTTGCGGACATGGCGGCGGCTCACAGCTTCAACCAATGGCAGGCTTGTCTTTGGAGTGCATGCTGTTTAAATCAACTCTTATTGGGGCCTCTGCAGGAAAGCCACCTCTCACGGTAAAGGAAATATTTTCTCTTTTTTATCCACAACTAAAAAATAGATGTACTATTTGGCGACCTGTCAGTTGACTGTCTTTTTTTTCCTTTAGTTTGTTCAGCGGTACCTTGGTGCACGGTGTCCTCGGCTTTCTAAAAGAGGGCGGGAAAGTAAATCAAGTGCCAACTGAGGTCGCATCCATTATTTACTCCACCCTCATCCACGCCGTGAAAAACTGCAGCACCAAAGTTGACCCTTGCCCAGTGAGGGAGGTCAAGGGACAAGGTGGAGGACGCAGAGGAAGAGGGAGGCAAAGTAGAGGAGGAGGACCAGGACGAGGAGGAAGACAGGCTGACCAGATAAGCAACCGTTTTGCTGTTTTGGAGATGAACCAATAAGATACAAATGATATTTACATTGGCTTCCATTGATAACCATGGTCAGATACTAAGTCAATGAGCTACCTGGGACCCAATTTTATGGAGTTTTTATTTTTTTACTTCCATTTCCGCCGGTGCTTTCAATGCAAATTTGCTATTTTTAACTTCAAAGCACGCAATCGCATAAAGTTATGGCTTTCTGCTATCACGGCTTTAATATTTCAAACATGTTCATGTTTAAGGACATGCACTGTTTAAAAAAAAATGATTTTAATGCTTACTTATTTTTAAGAATGTCGTGTAGTATATCCAGATCAAGGTAATGAGCTAATTTCACTTATTAAAAACATAATAGTGAAAGAACATTTTTTTAAAGATAATTTTGGAAAAATGTTGCTTATTTTGGGTTCATACAGAACTCTGTTTTACAGTACATACAACAAATAAAAAAGAAAGCTTAAAGACAAATGTGTAAGACTATTCCCAAAACTTAATTCTACATTCATAGTTCATTGTTGCCTGTTGTACTTTAATTGAGTGTTTACACAGCGAACTACTCCAATATAAAGATAAGAAAAGCATTCGGGAGTCGCATGACGCTGACGTCACGTGGAATGTGGACTATTGTCAGAAACGGTTGACCCGAAAACTTGCAGATGACAGAAAATGCTCCGTTGCTTCTGCTCTTGCTGTTTCCCAAAGGAACATTCCGCCAATGAGGTATGTCTTTAATTGCATGCACTAGCCAAGTGATCTGCTTTAGTTTTCAGGTAAATACTTACTACATATTTAGCTAGATATTAATGCTACGTCATTCGTACTCTTTACTCATTGACTGTCGTCAACAGCGATGGATGTCCAGGCAGGGTCTGGCAGCAAATGCTAAAGCTAACCATTTTGTACTTCAGTGAAAGTATGCTAGCATAAGGCTAATTGTATAATGTTTAATGTGAAACTCTATGAAAAGTCTAGAAAATGAGCTTGGATGAGTTTAAACTCCTCAACTATTGACAATTTTTCAAAACAAATGGGCTGATTTGATTGTTAGCTCGCTACTTAACCCTAAATGTGAAGTGTTGCGTCCATACTCGGAAGCTCCAGAATCATTTTTCTCGTGAATTCCATTATCAGAGGCAGCCTCTCCTGTCCTGTCAGTCCGATCCACCACAACCGAATGGACCAGAATCTGCCAGGCGGACACGACCACTCAATAATGGTACAAAAGTCCAGTCCATAATGATGCAAAAGCTTTTTTAAGTGTTTCTGCGTTCCAGTTTTAACATTTTTTACCGTTTAATGATGCTTTACCAGATGTGGAACCGACAGGAAGGCTAGTGATGAAGCGAGTGTGCGTTCGAGAACTGGATTTGCGGTTTTCCGATGTCGCCGAGACCTTCAACGAACTTCAAGAACGTTACGAAGCCATGGTCCGACATGTTGGAAACCTACAGAAGAATTGCGGTCTTGCGCACAACGACCGTCTGCTCATCTCCGAATGCATTGGGAAGATCAGCGAAGAACACGGTAAGTGGCTTTGCTTGAGGTCAACGAGCTTTAACCGCTAACCTCTTATTATTTTTGAAGGAGAAAATTACGTGGTCTCACTAAAGATGAAGGGCTACGACTTCTGCCTCTCTGTGGTTCCCGTGAACCCGAACCCCGAAGATAATACTTCCGCCCTTCCTCCGGCTCTCCAATTAGCCCAAGAAGATGTCAAGTGCGCTTCAGACAATACGAAAGGCGCCATTTCCAAATGCACCACCCTTCAAGAAATGATAGGCTGGCTGCTCCGCAGCAAGGTTAAAATCGCCGAACGAGTGGAAAAGGTCGCGGAGACCTATCAGGAGAGAGGACGACTTGATGAGAATCTGGAGAAAAACATGAAGCAAGTTAGGAAAGCAAAGGAGTTGTCCATGAAGTACAGAGAACGTGCTGGAGAAGTTCTTACAGAGGCTGCTCTGATTGCAGGTGTCCCTTTGTAGCAGTTAGCACATTCCATTGGCGTGAAAGTTCCTGAGGTGAGAGTTTATTCATAAATCACTTTGAAGAAAATGGTTTGGATGTCTAAGACTGTCTAAAAAAATCTCCCAAATTTTACTGAGATTTTCAAGCACTTGAATCATAAATGTCACGAATAAATAAGAGTACTACTGGTATATTAACGCCAACATATTTTTGTACTTCAATTCATAAACACCAGGAGGCAGAAGACACCCAAACTGTTTTATGATTGATTGAAGCTTAAAAAAAGAGCACCTGGGTCACCAGGGTGAATGTGTTGCGTTTATTTTTAACATCGCCACGGTTAAACATAATCACTCTTTGATATACTTTATTCTTAAAATAAACTGAATTTCACGGTTTGTTTTGGGATTATTTCGGACAAACGCCACTGCTCAAAAACGTTTTATTCTTATTACTATAAGAGCCCCTGCTCAAATCATCCAATGCAATTTGATAAATTATTTTCTATTTATAATCTATTGATCCAAAGGTCATAATTAAAATGCAATGCATCATTTAACACTGCATATTAATGGGATTGGTTATTTTCATAGTGAGCATAAATAATTTGTAAATATATTAAAAATATTGCATTTCCTAAAAGTAAATAAAACACTTGTTTTAAAAAAAAAAGTGATTCATTGAAATGTGTGCAGGAGCGCGTTGACAGGCACAACCTATCCTGATCGTGCAAAGGACCAATGCTGTAATTTGATTGGTTGTGAAAATTCAAAGGCGGGGCAACCTACTCTCTTACTTATCTCTCATTGGTCCATGTCTCGTTTTTCTTCCGTGGAGTCCGAGAGCTCTCTCTTCAAGATGGTTTGACAGACGAAAGTAAACCAAGATGAAGGAGCGGCTCTACAATAGTGAGGAAGGAAACCAAGCAGCCGGGAAGTGATGATTCTTTCCTCCTCTTCGGAACCCAAGAGAAAGACGCTCGCTGGAGTTTCAACGATAGCATGCCAGTAAGTACAGAACTTGTCACTGTCTAGTTGTCGCGCCTGAGCCGAGCTAGCTAACTCCTAGCTAAACCTGCAAGCAATCGGAATGTGAGCAGCGAGCCATTCAGCCACTTTAAGATCGCTAAAGATCAATCTTTATTCCCCGTCTAACACCTCTCGGCACACACACCAAGCAGGTCAAATGTAAGGAATCGAGGAGAAACATTTTGATGTAGCTAAATGACAGTTAGGTTAACTCATTGACAGGAATAGACGTCCAATCTATTCAAAGTTGGAGGAATGGCAGCAATGGAACGATCGTTCGAATGGATTGGGCGTCTACTAGTGAGGAACACAAAGTTTTTAGGACGTCGATCTTTGTCAATCGTACTGAACGAGTTCGCTTTTCTTTCTCCCCCCAAATCAAGTGGTGTAATATGAGCCTTTGCAATTGTAACATAGAGTTTGAGCATGTCAAAACTATGGTGTCATTTTCCACTGGACTCTTGTTTTTAGGTCGGGTGGGTGTGTTTGACGCCAGTCGGAAATAATGCACACTGCCTCGGTGAAATGTAGTGTTTGGCCTAGAAACATGTGATGCAGAGGGACATAATTCATGTGATGTGGCTGTAGGACAGAGAGTTTTATTGGGAAGCGACTGAAAGAAGAGTACATATCTGCCTCTAAATGTGGTTTCAGTGAAGGCTAGTACACTACCATTCTCCAATTGCTCTTTTCAGAGTTTGTAACAAGGGTAAATTAGAACAGATATTTTTTCCATCCTTTCAAATAAGGAGGAAATTTGGGTAAAAGTGAGCAATGCATAGTATTATAGGGGAATCTCGTTGAAGTGTGGGCGTTTTGTCTAAGAACTGCTAATATTTTGTTGACAGACAAGCACATCTCAAAGCTGAAAAGTGTCGCTGCTTGTCACCAAGCACAGTCCGACTGTTCTGTGAATTATCCAACAAACTTGTGAATTATGCAGTGTCGCAATTTTTAAATCATTGCCGTTAACGCTAATAGACATCTGTCATTAAGTTGACCAGCTGGAGGCTCGCTGTTGTGGATCCTGTTTCTCATCAAGTCGGTAAATTCGTGGCTACTTTCTTCCTTTTCTGCTTTCCTGTCAATGCGGTTTTGCCCGTTCCGGTCTATTTTTTGCTAATCTAACGTTGCTCCCTGCACTGCCGGAAAAAGCAGCTCTACCACTCTTAATACCACCCACTGCATTGTTTCCTCAGTTTTTCTTCAGTTCCTCATTTCAAGCTTTCTATCATCTTTCTGACCCACATTTTAACACGCATGGGACGAGTGAATATAAACGGGAAGCGGGATTATGCTAGTATCCTTTTCCTTAAATGCACGGCGACTATGTTGATTTTTAAAACTAATGGTGTATTAATGAGGTCTGCCATTCGTTATTCAAAATAACTCAAATTCCCAGGGTAGAAGCGGTCATAAATGTACACAAAGTTGACTGGCCTAAGCTTTGAATTTGGCTGCTTAGTCTGCGCTCAGTGGGGTCCGGCCCTCTAGCTAACTGTTTTATGGCCAACGTGGTCATTGACGTTTAATTAGATCATTACATTTCCATAATTGTGACATCCCTACCGAATATATAAACATGTACGTTATCTTGTGCTTTTTGTCCGCAGAGGCGTTTTCAAGCTAGCTCACAAGAACAGGTTTGTTCAAAGCAGAGACTGAATAAACACTTAACGTATTCTTCCTCCCTTCCTGGAAATCTGTCACTTGTCAAAAGTGCTAAATCCTACCCCCCCGAATAAGCCTGTTCTTTTCCTCGACCTGGATCCATTCCGATCTGTTCCGAGAAGGTAATGAAGTTCTTTGATCGACCCGCCCGTCTCACTTGAAATGCATTATGGATCCCCTGGGTTGTTAGACATGAACACGTCCAATTATCGCTCACCGTCCGCCGCGCTTGCCATTGATCTGCACTCAAGTCATGAACATCCTCCGCTTCTCACCCACGCGCCTCGCATTAAGTTATCGCCACGGTTCAAATGTATTTTCCTTTTACCCGTTGGCGCGTTGCCCGACTTGTTTCAAAGCGATTTGACGTTGATTTGCGTGGCCGTCCTCGTCTCAACCCGATGACGGGAGGACAAATGCCTTAATGGTGACATAATTACTAGGTTGTGTAATCTCCGGGCGGTTGCTTTTCTGTTCGTTGCTTCAGGCAGTCGGTCGGAGCGTAAAAGACAAAGGGATTTCCTTTTGAGGGATTGATCTTGAGATCGATTGGACATCTGTCGCTGTCAATGGGCGCGCATTGTGCTGATGAAAAAAAAAACACTCGCACGATCGATGCAGTCGTTTCACTAAATGCAAGGCCCTTCTGATTTATAATCCTGCTTTTTGGTGAGACACTCTCCTCCCCCACATGTAATTCTCATTCTAAAATGGACCTTTTCGGGAGCGTGCGATATAATGGTGCCAAATATAGCTATTATTTTTATTAAAAATAATGTTTTGGCACTACAGAGATGTGTTGTCAGGGGGTATTTGGTTCATTCGCCCTTACCAGGCTAAATGAATTGGACGTCTAGCGCCGTCTATGGCAAAAGAAAATGTCACTTTATTTTGTTGTCGTTTTTTTAGGGGGCGGGGCTTTTCTGGTTCAGTTGAAATTGATTTGTTCTTTATCGATGGCAATGAATGAGTTAACTGGGATGAAGTGTTATTACATTTCAGTGTGTGTGTTCCACCAGGGAGGTAATCGAGTTGCGCCAGCTTTATGGGCTTTGAAATTTGTGTGTGTTTGTGCAAAACAATTGGATTTGGACATGGACTTCTCCTTTCTGCGCTCTAGCTTTTGTGCTGTTGCTGAAAAGACAAACCAAACATGGGCTCGGCATTCCTAGCGCTCATTTAGCCGTGGCTTGTCACTTTTATGGTGTGTTCCATTCGGAGTGACTCATTATTTTGTCCACGTCCTTAGTTGTAGAGGGTCAACGATGCAGATTGGTACTTGTGCGAGGAAAAAAAACAATCGCAATTAGGACATTTATTTTAATTCATTTTTGGGAGAATGGTAGTCTAAAGATGCCTCCATTAAAGGACTAATTGATTAGACAATTATAATCCCCCTCTAGATTTGTAATTGTGGCACTGTTTCAATGCAAATTTTGAGCTAAAATATTCATCTTATAGTGATAATTATTTGTATAGAAGGCAATTGATTTATCATAAAAGTAATAATTGATTAATTGAGTCAAAATCAATATTTTTTTGTTAATCCCAGATTGATGTCCTACTCATCTGTTTTTTTATTTTTATTTTTTAATACAGGTAGAGGTGAGGCCTCTTCAGATGTGGGAACATGTTGGCTATGGACCAAGGAGTGGTGGAGGAGTGGCTGTCAGAATATAAGGTAGGCTCAATAAATGGGAATTGGTCGAATTGGGCTAACCTTTTGGGGCTTTTGTCTTTTTCCAGACCTTGCCTGACAGCGCCGTGTCAGCCTATGCGGCGTCGCTTAAAGACAAAGGTGCTCTTATCCCCGCTCTCTACAAGGTCATCCGCGAGAACTACAGCGAAGTAAGTACGAAGCTCAAAAGCCACCTGGAGACGGTCGGTCAATTCCGCTAACGTTTTTTTTTGCCCATCTTCAGCTGCTGGAGCCGGTGTGTCACCAGTTGTTTGAGTTTTATCGGAGCGGCGAGCCCCAGCTGCAGAGGTTTACCCTTCAATTCCTTCCGGAGCTCCTGTGGAGTCTTCTGTCGGTCAGCGCGGCGAGGGACCCGCACACCTCGGGCTGCGTCCAAGCCCTCCTCTTGGGCATTTACAACTTGGTAAGGAATGCCTTTTTAAGAGAGGTTATTGGATGATGTGGCCTTTTCCAAGTTAGGGGAAAGATTCCAAATTGAGTGTCAAGTCTTGAATAAGAATGTTTTTTGAAATATTCTAACAAAAATACATCTATAATTTTTGAAAACCTTTTGCTAAAATATATAACAGCTGTCAGTTTTATTTTCTTTATAGCAAAACTATTATTTTACTTTGCTCTTTTTATTACTGTAAAAAATGCTACCCCAAAAAATCCAATTTAGTGATGTATTATGACACCAAAAAATTGGAAATTGAATTTTTTTTCTTTGTCATTTTATCTCATGCATAAATATTTTCTATAGTCCTCGCATGACATTTTGGCAACTGGTGCCCCGTGCGCGTTCTATTATCCAGTCGTGTGCATGTCAGAAAAGGTCATGTGTCGCTCAGCGTGTTGCGCTCTTCCTTCTAATTGATTTGACATTAACCAGCACTCGGGGGGGGGGGGGGCACACAAACACAGGACAAAAATGTTAGATGGCAACTTGAGTCCCAGTGAGGGCAATATTGAACTGTTTGGATTTTCTTGTCTTCCAGGAAATAGTTGATAAAGATGGGCAAAGCAAAGTATTATCCTTCACCGTTCCTTCCCTCTCCAAACCTTCAGTGTACCACGAGGTAAGAAACAAACTCTTTGACTTTAGCGGAAACATCCCATTAAAATAACGACACGGTTCTCGTAGCCCTCCGCCATCGGTCCCATGGCCCTGACAGAAGGAGCTCTGGCCAATCACGGGCTCAGCAGGGTGATCTACAGCGGCCCGCTTTTTCAGAGAGAAAACTTCACGGCGCAAAACAGGTGACCGAGATCATACTCCCCCCGTCAACGCCTTTTTTCGACGTGTCTCGAAGCGTGGCGGCCGTGTTTAGCCTTGGCCAGCTGTCCAGCTTTGTTAGTCTCAAAGTTGCCGTCGTGCTTGTAGGCGATTTTTGTCATGTTATTTCAAGCTCATGGCTTGTCAACTTGCAATGTCATGTCAGAATTTAGTATAGCAAGGGAGCCTTCACGCCCTTGTTTTAATATGGGACTAAAGTACCAGATTGTTGATGTTCTGGTTGATTATCTCTTACAAGGGACCCATTTGATTTCAAAAAGATGGTATATATTTTTTTCCTTGTCTTTCAGATTTGAGGTGCTGACCTTCCTGTTGCTGTGCTACAATGCTGCTCTCAGCTACATGAGCTCAATTTCCCTCCAGTCTCTCTGCCACATCAGCTCCAGGTCCAAACACAAACATCATTTCTAAATGTACTACTATATTACATCACACACTCATTTTGTTGTTGTTGTTTCCCCCCCTCAGAGTCTGTATCTGTGGTTACCCACGGCAACAGATCCGACGCTATAAAGGTATCAGCACACGGATGACGGTTACATCAGAGTTTTTGGTTCAGCTCCTCACGGGGATACACTATGCATTGTGAGTGTACAAAACTTGATTTTATATTTGATTTGATTCAAGAAGATGCTTCATAAAATCACTTTCTAAAATTTTTCTTAGGTGTAACGGGGAAGCAGAACTTGGAACCAAAGCCTTGGACGACGTCCTGTATCGGGCTCAGTTAGAGTTGTTCCCTGAAGCCCTGTTGGTGAGTGTGAACACGGGACGCCGACGCACGCACGCACGCACGCACGCACGCACACACGCACGCACACACGGCCGCCAGTAGATTGGCTTCATACACGGCGCTCTATTCTGTATTGTGTGGCCGTGTCACACTGCGAACTGTGCGTAATCCCAATAGATTATTTACATGCTTTGCACCCTGCTCTGTTTAGCCGTAATCCTTCAAGGGAAGCAGATTGAACCTAAGCCCAAAGTATTACTACCAACAGCCAAGGTGCATTGCTGAGCATTGTGGGAAACGTGACCGTTGACTGATGATTTTGTTTAAAAATTAGAAAACAAAATAATAATGTCAATTACAATATTTTTTTTAAAACTCCTAATGCCACTACCCCACTGTCCTGCACACTTTCTATTTCCAAACATGATCAACAAATATATCACTCAGGCTAATTGAAGCTATTATTCCATTTCTGAAAGCTCTTATTCAATTGAGCAGCTTGTAATGTGCTCAGCGCATGCATGACCTTTTCCTCCCCCATTAGAACAAAAAAATGCATTGTGCATGAATTATGACCCCTCCCACTTTGCTGTTCCACGTTCCTAAACTTGTAAATAGTCTTAACTTAAAACTTTCTCCTGTGAAAGGAATCGGATTAGGGCGCACGTGCCCACCTTTCCAATCGCGTCTGACGAGGTACGTTTTATCCCGTTCCTCAGATGGGGAACGCCATCAAGTCCACGCAGCAGGGCGCAGCGCTCAAAAACAACAGCAAGGAGGGCGCGCGGAGTATCCAAGTGGAGATCACGCCCACCGCCTCCAGGATTTCTCGAAATGCCGTCACTTCCCTTTCTATACGGGGCCACCGCTGGAAAAGACACGGTGAGGTGCCGGCGCCCCTGTTTGTGCCGGTGATGGCGATTAGGCTGTGCGTTCACAAAAGGGAAGGGCAGAAGGTCAAAGTGCTCCATTTCTCCATCCAGTCTTGTCATCAGATTTTTGTTTATCATGCAGTGAACCCCCATCTTGTTTTTAGTTTTGGTTCATTAACAGTGAACCATTTGGAGTGGGAAATGCAACATAATCTCAAAAGCACTCAATTATCACAGTAAACTCTTATTTTGAAAGCCTGGCTTTGGACAGGATCTTTTACAGGGGTTCACTGTAAGCATTTATAGTACTTTACATCATTTCATTTTCTTTGACCATATTTTTACCTTATGAAACTTTATTATTTGTCATTTTTAATCTTATCATTGCATTATTTTTTTTTTGTTTTCATTCTCATGTTTTTTGGCGTGCATGCTACGAACACGCGTGCGCTTCCGCCACGCCAGCAGAGTCCCAGGAAGCCAGTGTAGAAAGTGACGGGACGGTGGGGGGCGTGGCCAACCCCGATATCAGTGTGACGGGCGCCGGCAGCGAGCGGCTGCCCAACGGCGACTCGGTGCGACCGCGCTCGGACGGCGAAGCGGCCGAGGCGGGCCCGGACCCCCGAAGCCACGACTCCGGCAGGGGGCAGGAGGTCAGGAGGCAGAAGTCGGTCAGGCGAATGGTGGAAAACGAGACTTCGGGCTCGGCCTCCGTAGGGAGGAGCCAGTACTAAGATCCTCCCCCTTCCTCCTGGGGTAACCTAGGTAACTGTCTCTGAGGGCGTGGTCTGAAAAGACGCATGATTGATTCCCCCTTTTTTCCCCCCACTCTCACTCCGTCTGCTGTGGCTTCCTCACAATTTCCCGCTAACGTTCCTTGAAATTGGGACAAAAGTCGTACTAACGATGTCTCTGACATTTTGTGCCTCCTCGACAGCATTCCTGGGTTGCACCTGGACACTTTGTAAGATGGACAAAAGTGCAGGTCAAAATAATAATTTGGAAAAAAAACAAAAACAACATTTCAGATTGAATCATTGCTATAAACGTATTAACGACCTGCATTTTTGTTTACCACTATTCTACTTGAAAATCTACAGATTTGTGTGCTTTTATTGCTGGACTAATTTGATCATATTCTCCCAGCAGTGATTGTTTTGCCACTTTCACTTTCCTCTTGTTGTGTTTCCTAGGCTTTTTCCCCCTTAGCTTCTTTTGGAACTTAACATGTCAAAAAAAATTGCTTGTTGTGATAAAGTGGTCGTGGGCGCCACCTGCTGAAGGCATTACAGCTCTTTTGTCAGACAGCCTGTGAAATCATGATTCAGTTCATTTGTCGCCATTATTCCATAACTGGATTAAACCTACGCTTGTAATAGAATGACTTTGCCAAAATTATCATTTTGTTTTCATTGATTTAAAATTCAAGATTATAAGAAACTTGAGTCCGATCAATGAAAGAAATGGACAAAAAATAATTTATTAACTGCACTTTATGTCAATCCTGACAAGCATTATGTATTTTTATGTTTTATTGAGTAGGTTTGGAAACAATATTCTATCAAGGAGTTTTCACAGAATGACAAACGAGTTATAATCCATAATGTATGGGTTCGCTGCATTTGATGGCGATAGGCGTCCAATTTATTTTGACTGGGAGGGTGGGTCACTGGCCACTCCCAGTCAAAATCAATGGATGAAATGAGTTAATCCCTTGTATTATTATTCCTACTTTAGACGCAGTGGATTTGGGTTCCCCGGATGAGCTGATGGACATATCGGAAGCGGACGAAGGCCCGTGGCCGCCCGCCGCCGCCACCCCGCCCACCATCACCATCAGCAACAGCGTCACCACCTTGAACCTGGGGGCAAAAGCCATGAAGAAATGTCGCCTGGGGGGCCGCGGCAGCAAGGACAAAGACGACGGCGCCGAGGCGTCCGTCAGACGCATGGCGCTCACGTCCAGCCAGTCGGTGCCCAAAGCGGGCGCGCTCAGCAGCTTGACGCGCACCGCCAGCGCCGTTTTCTCTCGCTCTTTCGAACAGGTCGCTGCCGGTTCGGCCCCGCCGCCCGGCAACAACACCGGCGCCGATCCCGGCCGCTATTCCTGCAGCCCGCAGGAGGACGGGAGTGGCTTTTTCAACTCTGGGCCCAACCACGCGCGGCGTTCGCCAAGCGTCAGCGTGCACCTCAGCTCGGACCTTTAAAGTCGCTGATCTGTGATTGCGGAACTGTAAGCCATGCCACTAAGGGACCACTGTTTTGATTTTTCTTCTCTCTCTCTCTGCTCTTTTTTTTTTGGTGACGTTGTTCTCTCTTTTTTTTGTGCCGTAAAACTGCTTTGTGACGTCTGAATCCCGGCGGAGTGAGAGCAGAAATCACCCCGATCCGGGTTTGGAACAAATTTCTACCTTTGGATTATAGGTACGTTTTAATCTTACTGAGAACTGCCGTCTACATGTAGACGGCAGGTCGAAATAAATCCCCTGACTAAATTTGGCACAGATTTTTTTTAAGCATGCCTTTAATTTGTGTGGGTGAGTGTAAGCGTTTTTTAAGTATAAAAAAATCTGATTGAATGAAGGTGTACATTTTCTTAATTAAAAAAAAAAAATCAGTTTCTGCTACTACTAGTGTTGCACAGATGCCATTTTTTTTTCCTGTTGCCGATTCTGTACCGATACTACGTTTGTCATGGCTCTCAGTGCTTCACCCATTTACTACTATAGGCGGCTGGAAAGTAAATCTCAGTGCGTATTGCGTGTTATTTTGTATTAATTGGAGATATTATTTTGAGTTGTATCGGTGCAAGACTAACTTGCAAAAATCACTCTTTCCCCTCAGCAATACCAACCTTCATGTCAGTATTTGCTAAAATAGTTTGGTCTATTTGCACTTTGGTGTGCTTTTGTACAGAAATCCACATTCTTCCCCCGACAAGTCCGTAACGTTTACAATCGCACGGTATTGTTTCGGCGAGCAATAACGTTGGCGATCTCCCTCGAACAAAATTACTTAGACATTTTCAAATCTGTGGAAGAGGGCTATAAAGTATTGACTTTTTGCACTTGAAAGGCGAATTCTATATATTTATACATGAATAACTCGCAGATGGTCACCAATCCAAAACATTTTTTCCTTCTGTGGATTTTTAAGTGTTTTAGCAATCAGTTTTTGTGAGATTCTCATTCACTCGCAGTGTGAACAGTCGTCCGTGTGCTTTTAACGGTTTGATGTACAGAAATGGGTTGGACAATCGCTCGAGTTGGAGTCTGTCGGTTTACAGATTGTCCGGTTAGGCTTACGTTGTACGTCATTCTGTCGTTCTAAATATGTTTTTATGGGCCTTATTTGATGTCAAAAGATGTGCAGCTCAGTGCTTCTGGAAATAAAGTATTTCTCTTGACTCTGAGATGACCTTATTAAGTGATTTGTTGCTTTTGGGGGCGGATTCCTCGAAATGCAGTTGCGCCATTCGACCGCAAGACGGCGACACAAAACTACGATGTGTCTTGTTACGTATTACGTATTTCCTCTTCCGTGTCCTTGTTAGCACGCCGAGGTGTTCTCCCTGCACAATTTGAAAAGAAACATGGCAAAAATAAGTAAAGAGACCAAACAGCGGCTGCAACAGCTTTTCCAGTGCGGCCAGTTCGCCATCCGATGGGGGTTTATCCCCACCGTTCTCTATTTGGGTCAGTATTTTAACCAAAGAAATCTAACGTGCAATTTTAGCCATTTAGCATTGGTTAGCTAACCCTTAGCAACGTGGTTTGTGAATAGTGTATTTTTATCATTTTGACAATGTCATGCAGTATTGTTTATTTATGTTTATAACCATTCATTTGCATTTACTTCATGAATCTTACTATAATAACATTTTGGTAGAAGAATATGTATTGGGGGTATTCCCTTATTTGACCCCCAAAAAATAAATTCGAAACGATATAAAGACTTGACTGCTTTATTTAAACTTGGTTTGAAATTGAATATAAGTCAATTAAAAGGTCTCACCCTTTTTTTACTCTAAATAAAGGATAAAACGACTAATGCATGAATGACTATAAAGTTCAAATTTCCCCCGTGTTATTATTATTAAAAAGCAACAACTTCAAAAGACAACAATTCACGGGTTATCAAACCAGGTGTTGATTCATTTGCTCGTTAAGTAGACCGTTCACTATAATTCACTCCTTCCATCCAAAATGATTTGCATGTCTAGTCCCGTCGATAGCAGGCAATGAGTTCAATATTTATTAATTGGGAAAACCATAACTTCAGTCGAGGTTAAGGTTCATTGTAGTTGTCAAAGTTGTGGTTTTGCAAACGGACTGGGAAGTTCAAAGGTTCATTTTCATTCTGTGACGCTTTGGCCGCTCCAGAAATGAGCACACATCGGAAACGCCAAAGCCAATGTCGTCACTTCATTCACATCAATTCCGTGTTGAATTTCCTCCCCATTCATCAGATGCACATTTTCAGCCGTTGCCCAATCTGCGTGTTATGAATCGTTCTAACGCTCGCTTTCACGTCACAGGCTTCAAGCGAGGAGCGGACCCAGGAATGCCCGAACCTTCCGTTTTGGGGTAAGAGTTGAACACACAAATTCCACATGTTGTCATCTCGCAATGATAAAATATTAGAATTCAAGTGTAAAGTCTCATGCTAAGACAAAGGCTTCCTTCCGTTTGGAAAGCGTTGCTTGCCCTCGTAATTTTCACCAAGTGCACCGCGTACGGATGGCGACAATGACTCGCCTCGTCAATTTTTATTTTGTTTCCTATTTTACTTTGAGTATAATTCGCCACTTGGGTGCTTTTGTGTTTCTCTTCAGTTTACTTTGGGGTTAAGGAAGAGCTACCATCTCCGGCTCATCGACAACCACTTTGTAGCCAACATTTTTCTGCGCTCTGCTCTCAAAATCGTAATTCAAAATGTCTCACAAAATGATGTTCTTGACACACTGTTGATTTGGTGAGGTTTTCTTTTTTTGTTTTGTTTTTTCCTTTATTTATGACCTTGTCTTTGCCGGTGTTCCATGTTTGTCACTAAATGTCTGATAATTGATTTCATTTGCGTTCTTATTTGATTTTTTTAAAGTTATGGCATCACAATAAAACCAGGTATCATGAAAACTTGATTGCTTACAGTAGTTACAAAATCCAAATCTATCAAAGGCTACACTTCATTCTCGACAAGTTTTTTTTAATGACCGCAATAAATCAGAATAAAAAAAATGAACTTAATCCATTCTGACTGGGGTAGAACACTTGTCCATTTAACCCTCCCAGTCAAAATGGATTGGACGTCTAACGCCGTCAATGGAAGCGATTGTGTTATAATGCAACCCATAGAAATATTCCCCCCCTCCAAAAAAATGAACTAACAAGTACACAAAGGCATTTTTATTCACAAATACAAAAATACATAAATAGTTCCGACACCATTAAATACAAAAGTGAATAAATATGAGCAAACTCCTCTCGTAAAATAAATTACTGTAAATAAATAAGTTATTAGACCACATCCGGTTTGTGTGAGCAATAAATACTGAGAATTGTCTCGTCATTGAAAAACGAGTGGTTACAACGCCTCAAAACTGGGGACTAAAGCATATGAAACATGGTGCGCTTGAGGTGTTTCCCCCTGCGCCTCTCTTTTTTGGTCAGCACCCTTTTCCCATCAACCAGGAAAATGAAGAGCTGCCGCAGGACGGAATGCGCCACCATCTTTCTGTGGAACTCGTTTTGGTTTTCCAGCGACGTGGATACGTTCTCCACATGGCTGCTGTTCGGGCTTGTCAAGTCTACGGGCTTTTTCACCTTTAGAACAGAGTCACAAGGTGTTAACGTGTATACGTATATCCTAAACAAAAAAGACAGTTAGGAAAGTACCTTTTGTTTAAAGAGCCTGAGCAGGATTCCCGTGTAGTATGTGGCCTCGGACACGATTCTTTTTCCAGGGTAGACCTTCTCCACGTCTTTTAAAAGGTTGGTATAGATGGTCAAACCTTGAGCTAGCCTGTGCAGGCAAGCCTCCTAAAAGAAAAAAAGCAGAAGACAATCAAAAAGGGACTGTGATGGAAAGTGCAGCAATTTAGGAATTGTTTCATTTAAATTGTTGTAAAAGCTGGTGTGCATAATTAATTGTGTACTGCCACGATGCCTCGGCATACTACATTAAAATTCGATTTATGTTGCGTTCTGATCAAGTACAATATTTTAGAGTGCTGTTTTCCCTTAGGTATAAATATTAATTGTTTCCGAGACGAGTGTAGAACAAAGACACAAGTTTGCTATCCTTTTTTCCCCTCATAAACTTGAGCAGGAAGGTAAGAAGACGCGAGTTTCCAATACTTTGACTCCACTCCTGACTTTGTCAAAAGAGGCCTGACAATTACACGGATGACCACACAAGACAAAAATGTAAGTTCAAACATTTTACTCTGTTTTCCTCCCACTTGTTAGCCTGCGATAATGTAGCTTTTTCACTGAGCTAGTAGTTCACAACTTTAGCAAAAAGCTATGAAAACGCATTGTTTTTAAAATGATAGCGACTTCCCAAACAAATTCTGACTAACTTGTTTTTTCTTTGTTTCTGTCAGAAATAGCTCAAAGTGAACAAAAAACGTGTAATAATTTTGTTTTTAAATTGAGCTTAAAAATACATATTTTTGGACTTTTTATATAGCATAGTTAAATTTCAGTATTGGCTATTTACATTTTGCAATGTGCATTAAAGTTATTTATTTTTTTAAATACCTACATTAAAGTTTTTGCCAATATGTAGACACTACTTTAACAATAAGTGTTAAATTGGGTAATTTAAAAAAATCTAATTTACATTTGTACTTGCATTTGTTTCAGACTGTACTTTTCTTCAGTTACTTCCAGGATTGAATCCCATTTCTACTACAGAGTGTGAGTACTTTTGCCTCTTGGTTCTTACCTTGCTAAAGTTGGAGATAGGGCAGCTTGCTGGCATCTGGGCTAGTTTGAAGTTTTCCAGCAGATTGTACTTGATAGTATTTTCAAATTCGTCTTCAAACTGAAATCGGAGAAGCGAATACTGAATACAGAAGTCAAAAGTAATAACAAACATTGAGGTATCAATACTCTTAACGTTGTATCCATCCGGCTGGGATATTTGATTGGAAAAGGTCATGGTTGCAGGTCATTCAAAACTTATATCGTGAGGTAAATTTCATTTTGCAATACTTTTGACCGTGATGTGACAATTTGTGTTTTCATCGTGAATTCTTTGCTTGCCATTGATGGCGTCTGACGTCCAATCCATTACTGAAATGCGAGTGTATGTACTTACGTCGTTCCTGTGGTCTTTGGCGATTCCCAAAACCGATTCCCAAAGCGGCGAGACGCTGGGGAAGAGCTCCTCCTCCTCGCCCGACGCGTGGCCCGCCGGAAAGACGGTGGGCGCCCCGGCGCCGCAAACGACCAGGGATGCCAGCCAGGCCTGAGCAAGAATTTGCGCATCTGCCAGCGGAAGCCCCGCAAAAGCATGAATGGCTTTTTCCAAAAGAGGAATAGAAAAACGGGAAGCGAGTCGTCAACTTACACATTTTTGATGAGATTTTGCGTGCCGGTTGAGCTTCCTCTTACTCTCGTGGAACTTGTCTTGTCTTGATGTCGCAGCGCCATTATATATTCTCCTAACACCTTCCTGTTTGTGGACTTATTTTGTGGTGGTACCTCCCTTCGTTTGTGTCATCAGTGGGGTGATGAGAGGGAATCGCTACGATAGGAATTTTACCGTGGATAACGTCCTGTTGGAAAGCCAATGAATGGTTGTGTTTTAAGTAACATTGAGTTTAATGAAAAGACTAATATTGTCTTAAACTGTTTTGTTCTTTAGATATTTAAAATTTGGCTGTTGTCCCTAATGAATTTGAAGTCTATAGTCGTCAACGGCAGTCCACCAGATTCAAACCTTGGAGTGAATGTTTCTGGGGTGAGAGTTTATTCAGGAACGATTAGGAAAATTATGGATTGGACGTCTATCGCTGTCAATGTCAGGCAGGTAGTGTACGTTACGAGGTGATCTGAGAGGGTTGGCCAGGAATGAGTTAACTCGTTTGTTGCCTTGGACGTTCAAGACATTTGAATTGGGAGAAATGCGACTCGTCAATTCAATTAATCCACATGTGTCAAAATGGCGGCCCGGGGGCCAAATCTGGCCCGCCGCATCATTTTGTGTGGCCCGGGAAAGTCAATCGTGAGTGCCGACTCTCGGTATTAGGATCAAATTAAAATGAAGAGTATAGATGTATATTAAATTTCCTGATTTCCCCCTTTTAAATCAATAATTGTCATTTTTTAATCATTTTTTTCTGTGTTTTTAGTTCAAAAATCATTTTGTAAAATCTAAAAATATATTAAAAAAAAAAAAGGCTAAAATAAACATTGTTTTCGATCTATAAAAAACTGGAATTTCAGGGCTTTTAATCCAGTTCTTTTAATCAATTTATAAAAAAAATATCTAAATATTATATCTAAAATGGTCCGGCCCACATGAAACCGAGTTGATGTTAAAGCGGCCCGCGAACCAACCCGAGTCTGACACCCCTGAATTAATCGCTTTGTTGACAGCTCTACTTCATAGTATTAACAAATCAATGGATTGGAAGTCTATAGCCGTCAATGGCAGTCAGGGAGTTTTTAAACATTGAAATGTCAGTTATATATCTATGAAGTCTGTTGCTATCGTTTAATGATTTAGAGCTTTATGAATAAACATGACTTGACTAGTGTGAGGGCCGTTTTAACCATGATTGTTTTTTTCTTCTTCAGTAGTTAGTTAAGCAATCCTTTTCTTTAAGAATTTAGTCACTACTTAAAAAGAATAATTGCGTTTGCTAATCGTGACTCACTTGTAAAGCTATTGACTGTACGAGCTAAAAAAACTACAAGTGGAAAAACACAAAGCGTGAAAACCACAACAAAAAATGTGCAAGCCCTAAAAAAAATGGATGACCGTGAAACAGCCCAATACACTGAAAAATCAAGATCTGTAAAAAAAAATGGCAAAAAATAATAACAATAAAAACGGAAATTTGAAAATTACATCTCGGGGAAAATTGACTTTTTTTAAACCTCTGAAAAAGATAAAAATTTGTATTAAAAAAAGCGTGCAAAGCCCTGACAAATGTATGAAAAGTCCCCAAAGTTTTGTATGCGATCATTCATCCTGGACTCTGCCACGGTTTCCTTCCCTCTTTGCCATTTCATATTTCAATTTTTTTCGATTCCTTTTACTCTTCTAGCGAAACGGTGAGTCAAGGCACCGTGGCAAATCCTGCTCTCGTCACGTCGCTCGCGCTGGGCCAAAGTTACAATTTAGCAAGATCCAGCGTCAGGGGCCACTCTTCCTCATTTTGGTGAAAAGGGCCAAGAGGAAGTTTGGTCGGCCCTGGTTTTGTGTCATTCAAAAGAAAGTGGATGCTTTTGCTTTTAATAATTATCATAATAATCGGACATAGGCTTTGTCATCATCATTGACTCGACAAAAGCCTAATTGTCATCATACCCAGCTGCGTATGATGAAATTGGTAAAGTTAGTTGTTGTTTTGTTGCTTTTGCTAGAAATGAAAAGTATCAAGTCAAGTTGAGACTTAATTTGTATTTTAAGATATAACATAACACTCTTAAATATTGTAACTATTGCCTCTTAAAAATACATTTAAAAAGCCTAGGCTAAATCATAAATAACCCCCCACACTCTGCAGTTCTCACTTTGACCGCTAGACGGCAGCATTAACACATTTGAACCTCTACCTCATCACTTTTATTGCTTGTTTCATCATCCATCGACATAAATTTCCTCCAAATCATCCTTTTCTCATTCAGCACTTCCCCACCACTTAATTATCTGCCATTGACAGCGCTAGACGTCCAATCCATTTTATAATAAAGGCTTAACAAAAACACTAATGAATAAAATTCCCCCCCAAAATTCCACTATTACTCCACTGCAACTTAAATATTTTCACTTTCATTGTGCATTTTTGTTTTGTCTAGTGCCACTTCTACTCGGGGGCGACTTGTAGTCCGAAAAACACGGCATCCTAACTATAAAAGATCACATAGCAGTTGTTGGGTAAGTCAATCAATCGCCGCATCCCTACTAGGAATGAATCTTTGTAAAAGCACATCTCGCGATTTGAAATGTGGAGTCTTTTGAAAGTGTTTCAAATATACAGCGGCGTGTAAGAAGGAAAATAAAAGTGCTTTGAATGAAGGGGAGCCACCGCAAAGAGGCCGCTCATGTTTCAACTCACCTGCCGTTTACTTCAGGTTTAACTGGAATGTATAGCAGCCACCCCCACTGCACGCAGATAGGAGCAGCTTTGTTAAAAAGTGCTCACATACTGCATTTAACTCATTTCCCGTCATCGAATACTGGGATGGCTCGCATTTGACTCTTTTCTCCTCCACTGCCATTGACGGCGCTAGACGTCCGAACCCTTTTGACTGGCTATCATTTGATCACTGCCAGGCCCCAGTTTTCAAATTAATATTTTTTCTCTGTTGAAAGAATTATGTTTAGAAAATATAAACAATTTGAGATGTTAAAATAGGATTTTAAATGAAATACAATAATTTCCTGATTTTTATTCACCACCATGATTTGAAAAAAATACATTAAAAATAGAGTGATTTAAGAAATTCATATTAGCGATTTCCCCTTTTTGTAAGTAACAAAATAACGTTTTTGAAAATGAGAAAAAT
This sequence comes from Stigmatopora argus, assembly GCF_051989625.1. Lineage (NCBI taxonomy): Eukaryota > Metazoa > Chordata > Actinopteri > Syngnathiformes > Syngnathidae > Stigmatopora > Stigmatopora argus. The sequence continues at coordinate 5,130,587 of NC_135407.1, read as the reverse complement.
AAAAGATTTATTTCTCTTTCCAGTCATTTCCCCCCCTAAATTCCAAAATCTACGCAATTGTACGTCCCCCAAAAGGTATGAAGTTGTCCCAGGTATAATCAATCCATCGTCGCGGTGAGAGTGCGCGCGCGCACGCTCGCTCCATTTCAATGACGGGCACGCGCACGCCTAGTCACGCCGCCTGCTAACCTGAGGTGTGCCAGCCAGCCAGCCAGCAAGACGTGCTGCGGAACAACTCAAATAGTAGCTAGTTCTAAGGCGAGGTGCTTCGGGTCGAGCCGAGCCGAGTTGAGTCGTGCGCCACTCCGTTGCAGATGCCCCATTGAAGGCGCTCGGCAGAGGGGGCGAACGGCCAAGCCGAACCGGCCCCCGAGGACAAGGCGCCGTCATGGAGGACTCGGAGCCCGCAGAGGACGGCCTGCTCGCGGGCTTGCGCTGGAACCGGAGCGCGCGGGACCAGGCTCAGCTCAAGCACAAAATCCGAGACCTGCCAGGACTGCTTAAGCACGGACTGCACCTGCGGAAGAAGAGCGTGAGTAGCATCCCAAGGGAACCGAACCGAACCGCGGATGACCATTTTTGTTTCGTACTCGCGTCACGACTTGTCCCAAGCGTGAGTGTCGCAGCCTCGTGTTTGTTTGCGCGCGGGCGTGCACGCGCGAGCCTTCATCCATAATAAGGCTCCCTACCCTACCGTACCGTACCGTACTTTCACATTGCGGTCGTCAAGGCAACCGGCCTCAGGTTAGACTGCCAGTGCAAAAGTGGCCTCTCCAGTCGAACACGGCAAGCGTTCATCATCCGCAGCCTCAACCAACGTTGATGGCTTCAATTGACACGATAAAAGCATCAAGCGAGGACCATCAATCTTGCTCCGGGTCTCCATGTGGGATTATTATTATATATTTCACAGCGGGGGATTGTCGTCATTCGCCACTGACTGATTAGCAGTCTATTTTTTGAACTTTTGCACTCCCGACTAGTGTGGCTTTTCATTTTTCATTCATCGGGCTCACGGTAGCAATACCATATTCTTTGAAAAAACGACAACATATGTTTCTTTTAGCACTAAATCACTGCATACTCCCTTGAATGTAAAGTCTTTGCTTCCCTGGCTTGGTCAGACACTGCCAAACTCATTGTCTTCCATTGACAGCGCTAGACGCCCAATCCATTTGAAGTAGGAAGGATGGCAGTTCATTTTTTTCTTGACCCCACTACTTTGGTGGAACAATCGATACAAAGATTTTAGATGCGCACTGCAATACCCGCATACTTTACATATCACTACTACTATTGATCTACTGTTTTTTTGTTACTTTAAACAATCCACTGCCATTGACGGTGATAGGCGTCCAATCCATTGTCACCGTCAGCCGGATTGGACGTCTCTCCTCGTCAATTGTGTGACAAGGCAAACCTTGGAGTTTACTCCCGATGGTCGTGGATGGCGCTAAAACATTCAACTCATTTTTTTCCCTTTGATGCCAATTTCCCCTCCCGTTTCCATTCCTCCATCGACGCTTTGATGTCTCCATTGTGATTTCCTCGTGACCCATCGCCTCGTTGTTTGCAATCTAATCCGAGTCGGCAGATAATGACCTCACGCTCCGCCGCTCGCACAGACGCACTTTGAAGTCGTCGCCCAGATAAGCGTGTCAGCATGTGTTGGGAGCTTTATAGCCCTCATCTTTCTTCTCCGCCAACAACAAATAGGCACCCTGCGCGCGCATTTTTTTGGGGATGGGGGGGATCAGAACACCGACACTTGAGCGTGCCAGAAAAGTGGAAGTGAGTCAGCGAGCTGGTGAGATGACTGAGACGGGAGACAAAGAGATGCGAAAAAGCTAACTGTCTGTGATGGATTTTAAGATAACGCCACATGATGACAGTGTGAACTCGGGTGTAAAACTATCATCTGTGTATCGATAGTTGAACCCATTTTCAATTTCACGACCTCGACAAAATGAGACAGAAATGTTTGTATTTATTGTTGAAAATAATCGGACATCGATAGCCACTGAGTTATTATTCAGAACTTGGCATAAATGATTCAATGGTAGATCGTTTATTGATAAATCCACCATAGCAGCCAGTGACTTGAGACAGAGAGTTTTTTTTCTTTTTGTTTTCTGTCTTCACATGCTTTAAATCCGTTCTATGAGTCCATGTGCTACTTCAAATCCATAAAAAGGAAATAGAAGTCAAGGTAAATTGGGTGTGCCCAGGGCAAAGGTAGCCATTAAGCGGCCACTTGTATTAAGCGTGAGAGTAAGAGTGTCTCGTTTCACTGATTTGAGGTCAGATAGTCATCACGGGAAGTCTCTTGCGTAAAGTCGATGACGTGAAGCGCTCGTCAACGGAACTCATTGTACGCACGGTGGCGAAAAAGATTGAAAAAGGGCTCTATTTCTTGTCCGAGTTGTGTTGATTCAGTGTATTTATACACGTGCTTGTGTTTGGTTTTTTCAACAGCAATCACCTGACACAATCCCCGGACCCAGCGCCGGTCCCACAGTAAACAAGGTGAGGACATGCACGCGCACGGTGATGATGTCATCGTCCCTGGTCGTCTTTGTTGTCTAAATAGAGATGAGCTCACTTGTACGATTTTCACCGCGGGCTTCATTTTTCCGTGCTTTCTGTGGGAGTTGAAAGTACCGTTGTAAATGGTAAATGTGGATGTTCTGATTTGTGGATTATGTAGATTTAACAAAACGTGTAGGAAGAGTAGCTTTCGGGAAATTTGAATTGAAAATGAATCGTTTTTTGTTGGTGTGAAAAACAAAAGTTTTTTTTTTTTGCATTCTAGTTAGAGAATTTTTTAGAGGGCAGCCCTGAAATTGGCCTTCTGTTCCTCCCAATAAGTCGTATTTCCTCAAAACTAACAGGAAATGACCTAAAATCAACAGGAGGAGGCCAAAAATCTTGAAGTGACTTTTTGTTTTTGTGGTTCTTGCAGTCTTGCTCCCAGAGTTTTCCTTGCGCCGGCCGGGCAGTGAGAAACGGCTTCCTCTCGCACGGACCGTACCCGGCCAAGGACAAGATTCACCTAGCCCGAATCATACGGTACTTTGTTTTTTCCTTCTTTTTTTTGTCCCTCTGCTCTTTAACTCCTTCACTGCCATTGCCGCACATCAAAACAGGCGCAGTTATGTTGGCGTGGAGTTGGTGCAGTGGCTTTGCGAACAGTGCGTCTACGTGCGATGTCGGACCACCGCCGTGCGGGTGTGGCAGGTTCTGCTGGAGCTTGGGGTCCTCCTGTCTGGTAATCCCACCCCAGAATAATGATCAAAAAAACCCTCATAAAAGAACGTTGTCAAATTGTAAATATCATCTCTGCGTATTTTCTGCTAGTGGACCAGCGAGTGGTCTTCTCCGACTCCAACACTTACTACCAGTTCAGTTTCGAGGAGTGCGACTCCACCTCCTGCGAGTTCCGTGCCAATGAAGGGGAGTGGCCAGAAGCTGTTAGGCTCCTCCTACAACTTGCTCCCTACGTTCAGTTTCGCTGCGGAGACAGAACCAACAGCCCGTAAGTCTCCATCTTCTCCAACTTTTTGAGTTGTGACTGCTGTTTTGGCACCGGAATTCCCAGCATGCCTTGCGGGGTGCCCTATTTCAACCAGTTCACGTTCATCACGTCTATTACCCTTCGTGGCTAATTATTTCCCAATTTGTATTCCGCAATTCACGTGTTTCCATTTCATATGCACTATTTGAAATGTTGATAGGTTTGTGTGGTGTGGTGATTTATCACGCTCCTGGTTTGGGGACATCTAGTGGCCTCTCTGCATTATTAATGTAAGAAGTACTATTAGCTCTGTAAAGTCGAATAGCGTTCCTAAAATTGATAATACGAGCAATTGATGATGTTTTAGCGATCGCTGAGGCCTAGCGCCAAGCGCCAGATTGCCGCTATTGGTTAGTTTCGGGGACAGAGTTGTGTAACGACACCATTAGCATCTGGATTGATCCGACCCACATCATCCGCTTGTACGCAGCTGTCAATTTGGTGCTCTGTTAAGTGCCTATTGATGTGGTTAAATTTGGAGAGGAACAGCGACACAGTGTTCCCTGTTGAAAATGGAAAAACGCAGCGCCCAAATTAGCGGACGGACGCCCGCTCATGCGACACGCGCTCCGCGCTCTCTTGCATATCTCCTTCTCATTCCGGCAGCAATCCAAATCCCTTTCAAATGTCTAAATCCTGGCTGTGCTGGCGTGGGAGACATCAAGCGGGTGTCGGCTAACGGTTCTACCGTGTGTGGGATTCCTGACGCTGAACTCAATCTGTCACTCGGATAAATGAACAAAAGTGGCGTACGTGGCGTTTCCAAACCACGGCATTTTTAGACGCGCCAGCGTGCAGAATTGAAACGCCACCAAAGGTATACGTCTATTAATGCTGGGCGATACCATGACTGTATTTCCAATCCAAATACTAAAACATGATGTGTTTGACAGACATGGCCACTACTACTATGAAAAAAGCCACTAGCATGAATTAATCCTACCTGTCCACTCGTACGGTTTGCCCCGATTTTGAAGGGGATTTTCAATCTTTTTGATAGATACGGTTGTACAGTAAAAATGAAAAGATTAAATATGGCCCATTTCTTCCAACATTTATGAGCTTCTCCTTTTATCCTGACTGTCGGCCCAAATAATGTGCAGAGCACACGTGATTATCTTTTCAACATTCTGACTCGGTCTGGCGCTTCTGGCTGCCTCGCTCTTTCTTCTTCTTCTTCATTGCTGGCAAAACAGTGAGTTCACGTAGTTTAGAACAGGGAAGAACGAGCTGCCGTCCCCCCCAGTTCAAATGGATTGGACGTCTACTTGTGACAAACCTATTGAGATTCATCTGCAACGCGTCAGAGAGGATTTTCTATCATTATCGCTCTATTACGGCAATGAATCGTGATTATTAGTTTGCTTTTATTTCTGTTTCTCCCCAGGTCGGAGGAGGATTCTGAGGGAAACCGCGACGTGTGCAGCGAGATCCTTCAGATGAAAGCTTTAGAAATGCTCACATCTACGGTAAGTCAATATAAATTTGAACCACTAATCTAGCGCAACTTAACGACCACTTTTCTTAACCAACAGGTACAAAACGAGTTGGCGGCGGCTCTTGCCCGAAAGACGCGCAAGGCTTGTGAGTAAACATGCAAAGTTTAGTATTTTACACAAGATGGCATTGCATAAAAAAATAAAGATGTCGCCTGACTCATTTTTTTTATTCATTTCAGTATCAGAGCAGGACTCTGAGATGCCCGAAACAAGTCAGCGGAACGCTCGATCGCCATCTGCAGAAACCAGCCCGGTAAAATGACAAAAGAGATCAAAAAATAGTGTGACACACCATCCAAACAAACACTCGGAGGGCTTTGTTGACGGGTGCGCGTGCGTGTTATCAGTTGCGGTAGGGGGTGCTTCCCTAGTCAACACAGGGTGAGGGTGTTGTGAGGCTCCACTCTTGCATAACATTTAGAAATAAAATAGTCTGGCACCGCTGTTCAAGGCGTTATACGTTCAATCCGTTCAAAAAGCAGGCAATCGGCTCCCCAAACAAGAGTGAGTTTAAATGTCTTTTAAGGCTGAACAGTTTTAATGTCCCACATGGGAGTTTGGTGTATTCCCAGTGTCGTTTGAAAACCCCAAAACTGTTAATATCTCATTTCTGTCGTTCTTGATCAAAGCAGATGATGCAATGAATTTAAATGGTAGTTGCAAGAATTTGGTTTTTCTTTTGAAAAACAAGTAGACAGATGCAAAGTTACATCATATTGATAATCCATTTTTTTCCAGAGCCGTTTTGGATATCACTGCGCACTTCCAGCTCAAATATGAAACCCGGAGTAATCTCACTGTAATTAACACGCGATTTATATCGAGTGAGAACCAATTAGTCTTAATCTGTGATTAACCATCCATCAAAACAATAGTTTTTGGCATCCTTGGTTTCCTCTGCACACTTTCAACAATCATTTTTTATCTCCTCCTTTTTTTTGCATTACAATGAAACGTTTTGCTCTTAATTCAGCACAGCCTAAAGGGTTCAAACTTTTCCAAATCCTGATTATAAGACTTGAACGCACACACGGACATGGACACACACAGACACACACACATCAACACACGTACACGAACGCACGCACGCACGCACTCCCGCCCACTTTGCTGATAATCACTGGCAGTCGCTTTTCTCCGCCAGATCTGCTGACATGGAGACAAAAAGGAGAAGCGCAAGAGAGCGAGAGAGGGAATTACAGAGTATAATGGAGAAGATTTGAAATAATGAGGATTTGAAGATGAATAGCAAAGTTAGACAATCCCCGGATTACTTTTGTATTTCCCTCCGATTGCTTAAGTGAATCCGTTCCCGTCATGTCTTGGGACTGCGGCTTGAGATATGTGTTCACGCCCCCTGTTTTGCAGCTGGCCGGCGTGTGCGCCTTGCAAAGCGGCGGCGGCAGAGGCGGAGTCGGCGGCGGCGGCGGGGGGAGCGCCGGCCGCGAGGAACTCACCAACCGACTGGGCCTGGAGGCCGTGCAGCGTCTGGCCAAGGACGGCTGCCGGCTGCTGCAGAACCACAACTATCGTTTACCGGACAGGAACCAGCCGGTAAGTACGCAGATCACGTCAAATAAACTCTCACCTCAGAAACGTAAAAGGGCAAAGCTTAAACTTTCTTCAACATCACTAAAAGTAATCCTTCCACTCCGACTAGCTCGTACATATTTCTCCGTTAACGGCGTTTAAATGCTATTCGCTTCCCAGCGTAAACATGACAATCTCCGCGTGTATTAGCGCACTGCTGGTAGCGCATTAGCTCTCACCGAGGGTGTTAATGAAGCTACCCGCGATGTAATTGCGCTTACCCGAGGGCAAGAAATGAAGCGAAAGGAAGCCGGGCTGTTAAGACACGCGTTTGTGGCATCTGTTACGCGTCTCCTCGGCTTACTTTGTCGTTTGGTTATGCCTCGTCAAGTGAGAAATGTCTCGTTAAGATCGCCATTAGGCTCATTTTGGGGTGTTATCCCATCTCAATGTTTAGATCATTGGCCGATGTTGATGCGTTCGTCCCAGTCAAAAGTTATTTGGATGTCTCGTGCCGTCAACGCCGTGGGAACGAGGGCTGTTGCGTTTTTTGGACGATTATTTTGATGACAGAAGGTTTAGGGACATTTGTTTTAAAGCCACAAAATATTCCTTTTATTTATTGGTGTTGTCAATCAAAAGGTCTGAAATTATTTTTTTTAAAAAACTAATTTATTTTTAGACATGTTTTTTTCAAAAGATGTCCCGCTCAGCCATATTTTAATGACAGCAATGACCGACATCGGGTTTGAGCTCCGGATGAGGCAAACGAGAAGAAGCAAAAATGCGAGTGTGACATATCAGAAGAAATTCTCTACTAGACTCCTTTCTAATATGCCGTAGGTCTACTCACTTATGGAATGCTACGCTTTGAAATATTAATGAAATAAGAGCAAAGGCAGGCATCAAATCGAGCAGGAAAAAGCGAATCTCGGCGACGGCCGAACCGAACCTCTTCCTTTTGACGAGGTTGTCATGGCGACTTGATTTGACTTTTCTTTTTTTTTTCCCTGACAGCCAACCTTGACAAATGAGTACCGTCTGTTGCCATGGCGATAAGATTCCCGCGCGCTTAATTTGCCTTCGTCTCCTCTAGTCCGAAGCCCCAAGTCGGTGCACGAAGGCCTGGGCTTTTTGCTTTTCGTTTTCCCATCCGTCATTTCCAGGAATTCTACCCCGGAGCTATCATAACAGAGATATGATGACGCAAGGGTAGAGATCAGAGGGCGCTTCCTTTTTGGCTTGGCACAAGCGCGCTTTTCCTTTGCACGGCGCGTCACGTGGCAGGTGCGCGGCGCCGCGTTCGTTCCCCGATTGGAATCTCTGGGGCCTGAAGTCGGGCAGACCTAAATTGAACCCGCTAAAGAGAGGAAAGATAAAATGGAGGAAAGGCAGGAAGTGGAATGTTGTCAGTCGATTACAACATACTTTTGAACCAAAAAGATGTTTATATGAGCCCATGTGAAAAAGCCCAGCGCCAAAACAATGATTTTTGTCAGCCTTAGATAAAACTCATGCAATCTCTATTTAATGACTTCCCCTCTTTTTTTTCCACCTGCCTACTTTCCATTGTCTTTCCTTTTAATCTCTCTTACATAAGCGTCCGCGGCCCCACACGCACAGCCTTCAACTTCCATTTTTGTATATTATTTTGTTCCTTTCTGCGCCTCCCCTTACTCTCTGCAGCTAAATTTATGTTCTTATCTGGCGCCCCCTAATCACCTGGGTGTGTTTTCTGCTGATTTTAGCAGTCGCGGCACGTCGGCTTGAACTCCTTTTGATCTTGTTTTATTTTTTTATTTTTTATTTTTGCGCCTTCTATGGCTTTTGTTGTTCTTGGCGCTGGAAATCACGCGTCGAATCGGATATCACGACAATGGGCTAACTTATTTACTCTGTAGCGGCGCGTTCCCACCGCTCTCGCTAATGGCGTCTTACATAATCCCGTTTCATTTTTTTTCCGTCGTGATTGGAGTCGAGTCGGAGGCGGCGGTGACACTTTTGTCTCTTCGGACCTCCGGGCTGGCGGCGTGCGGAAAGCAGCTGGAGGAGATGGGAAGCTTCTTCACGTCTTCTTTTGATCCTCTGCCTCCACCTGTTTCTTATTACGCTCCTTTTGTGCTGCCTTTATTCTCAGCGCAGGTGTCATGTGGTGCCACAGTCACCCATCCACTTTCCCTTTTAACTCATTCCCTGCCGTTGACGTCCAATCAAAATGCGTTTCTACGCCAAATTTCAAGCACTTGATTCGGAGTCAAATGTTCTTACACTTGGATTGCGCTTTCCACCATCAAGGCAATTTTACACGAATAGATTGGACGCCTGTCGCCGGCGATCGCGGAACGTTTCAGTGACCAGTGTTTGAATTCTGTCAAATCAGGAAGCGGTCGGGAGGGTCTGCCTGAAGGAACGAGGACGCGACGTGCTGGTGTTGCAAAGAGTGACCTCGTCGTCGCTGACGTCGCCGTCGGAACGGCCCTCGCCCACGTCGTCAGGGGGCGGGTCCCGAGAGGAAGACAAAAGGTCAGTCTGAGCGATCGCATTTGCGGCTTGGTTTTTAGGTGAGCAAATTCTGGTTCATTTCAGTAATCAGCTATAACGTAATTAGTAATTATCCATCAAACATGGACACAGACTACATTTTGGTAGACGGCTAAGAGTCCCTCAAAATGCAAAAGAAAAAGAAAATGACACACTGTGCATCCATGTACAAAATGTTCATTTCTTTTTTCCTGAAAACACGTTAGCTTCATGCTAATATATGAAGCAGGGCTGAAAAGGAGCATCATATTGCACTATTAAACTCTAAAAACACAGAATATCCACACACAAATACTTTTTGAACATTCATAGACAAGAAATCAAACAAGCACTCACAAGGACTTCTACTACTGTTGCTATTTATCCCGTTTTCTTTTTCCATTTTTTTTCCTTTTTGCCCGTGAGGCCTGGAAGTGAAAACACTAACAAGGGAGTGTTGACATTAGGCGTGAGTTAGACAAAGTGGGTGTGTTTGGCAACACTCCCCTCCTGACTTTTACGCTTTCAAAGGAAGCATGAAAAGTTTCTGACATGCACGCACACAGCCAAAAAGCCAACAGCGAGCTACCTCCTTGAAACCGCCCCGACTTAGTAAACGTGCGCTCCTCAAAACGTCCGAGCATGAGGATGACCAGCAAGCGAGCCACGCTGGCCCAAGCCGAGGAAGACATCGACCAAGATGAAGACGATGACGACAAAGTTGAGGAAGGCGAACGCGCGTTCGACGTGCCTCATTTTCGTTTCATCGACGAACCGGAGAACGAAACGTACGGCGGACGGAGCGACTTTGGAAGAGAAGAGGATTGTTATGGGTCTTCTTCTTCTTTCAGGTACGTGGTGGTGTCGGGAACGCCGCTGAAGATTTTGGAGCATCTGCTCAGCGACCTGAGGCTGGACGACCAGAGAGGGGCGCCGGAGAGCACGGAAAGCGGTACGTTTAGATTTGGCTACTTTACACACGTCGTACTCACTCACTCGTTGCTAGACGTCCAATCATTTTGGACTGAGAGGGCTGACACTCTGTTGATTTGACTCAAGAAAATGAAGTTGAAAATAATTCTTATGGTTTTGAAATTGAAAAAATATCGATTCCGAGATTCATCTCTAGACTGGATTAATTGCAACGGAGATCAATTGCAGAAAAGTGGCATTTATTCTTCAACCAGAATGATCCAATTATTCAGATCCGATTAATTTCAGCTAAAATGACTTCTTTTTTCTGGTTCTTGAACAGCCAGACCTCACAATAAGAATATTTGAATCTTTTTAATGTCAAAAAACTACAATACTATACAATACTCAAAACCTGTAGTGAGTTCTTATAAAAGACGCCAGTAGTGAACGGGTTAAATGATCCTATGAAAATAGAAAAAAAAATCCAACGTCCCAAACCACAAATATCCAGGCAAGTGATAACTCACTCCTGCAAAATTCCTGTTCCTTTTGCCTAATCCTTAGCTCAACATCTACTCAAATCTCGCATGTATTTCAAACGTGAGCGCTGAAATTGAAATGACAAGCAACGAGTTGCAACAAATCCCCGCGTCGTTGGTTGGCCGCATTCTGTTACGTTCGTGCAGTGGCGCAACCGTGTCGCCACCTGCACTACATCTTCCAAATATTTAATGCTGAAATGACTCTCGTTAAACGAGTCCCTCGGTGCACTTCCAGGGATTAAGCTGCAAAACAAGACTCATTTATCATACTTGACTCTCATTTCCATCTCTAAAAAAAGTCATTTTGTTGTGAACGTATTCGTCCGATATTAAAAGATGCAAAGATACTCACTGACTGCGTGAGGCGGATTTTTCATGATTTCATCTGATGAGTCGAAAAACTCTTTCGGTGCCTCTGACTGTGACAGACGTCCAATCATGTGGCTGTAATATATTTAGTTTGAACTGGGAGGGCTATGAATAAATGAGTTTTTGTTCATTTGCTGCCAACCCTCCAAATGGATTGGACATCTATCTCTGTCAATGAGTCGAGGAACATTCCAGTTAAATTGACACAATAGATTCAGCCGGACAAATAAAATTGTCAGTGGCGAAAAAAATCCATTCTATTTATCTTTAGGATTTGAATTAATTTTATTCTTCTTTGGCAATTTCAATCTTTTGTTGTTTAAAATCATAATTTCCATCTTCAAAACAATGACGCGTTCAGCATTAATGCCATGAACGATGACAATCGCCACCAAGGACACGTGGCCAATTTACAAAATGTCCGAAGCCGACAAAAGTTATCAAGCTTTTTAGAACAGAAGTGTTTTACAGGGATAACAATAAATCATCTCGTTTGGCCGCCATTTTGGACGATGGTTATCCAACCGATCCATTTGGAGATAAGATGCAAACCTCGGAGTGGAAGTTTCTTAGGTCAATTTATTTATAAATCTTTGAGAAAATATTGGATCAAATATCACAAGTCATGTCACGTTAGTTAATCCAAAAGCGGAAACATGCACTCTCCAACTCTTGTCTTCTCTTGTGGCGTCGAATGGGATTACATGTGCTTGCTCCGCCCACTTTTGGACCAATTTTTCTTGGTGGTTTTTCTTTTCCAGTAAGTCTGCAGCAGGTCCAGTTGTATTTGCGCCGTTCGTTTGTCCTCCATCTTTTCCCGGTGCATTTCTTCTTGCTTGAAGCTCCGAAAGTCGTCGATGTCATCCATGATTTCTTTGTACAGTTGCTTCTTGGCGTCGGCTTGATTTTGCGCAAATTCCGCCAGCTCTTGCTCGTACAGCTCCTTGATGATTTTGACCATCCCAAATTCTTCGTCTTTGGTCTTTTTCTGCTCGTTTTTGATTTTTTGCCTCTCCTGCATTTGCTCGTCCAGGCCTTCTTTCATCCGTCTGTTGCTGACCTGTCTCTGACGCTCTTCCTCCGCTTCGGGGTCCCACAAAAACTCCTCCTTGGCCTTGGGGTCCTTTTTATGCTTGCTCTTCAAGTAATCTGTGGAATCCACTTCCTTGATTTTGGCCATGACTTTGGTGGGGTCCATGTTGGTGGGAGGGTCGGGCAGGATGTGCGTTTTCTTCAGCGGGTTGATCTGAAAGGTGGTGTGCGGTCGGACCGAGCGCTCCGCCTTCAGGAACATTTCCGTCAGGAATCGGTCCCGGTGGACGAAGTTGACCTTTTTTTTGTCGTCCTTGGCCATCTCGCTGCCGCCGCGTCGGGGAGAATTGGGCTGCCGGGGGTGCGATTGGCCTGGGATTTGCCCCAGCGCTACGACGGGCGCGCCAACGGCGATGCGTGCGAGCGTGACGCTGCGTTGTGACAAAGGACGCCGCGATGATGTCCTTTGGTGACATCGTCGCCATCGCTGATCTGCTGACGGTGATGACGATATCATAAGGCTTGTTTTGTGACCGTTAAGGCGACCATAATGCGGCCAATCCAAAATAAAACATATTATTTGCCGGCAAAAAGATTGGAAGACAAATGTGCGAATGATCGCCATTATTCATGTCATTTATTTTTTTCCTTTTAAATCGAAATGTATAATCTGAGTCAAATCAACACGGTGGGATGAATCTCATTTGATCGTAATTAAACTTTTTTTTATTGGGACCCAACATTAAAATAGCTTCAATTGAGTCAAATCACATTGAATGAATTCATCATTCATTTCCCTTGCGGTGATGGATGTTTAATACAGAAGCAAACAGGAAGGACAAATGTACATTTTCTGCAGTATTCTATCAGCAAATGCCTATAAATAAATATTTTATCTTTTTTTTTAACTCCAGACCAAAGCTTGTAACAGATTGACTTGAATCAAATCAATGCAGCGATTAATCTCATTCAATCATAATTCATTTAGCAATAGATTTTTTTTTAAAATTAAAACCAAAACTTTTAACAGATTTACTTGTGTCAAATCAACACACAGATTTTAGACTCATTATAAAAGAGCTAAACAAATATGTGTTACTACGTATTTGCTCATTCACCGCCGTTAGAATGCGGACCGGCAATATTTCCGCATGGTAAAACATCAAGTTACTTGGAATACCTGTGTTGTTTTGTAGCGTAGCGAGCTCCGCGGGATGTCAAACAAGCGCAAACACGCTCCCGCGGAAAAGCGGCGACCCGTCCCCGCGTACAAGCATAATAACAACAGAGCACACTGGCGGATTAGCACGCTTTATCATCCCGTAGTGCACGGAAGCATCGCACGGTAGCCCGTTCAAACCCTAAAGATGGCGCTCATCACTTATTGATGGAAAGGACTCGGCGATGTCTTTTATAATTGATTCCTGGGCTCGGTGCGGTAGGGAACAATATTTAGGTCGCCCTTTTTTCCCAAGGTGAATATTCCGAGGTGCGCAGCAAAGGACGACCAGGAATGACTCATTACTCGTCTCTCTCAAGGGCTTTTTGTATTCCGCTCTCAGCTGCTAGCGTGTCACGGAACACGACTTTTACAAGGATTTTATTCATTTCCGTCTGTTGACTGTGATTAATGTCCAATTTTGCTGGCAGTGATCGTGAATCGTAGATTGTAATGACTAAAACAAGGTTTTCTGCGAAATGTAAAATACTCTCAGTAACTCTTCGTATAAAGTAACTAGAAAATGTCAATGAGATATTTTTTTAATGTTAGTAGTATATACCAAAGTTGTTGACATTTAGTTTTCTCCACTCATTAAAAATACAAAAAAACGTTCTGTTTTCAATACATTTTAAGAGTAAATCTTTGGCGAAAATGTGTTCAATTAATCCAAGAAAAATAATCACTTAGAACATGTGTCAAAGTGGCGGCCCAGGGGCCAAATCTGGCCCACCGCATCATTTTGTGTGGCCCGAGTAAGTAAATCATGAGTGCCGACTTTCTGTTTTAGGATCAAATTCAAATGAAGAGTATAGATGTATATTACATTTCCTGATTTTCCCCCTTTTAAATCAATAATTGTAATTTTTTAATCCATTCTTTCTGTTTTTGTAGTTCAAAAATCATTTTGTAAATTCTAAAAATATATTTTAAAAAAAGCTAAAATAAACATTGTTTTAGATCTACAAAAAACTGAATATTCAGGGCTTTTTATCCATTTATTAAAAAAAAACCTGAAATATTAAATCTAAAATGATCTGGCCCACGTGAAATCAAGTTGACGTTAAAGCGGCCCGCGAACCAACCCGACCGAGTCTGACACCCTTGACTTAGAATGAAAGAGGCTCATTTTTTTGTTAAAGATGATTAGTGTCCTAAATCCTCTGACTTGAAGTCAATCTTTCAGACGTAGACTCAAAAACAAGTTGTCTTTTTGACTTACATAAATAACATGAGCTGAACTGACATGACACACGACACTAAAAACAAGGGCAATAATGAGCACTCCTATTCATCATGCGAAGTGAAAGACATGCCCTTAGGCTTTTGTACATTTTATGTCTCGGTGCATGTACTGTATCGGTAACCATCAATTAATCATCGTGCCTGGCTTTGTAGACTAAAATAAACTGTTCAACTGACAATGGCAATCAAAACAGCTTAATAATGTAATATTGTCAGACTAATCCTCTCACCATTTTGTTAATGATGTTTGTCCTCCTCCAGAAATGCTGCTAGATGACTTCCTGTTAACTTACCTGGTCTTCATGTCTACCCACGACTTTTGTCAAGCTCTGCTGGGACAATATCCTTAACTCTTCCTTCCACTGCCGTGGACGGTGACATTTTGACTCACTTTTCCACATTATTTACTGTAATATGACTTCATTTCACATCATACATCATGTTAATCTAGTCAAATCCAGGTGGGGTTTTTCAACATGTATATATTTTTCACTCCTTTGCTGACGTTGACGGCGTTAGACGTCCGATCCATTTTGACAGGGAGGGCTGGCAGAGATCATCCGGTTATCGACACAATTTTCACATGATTTAATTGATCATTTTTGTGTTCCAGAATTCACACAGAATTATTTACAGAAATTACATTCTTAGGTTGGTAGGAAAAAAAATCACTCCCAGGTTGCATTTGAACTCTCACTGCCATTGACGGGGATAGAAGTCCAATTCATTTTGACTGGGCAGAGTCCAAATAAGTCGTACGTGTCTCCCTGTCAACGGCAGACGATGAGTTTAATCTCCGTCCTACGGGATGTTGTGTCCTTGACTCCTTTCCACCTATAGCGGCGCTCGCAGTCGAGGCCAGGAAGAGGGCAAGGACACCCTCTACAGGAAGCGCAAGGTCCTGCAGCTGGTTTCCCACTGGAGTCGACTCTACAAGGACTTTCTCAAAGAGGAGGAACACGTTCGCGGCTTCATGAAGGTGCCAAAAAGCACACGCTGCCACATTGCCTAGTGTACATGGTCACGGAATCCGACAAAAGCCTAACCTGTCGGCTTCATCGCGAGGTTGTCACGGGAACCAAATCGAAAGGCTCGGTCGGCGGGGGGTGTAATCTTGCCGAGCGTGCAATCGAGGAGATGGTTGCCTAGTAACAGAGAAATGAGACCAGATTTGGGATTGCGGGAGAGGTCAATGATAAGTGTGCTTCGTCTCTTGAGATTTTTTTGCCCCGTAGTGAGGCGATGGAAGCATAGCGTTGAGATAAACAATACGCAAGAGATTTACAATGGCGTTTTGTCCCACATTTCTGTTCTAAAGCTGAGCTACCAAAAAATGGGACAGGATCCGTGCGTATTTGCAGTGTGGGATCCATCAATTCACATGTTGGGACTGTTATTGTTAATATTAAATCCATTTTTAAACGTGTACCCTCTTTGTCTCTTTTAGACTCTTTACAGGTGCGTCCTTGAGGATCTCTACGAGTTTCCAACGCTGGAAAAAGACCTCAAAGAGTTCCAGAAGCTTCTACGCCGTAGACAGTAAGTCCAATTTTCTTAAGGTAAACATGCACGGGGAGCCTCGGTTTGCCACGTTTGGACGTCTTTGGTTGATCTTATATAAATTTACCTGTAGTTTCTGCTTCTCAATAATGCTGAGTAGAGCGGCTTCATTTTTTATTTTAATATATTTAACTTTTTTTTTTAATACAAATTATTTTGACGTAGATTTCCACTTTAATGGGGAAATTCAACTTTGGGTTGGGGATGGAACTCTGTTATAACATGAGGAAGGACTCCCCGTATTAGTGAAAGGTCTCTCCTCATTTTTCACAAATGTCTTCACAGCACAATGGAAGACTGTCCACCCAGCCAAAAGGTAACTAACCCGACGACACATTTGTAAAGTTTGGACTGCAGCGTTTGACCGCCGCGTTCTCTACCAGAGCAAACAAATCCACCAACAGCTGAGTTTGAAGGAAAACTGTTTGCCACTCCGAAGTCCGCCGCCCGACACGAGAGAAGGTAATCGCAAAAATGAAAATGAAAGGGGGGGAAAAAAAAAAGGAACCAAATGTAAAAAAAAAAAGTCTTGTGCTCTCCCAGTTATTTGCTGCGTGTACGTGAGCAGCGACTCGTACCTGAGCGTCCACACGCACCCGTCGCTGGAAGCCCACGAGCTGCTGAGAATTGTGAGAGTGAAGATGGACCGCTCGGAAGAAGACATTGTGCTTGCCGTCTTCTCCCACAGTGGCGGTGAGGAAACTTATTTTCTCTCCCTCGGGTGGTTAAAAAAGGTTTTTTTTTTTATATATATAATCCTGGGATTGTGCTTGTCGCGCGCAGAGCGCAGGACGTTGCAGCCGAGCGACTGCGTGTATTCGGAGTCGCTGACGCCGCAGGGGAAGCTTGTCGTCTGTCGGAGGGATTTCGTGGAGATTTTGGTAATGTTAAATGTTAGACAAGGTTTTTTTTTACAGCTTCTGTTGGAATGAGGAGGTGGAAAAATGTTGAGGCAGAATAACAGTTTACAAAATGAAGTGATGTTTAAATAACTGTAGTGAATGATGTGAAATAATGTTTAAGGTGGATCAAATGTTGAATGAATGTTGTAGAACACAGGTGTCAAAGTGGCAGCCCGGGGGACAAATCTGGCCCGCCGCATCGTTTTGTGCGGCCCGAGAAAGTAAATTATGAGTGCCGACTTTCTGTTTTAGGATCAAATTCAAATGAAGATTATAGATGTAAATTGTATTTTATGATTTTCCCCTTTTTAAATCAATAATTGCAATGTTTTTTCTTGTGTTTTTAGTTCAAAAAGCATTTTGTAAAATCTTTTTCAAATATTTTCTGTCTTCCACTTTAATATTGAACGTAAACAAATATTTTGTTTCCTTTTGAAATGAAAAACAAATGATTAAAAGACGTTTTCCCTTACGAAGAAATTACGCTCAAATAAACATTATTTTAGATCTATAAAAAAACAGAATATTTAGGGCTTCTGATCCATTTCTTTTAATCCGATTAAAAAAAGAAAAATCTAAATATTATATCTAAAATGGTCCGGCCTACGTGAAATTGAGTTGACGTTAATGCGGCCTGCGAACCAACATAAGTTTGACACCCTTGTTGTAGAATGTAAAAATAGTGTGTATGACATGGAATGATTTTAACCAATATGGTTGAATAATCTTGACTGAGTAATTAATATCAACGGTGTCCTGTTTTTACGCGCAGCCCCCTTTAACGGACGGCGCCGAGCTCAGCAGGAGGCCGGTGCGTCTTTTGGGGATCAACACGTGGGACGTGGCGGCGGCTTTTACGCACCTGGACTGGAGCTTATTCAAATCTATCCAAGAGGTATTCATAAAGTGCAGAATTTTGTCTTTTCAAGCAAAATGTGACTTGAAAACTGATGGCCGCAGCAAGAGCTGGTCTACTACACCCTGCGGCGTCTTCCCGGCGGCGGGCACACGGCGGCGCTCTCCGTTTTGCTGCAGCGCTGCAACGAGGTGCAGCAGTGGGTCATGTCCGAAGTCCTCATGTGCGCATCGCTCAACAAGCGGGTGCAACTGCTGAAGAAGTTCATCAAGATCGCCGCACAGTAAGGATGCGCCGCCGCCGCGCTCGCCGAGAGGCCACTTGGCGCCGTCACGCAATGTCCCGTGTTTGCGCGCGTAGTTGTAAGACGCAGCGGAATTTAAACTCCGCCTTCGCCATCATCATGGGACTCAACACAGCGGCGGTGAGTCGACTCAATCAAACTTGGGAGGTGAGTTGTTTTTTTTTATGTGTGGCTTCCCTTTGTCCGCTTTTTAACCGCATTTTTGTTTGTTTTCGCTTGAGAAATGTCCCGGAAAGTTCAAGAAACTTTTCGCAGAGTTGGAGCTGATCACGGTGAGGAGCAAATGCGATGACTTTTCGGCATGGGCTCGTTCTTCACCGTTTCAACCGCGTGTCTCTTTTTTTTGGGTGTGCCAGGATCCGTCCCTTAACCACAAAGCCTACAGAGAAGCTTTCAAGAGAATGAAACCTCCAAAGATCCCTTTTATGCCTCTTCTTTTGAAAGGTGAGCTCCCTTGAGTCCCATTTAAGGTGACTCAAATAACTTGAATAAAACTCATTATTCCCTTTTTTCTATGACTGAAGATATCACTTTTATCCACGAGGGCAACAAGACCTTCCATGATAACCTGGTGAACTTTGAGAAGTTGGTGAGTGGATTCTCAACGGCAAATAAACTAACAAAATAGTCCTTGACGAACTCATTGACGTCAAGTCCATTAAAAAATAAAAAATTCTAATGGACCGGTCGTCTGCTAGTGACAAACCTAATTAAAATCAATAGCTTAATCTCGGATCAGTTTCAGATTGAACTCTTTCAGTGCCATTGACGATGGTTGTCGTCCAATCACGTGCTGTCTAATCAGACTTCTCTAAATAGGAGTGACTTTGTCACTAGTAGACGTCCAATCATTATCCGTCATCGTCAATGGCACCGAAAGAATTGGCGTCTGGCCGTCAACCCATATTTTTGAAGGAGTCTGTTATGATTTCGAGGACTTGTAAGAATCCACATTATTTCTAGTAAAAATGTACTCATCTTCAATGTATGTTCAATACTTTTCCATCTCCGCTCACAGCACATGATCGCAGACACGGTCCGAATGATTCGACACTGCCAAAGTGACCAAACAGGTAAGAGAAAAAAAAATGATCCTATCATTAGCACGTGTTTTCTTTTTTTTAATGGTAGCAAATCATTTTTAATAAACTTGACGTCCACTTTCCAGGCAACGAAGTGATCGGGGTGGACAGCGCCGAGTTGCGGGCGAGCGTCCACTACTTACACATCATTGACAATCAGCAGACACTCTTTGAACTCTCCCACAAACTGGAACCGCGAGCCTAGCAGCAAAAGGAAGGATGTCATTGGATTGTACAGTATCTATACGGCTAAATATGGCTGATTTGTCTGGTTTGTGATGCGCTAATTTTCTCGTTATTTATCAATGTTCCTAACGTTTCTCATTTCTGTTCCAAAAAATGCCGACTGAAGAGTTTTTCACGTGTCCATCGTTTGCTACACTTAAGTATTTTCGGGATTTTGTCACAGCTGCTAGATGTTACCACGTAGATGTTTTTTCTTTTTATCGTCGTGCAGTTGATTTTATACCTCAAAAGACGAGTCAGTGTTGGAGCATTCAACAAACATACCTCCAAGTTTATTTTTTTTTGCCGCCGGTGGTCAAACTATTAACACTTCAATATTGATATTGAAATGAACGTACATTTCTACCACGTATGGACCTAAATATCCATTTTGTCAAATGTTACACAAATGCGTCGTAAAACTACTTTTCTCTTTGTGCTATTCCCTTCCAATTGAATGGCCTCTCACTCACAGATTACCACAAAGTCTTGTTGCAGTATATAGCATGCATTATAACTCATATGGAAACAGATTTTTGTATACTTTTGGATATTTGTATTTTTCATAAGAAGTCAAATAGATGTCGAAAACTGAGTGCCAAATAAGAGTTAGTAGACACATTCCACTGCGGATTTTTAAGATACTGGGAAGGATACACTAAATGCAAATATTATTCACATTCAATGGTTGATGCAGATCTTCAGAATTATATTGGGGGGGAAAATGATTTGAGAAGGTAACTTTAAGATGCTTTGCTTTAGTGTTTTTTCAGATTGGACCCTTATAAAAGAGCTCACACGCCATTTGCCGGGGTAAAATCCAATGGCATTGTGCTCTTTCTTCTTGTATGTGGATTGCTAGTGTGGCCAAATGAAAGTTCAACAATGCAGACAGAAACTGGACAGAAAGTCACCTGCGCATGTTTCTGGAATCTTTGGTATGGATTTAATAATTTTCCTTTTTCTGCCAAAATTCTCTCTCAATGAGGGCAACAGCGTGCACTTGTAAATTGACAAACTGGATATTAATGATGATGCTATATAGGAATTCCATATTGTGGCCACATGAGGGCGCTAGAGTAGCTTGATATCTGGGCGTTATTTTGTCCTCCTGGAGACGTTTACTACAGTTGACAGTGCTGTGAAGGGAGAAGGGAAATTTGTAAAATAAATAATAGTAAATGGCGCTTTATTTTAGTGTTTGAAACACTCCTGACTGGGGAAAGTTTTTTTGTTTGAAACCTGTTTGCATGATGCTCAAGAATTAATGCAAGAAGGGCATGTTGAAGCCTTTGACGTATGTAATAAGTGTAAATTTATGCCTCTGAACTGTTATTTGTTTTCAAGGCAAAAAAAAAGAAAAGTAAATCACTAAGCAATACATTCATGGCCACTTGATGTTCTCAAGCCACATGTCTTTTCTATAGAAGTGTTTTACTATGTGGACATTTGAACGGAAATGAATAAATTATAGGTTTATGTGAAATTAATATTTTTGTGTTATTTTCCGGTTGGTCGTACTTAATTCATTAATTTGTCACCCCTCTGCCATGCAGACACGGCTTTGAAAGAATTTTCTTCTGAATGCAGACATGGATAACGTGAGATTGTGTATTTTATTTCTTTTATTTTGAATTCCGTCATGAGCGATGGTAATTTGCTCACAGCATTGCTTTAAATATGTGATGTAAAACTGACACTGAATATTCTTATACAATAACATTTTGCAGAAATTTGAAAGTGTAATTCTGGATTAGCAAGGTTTAATTGTTGGAGTAGAAGCAATTGTAATGTTTCTAATTCTGTAGAATGCAGTAGTCTCGGTGCAAATGCAGCTGCTTCCTATGGGTAGCCACGCCTACCGCATTTTTTCGCGCTAAACAACAGAATGTTCCATTTCAACGAAACAAAGGGGGGTGAGTCATGTACAGCTTCTTTTAATGCCACGCAATGTTCTCATTTATCATAGAAATTGGTCTAATTATACATCTACAGGTATAAAGTCATTGTTGAAAGTGTAATACTGTGTATAGAGGATTATGTATCCCTAAAATGTAGATGTACGACTTCTGACAACCCCCTGTCCTTTCCGCTAAACCGATTTACCAGCGTCAATGTTTAAATCCATGTGGGATCTCCGCGGCTGCAATTTCCCCCAATCAAAGTATCCTTAAAAGTGGACATTTTGTTTGAAACTGGACAAAATGGCACGAAAATCAAAGGTAATTGACGTTTAAATGTTTTCTTAGTGTTGATTACTGTTTTTCTATTCGGATACCACAAGTCTTTGCGAGACGGAATGAACTGGAATATGTTAAAATTCAAGCTACCTGCTAGCCACGGCTGTACAAAAGCGTGAATATTTCGAGAGAAAAAAAGCTAACTAACTGACTTCTTTCTTCCTTCAGCCCTTACGTTTCAAGTCCAAGTTTATTACTGCCGAACTAGCGCAACTTTTCAGTCATTCTGACAGCGAGGAGGACTTTGAAGGCTTCAGTGAGGACGAAAGAGTGGTTAAAGCACGTTCAAACAAGAAATGCAACACTAAGGTATCACCACAAACAGCCACTATGTTACTGAAATCAAAATGGAAACGTGCATACTGAACATAGATATTTAGTATCAGCATTCACGTAAACTGCTGACGTTTGGTAGGTGGTCGAGTCAGAAGATGACAGTGATGTGGACACAGGTGTCTACTCAGATGGTGAGGACTCACCAAAACCGAAGAGAAGAAGTCTTTTAGTAGCTCTCAGGTGTGTGTGTGGATATTTTTGTATTTATTGTTTTACAAAAGGGAAAATAAAGCTCCACCTCATTAAACCTTCACCGTAATGTTAACATTGACGGCGATAGACAAGGCCCAGCAATCTATAATCTTTCAACGTCTTTGGCCGTCAATGACAGTTGTAAAATAGTACTGCTTGCACACAAATATGACGTTATGTATTGTTGGGCTGTGTTATAGAATTTCATATCTTCTCAGATTTCCAATGAAACAGTCACTCAACGCCAAATCGAAGCCGCAAGCAAAAATCGTCAAGAAGCCGACTAAAGACACGATGGCACAGAGGGTGCGGCAGAGGATGAACAATGTCGAAGAAAGAGCAGAAACAACAAAAAAGAGGGTTGAAGAAGAGCCTGAATGCCAAGCCTTACGCAAGCGGGAAAAAAACATCCAGGAGAATAAGGCCATGGTAGGAGCAGTCAGGCACAATGGTATACATTATGACACTTGATCATTTCCATGTTAATAGATAATGACTTTTCTTCTAGTTAGCTAAGCTGTTTGCTGACCTCACTTCAATAGCTGACCTGACTTTACCCCAGACACCACAGGTGAGAACTGATATTGACCTTAGACCACCATGTTTTAATCATATGACCCCTAAATATATATTTTTAAATCTCATACTTATTCTTACTTCTACACAGAAGAAAAAACGCACGCAAGTGAAAACAACCCCGCGCAAACGCAAATTTGAACAGGAAGCTGGCTCGGAACGAAGGAACCCGCCCCGTAAAGCTCGACCTCCTGAGAACTTTGCGGTGGACCAAGTGTGCGAACCATTGCCACGCAATGGCTCTAAGGCAGTGGACATCAGGAGACTTTTGGAGGTACTGTCTCAATTATTTTCACAATTTTGTTTTCAGACTGTTTTTACTGTGTTCTGCAAACATTTCTCATAATAAATATTTGCTAAAAGGCTAACCCAGATGACATGTAGTCATAAATGATGTCAATTGGAAATAAATATTAAAAAGAAATTTACTCAACAAATCAAGAGATTTCTAACATTATAATCTATGGCCCACAAGTTGAGGCTTTTTAAAAAAATAAAAAAATATAACACTAATGCAAATGTTTATTTAGTCTTGTTGTCAGAGGTTTGATCGACGACTTGTATTGCAGGGAATCGACATTAAAATTTTTCAAATACTCACCAAACCCCGCCCTCGCGATAACCAAGTCTGGTGATTTGCAGGTGGATGAAGAAAGCGCCGGCAACAACCCGAAAAAGAGGCGGAGCCACAAACGTAGTCAGTACGACTACAAGTCGGTTGATGAAATCACTGAAGACGACTTGGAAAACATTGCGTACCGCAGCAAAGATAAGATCTGGGACAAAGACCACGTGAGTCAGCAGTACACTTTCTTACTTTTTTTTCCTCCGTTCCATGGAGGTAAACTCAACTTGGAAAAAAACAATAAAACCTTGCTACATGTTTGCCGCCACTTTATTCCCTATTCATCTAATGGTAACATTGTTCCCTCAGGGAAGCTCTTGCCACCAGTGTAGACAAAAAACACTTGACACAAAAACCGTCTGCCGCAGCGGCTTCTGTTCTGCGGGTAAAGGTCAGTTCTGCGGACCGTGCCTGAAAAACCGCTACGGCGAGGACGTGCGCACCGTACTGCTCGACCCGGTTGGTACCAACACAACACTGTTCATCAGTGGATTCTGATTGCGTAAATTCGCAAATTGCCTTTTTATTGGGGATGTCTCCATCAAATATTTTTGCATGTCCTATTTTGTGCAGACATGGTCATGTCCTATCTGCCGAGGAATGTGTAACTGCAGCTTGTGCCGGAAGAAAGAGGGCCGCTGCGCTACTGGCATTTTGGTCGGGTTGGCTCGCTATAACGGCCACAACAATGTCCATGAGTATCTGGAGAGGTAAAGGAGCTACTCACAATGACAATTTGTATTAACTCACCGACCATAGACGTCTATGGTCGTCAACGGCAATGAAACTTGATCATTCCTTGTTCATTCTTTTTTTTCTCTCTCTCTCTCTCATCGGCAGGATTCAAACTGAACTTGAATAAAGTCCCGAGGACACTCTTCACACAAGTGGAACACTGTGCCCAATACTGTTCGTCTTTCTAATTGAAGTTGACCAAATGTAAAGGATCAAGTAGTTTTTTTTAAGAATCTTGACTATTATGTACGTTTTGTCCACAAGGGCGCAGTATAATTCAAACACACGAAAAAGGTTGTGACACCAATGCTAGTTTATGTTTTTATATGTACATACTGTTATGTTTGTTTGCATTAAGCTAACAGACACTTAGAAAAAATTGATGAGGGTATTTTTAGGTGATTCTCTGTTTTATGTAGGTTGGTAGGGAACTAGCAATTTTAGACTCATTGTACTGCTGATTGTTTAAGTAAAATTGGTGACACCATCTTATATCTTAGATTGTTACACACGGGCGAAGATGCCACTGTTCTGCATCTGAAATGTTCTTATGTTTTTGTAATAAAACTGACCTCTTTGCAGATTTTTTGTTTACTTGTATGTAATACAAGACTATACCCAGCAATTCCCAGACAAACTTCTTTTTGAGATCATCAGGAGTCCAGCAGGAGTTTCTCCAATTTAATAGTAAGTCAGTTTTGTGGTTGAATAACAGGCCCAGATTTGACACTCAAATCTATTTGTATGTCAATTACATACAGATGATTTCACTATTCCTAATTTGGTCACATTTTTCTTGATGGTTTGCTTTAGGAACTGCAAGCATAGCAAAAAAAAGCAATGTCAATCAGGTAAGGCTGTTTAAAATCACTTTATTGTCACGCGTTATTCAGGCAAAGCATATTCTCTTTTCCCACCCTTCGTTCTTTTTACTGACATAACACATTTGTACAAACAAATTTTAGAAATCTGCACAAGCCGGAGCCTTTGAGGCTAACCTGGCAAAAAAAATATCAAATGCCATGGCGAAGAACAGTTAAGAAATTTTTTTTGTATTGAATTTTTTTTTTACAAATGTGATGTCGCTAGAAAATCGGGGGGGAAAGCTGGTCGTCACACAAAATATATTACTGAAAACATCTAAATTAGTTTGGTATCAACTTGTTTTAGTTTGAAACTTTTTTTGCTTTCTTTTATTTTCTCCCCATAAAGAAAAACAATATGGCGCAAGGAGAGGAAAACAAGTACACTACAAAAAAAAACATGCCGTACACAAGTTAAGAATCAACACGCACAATTACGAGTCCAGCAAAAAGGCAAATATTACAAACCAAGAATAATAAATTAGCTTTACACAGTAGCTTTGCTGTGTTAACAGAGAGGGGCAGGCTTTCAAAGCAAATCCTATATTTAAAAAATTAAAAAAACAACATTTTTTATGAGACTACGCACTGGACTAACAGAGCAACGCCACCAGAACTCATCACCACACAGCTAAATGGCCTTTAGACCCCACCCCCAACTCACCTGAACCTGCCTCTTCCCTCGCCCTTAGCTTGTGTTAAGGCAGTAGTGGGTCACCAAGCAAGCTTAGTGTCCCACTTATTCATTGGCTGCCGGAGAAATGATTGACAAATAAAGTCTCACTCCAAAAAATGTTCATTTGAACGGCAGCTAAGGAATTAAAAGCACACAAACTGCCCTAAAAATCCTTTGAAACCACTGCTATCCTGTGCTTTTTATTTAACCCCGCCCCCTTGACAATGTAAACATGTTCCTCTAGATTGTCATTAAGTATTGCTTTCACCTCACATAGTTGTCGAAAGCTAGATTGTTTTTTTTTTTCTCGATAGAAACCTATTTCCTAATCACCACAGCCGCAGTAGGAATGCAATATATAGAAATATTTCCTTGTGCTTTTTCTTTTCTTTTGTAACAGTTCACAAAGGAATCTCTCCCTACCCGTATCAGTTAGGGAGAGATAAACCTCAAATTGGGTAGATCTTCAAAAAAAAACACGCACACGCACACACACATATACTCATGAATTGACTTACACTCTCACTTTCCCAGAACTGCAACAGTCCTGTACCTTGATTGACCCTCAGCCCTGTCCGACAGGTAAGAAACAGATACACAACATTGTGCATAGAGATAGATTTTGTCACCATTTAGAAAAAAAATCACACGTGAATGGTTTTTCGTGTGTTAATCGTAACACGACTCCCATTCGTTTTTTTTTTTTGGACCCTTAATTTTGTTATTGGCGGTCGAGCGTGTCCAATCTGGCAGAAGTCCTCGTCTCCTTGAACATGAACCACAATCGCTACCTACTCAAATTCCTCTTCTTCCTCCTCCTCCAAGTGATTGGAGGTGGTGGGTGTAGCGGGCTCGGAGTCACGGGAGAGGGTTGCCACAGTGACGATTTGAGGAGAAGCTTGGAGGCCTTCGGGGGCGTCGTCCTCAAGGTTATCGGTGGTGATAATGGCCATGGTGGCGCCACTTTTTTTGTTTTGGTGGGTCTTGATGTGCTTGGAAAGGTGGTCGCTTCGCATGAAGCGTTTGGAGCACTCGGGACACTCGAAGCGCTTCTCCCCTGTTGGTGGACGGAAACAGCGGTTGTAAATCATTTGGAAGAACGATTCGAAGGCAGGTGGCGCCGTACCCGTGTGGGTTCTCCGGTGTCTCTGCAGCTCGTCGCTCCTGGTGAACCTTTTGCCGCAAAATATCCAGTTGCAGACGAAAGGCCTTTCGCCCGTGTGCCAGCGGAGGTGGGCCCTCAGGTGAGAAGTCTTTCCATAGACTTTACCGCAGCCTTCCATGTGGCAGATGTGTTGCTTCTTCTTCGTGGGGTCTCCACTGTTTCTGCGCCAGAGGGCAGGTGTCTTTTTACCGGGAAACCCGATGGTTCTCCTACATCAATCGACTCCTACCTTGCCTCTCCATCCCTACAGTTGGGGCAAGAACAGGCCACTCGACGAAGTCTCTTGCTAGGGGGTCCCTCTTGGTCCGAGGAGCTTTGCACGGACCCCAACTGGTCCGGGCTCATCGATGAGCTGGATGCCACGTTGCCCACGGTGACCGTCAAGGGGGAAGACTGAACTTTGACCCCCTCCTGTCCTTGCGGCTGACCTGATGGTTTAGAAGCGGGCACAAAAGTAAGCCAAGTTATTCAATTGGGGTGCAGAAATTGAGTGAGTAAAGTACTTGACTCACCCTGTAGACCAGTAATGGTGAGGGGCACACCCTGCACCTGGACTCCGGCATTTCCGAGCCCAGCGATGCTAACCGTCTGTACCCCAGAACCCGGGTTGATCTGAGCAGCGCTCAATGTGAGGGGAGTTCCTCCCAGGGAGACCAATCCTCCACTCCCCATCGTTGTGCCACCGGCCACCGGGGCCAGCGTGAGCTGTTGTGGCATCGCCGCTCCGAGGCTTCCCTGTAGGGAAACGCCGCCAGGGAGCTGCAGCGTTTGCCAGGCAATCTGCCCAGACGGGGACAGGGTAGGTGTGCGAATAAGGACTTGGGCTGGATTCTGAAAGGCCTGAATGGGCTGCAAGGTTTGACCGGGGGCCAACTGAAGAGTCTGAATGTTCTGTTGTTGCTGGCCGTGGTTTTGACCGGAAGCTTGTGGCTGCAGCTGGATTTGCTGTAGCAACTGATGTCCCACTTGGCCCACAATCACTTGTTGAATGCTTCCCGGGGCGTCCATCTGGCTTTGGACCCCGTTGGCCTGATTCTGACTTTGATAGTCCGCCTCCGTGCTTTGTGCTTGGGCTTCACTCGTAGCGGCGTCAATGGCAGAAGCGACCACTTGCGTTCCCTCGGGCGCGCCGTCACCCTCGGCCGCCCCCGAGACCGCCGCCGCGGTCATCAACTGGTTACCGCTAGCGACAGAAAAAGTGCCATCTGCCGATTGGATGAGCTGCACGGCTCCGCCACCTCCGACGTTATTGATTACTGGCAAAGCCAGGGTCATGCCGCCGAGGTTGATGGGTACCGTGGTCATGACGGGCGTCTGAGAGCCCTGAAGTGTCTGCAGCTGCAGGGGGAATGACTGTGCGGGACGGATTTGCAGTGGGACTGTCTGATTGGCCGTAGTTGACAGAATGGCCTGCTGGTTGGCTGCCTGCAGAATGGCCTGACCGGGGTTCGGACTCTGGATGAGTTGAAGCCCCTCGGGCAGAGCCCCGATGGAAGCCTGCTGAGTTGGGTTGATGTGGATCTGTTGGCCATCTGCGGTCTGCAGGTGAGGGATGACCTGGTACTGGACCCCACCGCCGGCATTGGGCAGGTTCTGAACCTGGATTATTTGGAACTGCTGTTGCTGATTGGCCGCCACGCTGTTGGTCCCGGCCACGGCTTTCACCTTTACAATAGGAAAGCGGTATTGAAAAATTGTCAAAACGTGACTACCAATGGCTATTCCTGAATTTGCCGACCTTGCGTCCAGATGCGCTGTCATTTGGAACCGTGGTGGCCACCGTCACAGCTACAGGCTGGTTGGTGTTCTCCTTGGCCATGGCGGGTGGCGCCGCGATAATCTGCCAGCCGTTCCCCGTGAACTGGGCCGGGACCAGTTCCAGCGGCTGGGGGACCAGGGTCTGGTTGCCAGATGCGTCCACTACAATCTGGCCCTGAAGTTGACCCGCTTGGAGCTGAATCTGACCAGTTTGGAACTGGATCTGCTGGGGCCCCGCCTGCACCTGGGCCACCTCCCCTCCCGTCTGCCCTCCGATTTTACTGCAGGTGGCCGCCAACAGAGCCAACGGAGAGGGCTGAGAGGAATCCTAGGAAAGGCAAAGTGGGAGATTACGGAAGAGGAGCAAAAGACAACTCTGAAGGCGGAGGAATATGCAAACGAGCGCCACCTCGGAGTCGGAAAGCCAATGGGGAGGCATGGGCATGGATTATTCTGAGTGCAAATACCGTGTGACTGGAGGAGAAAGGAACAGCAAGAGATGGGTGTTGGAAAGAGAAACACAAAGCTGACAGAAAAGAGAGCTGTCAGTAGAAGTGGGCGGCAGTTTTACAGGAAGCGAGTGGGTGGGTGGGCGAGCGATAACTCTACTGTGTCTCTTTCTGAGAACACCGCAAGAAAATGTCGCCTTCTCTCCGGCTCGCCTCACAAGAACTAACTAGGTTGTGGGCAAAACATTTTGCAATACTGCAAAGGGACACAAACCAAAGCAGCATTTGATGAAGATCAAACAAACAAAAACATCTCTAAAATGAAGAAGACGTCATGAACTGGTAAAAAGTGTGGCACTAAAGCCGCAGGATTCCATAAGCGGAATTAAAGCATTCTGAGGCTAATTCAAAGTGACACTTCCATAGTACAATAGCTGAAGTGTGACAGCCGCGTAAAGCTACTCATGGGGCTTTTGGGGCTGGCGCTCAGCTGGGCTGCGCACAAGCAGGAAGTGAAATTCAGGAGAGAAACGCCCCCAGAGGTCGGCGCTTGCAGCAAGAGAGGAGCAGATTTTCTCTGCCTGGGGTGAAGCAAAAGTCTTATTTTGAGTACCTGCGAGGATCCAGAATTCTTCCCCTTTTTTGACGCTTTCCCTCCTTCGGTTCCCGAGGATTCCTTCTTGGAGTCTGAAGAACAAAACGATCAAAGTTAGGAGCGCAAAAATACTCAATGTCATCGTCATTTGAAAAAGAAATTGCAAAATGGATCCAACACAGCCCAACAAATGTGACCATTACCGGTATCAGCAACATCACAGGCTTCATAGCTGTCAGGCAAGGAAGGGGAGAATCGGGAGGGAGGCAGGGAGGGGAGGAGACGATAAAGGAGGAGGAGGAGGAGGAAAAGGAGGAGGAGGAGGAAAACACCTACCACTCATAACGCATGAATATACCAAGAGGGAGAGGGTGTAGTTCACGGTAGAAGGCCGGCCAGCCGGGAACGGAGGCGGAGGACGGCCTATATGTTGGGCTCTGAGCCCTGGCGGATCTGGCCGTATTCACGAAACCACCCACCGTCCAGGAAGGGCGGAGACACAGCCGAATAGCCCTCCCTTCCCGCTCCCGCTCGACAGAAATAACGGAGAAAGCTCCGTCCGCCTCCCCCCGCAAGCCACTGGCGCCCCAAGCACGGCCGTCGTACGACTCCTTAGTCGGATTGAGCGTCCATAAAGATGCACTTTAGCGCCTGTCACGATGGAAAATCCACAACGGCGTTCGTGGTGTGTCACCGACGAGGCCCACCCACTTCCATTTAAGCATCAGGACAACACCCCTGTTGTGCCTGTGCCGTTGCCGCTCGCCGCTTGCCGCTTGTCGTTTGCTTCTCCGAGCGCGTCGTCGCCGTCCGCCAGCCCGCACAAAGGCAACCCCTTTTTGATATAATGCTTCGATTCCCTTTTAATTCCTTCACTCGTTCATTTTTGGCCATATAAAAGGGGAGATACGCTCAGATAGCTGTGGCTTTTGTGGGCGGACGCGCTCCTCCCACTTATTCAGATTGGTCGTCGGGTTTGCCGTGCGAGGGTTCAGATGGGAGTTGTATTTTGCACAAGCCTCACCTCCTCCGCCGCTATTGGACGAGCGGGACTACATTACCCACGCGGCGCCTCGCTAGGAGGGCTGCTTGCTAGTCAAGTTGCCGTGAGAGCTCGGGGAGGGGGCGGAGACTCTTGTGTAGAGGCGTGAGGGTGCCCAATCAAAGCTTGTCATTATTGGACGCCAACACATCTCTCTACTTAGTATTCACAGCGTTCCAAATTCCATCATTTTAAGACATGTTGTCAACCAAAGCACGAGACAATTGACTTTACAAAGCCGTCCGATTTCATCTTTAAAGTCAACATTTACAAAAATGTCAATGATTGACCATGATTTTGTTTTCTGTACGCGCCCCATCGCTGCAGCGTCGCAGGCAGCCAAGTGCCCCCGCCCCCGGGCCACCGTTGCCAAGCAACGAGGGTTGGCCTGGAACAAAGGGGGTGTCGCCCGTGCCAAATGATTCCATACTGTGCATTTGAGGTAGAATGTAAACAATCAGCATGGAGTCTAGCATTTAAAATCGGCGACTCCAAAGAGAAAATTAATCATTTTGATTAAATAAGAGTTTTTCCTAAGGACATTCAGAAAATTTTGTATATGTTGTTCACAATTTTCACCACAGGGGGGGCGCCATTTACAAGATAATTAAATACTCTATCAGTGCTGCATAAGTGTTAATATAAAAAAATCGCACATTAGGTAAATTGCCATGATTAATGCATTAGTCAGAATAATTCATTTCACAAGTTACAGTAGTTGTGATTATTTTTTATTTATCAATATCACTCAAAAAGCTTGCCGTACTGTTCAGTATATTTGATGTCATCATATACATGTCTAATATGACTTAGTGTATGTTTGAGACTAATTTTTTCTTGTGTGTGTCTCATGTAGGTGACGTGTATTTGTCATCAGACCCAGTGGCGTCAGGCTGTCTACTAAGGTAAGGTTGTTAAGGACAAAAGATTTATGACTGACATGATTGGCACATGCCTCTCTCGCGCTTGTGGTTGCGTGTGTGCATGTGTACTAGTCAGCATTCACTCACTCGCTAAATTGGCTTGCTTGGCAACTTGGCAAGAGCACCATTCCGAGTGGATTAACGAGATGGCGTCCTTGTGTCGGGATGAAGAAAAACAAACTGTATTTTGCTAAATTGCCCATTTAACTCTTAAGACGATATGAGAAAAGAGAGTCATGAAATTTTGGGCCACGCACCCAAATATGGCGATACATTGAATTTGGCTGCTTAAGCGCAAGTCTGCTTTTAGAAAGTAGTGTTGTCTCTTTGTTATTAAAATGAACATGAACAAGTCAGTTTTTCTCGATTACCCATCAGGTAATTGGCGTCATTAAAATTATTTCGGATGCCAAGAATTTACAGAATGTGTTTGTTGTGAGGACAGGTATTTACCTTGTGCTTTAAAGTGAGTGGGCACATTCACGTCATTTTGTAATGTTCAACAGGTAGGGCGCCTCCATCGGTGTGCGTGCTTGTACACGGGTGACAATGGGAGGAAGCAAATGACTAAACAAGTCACCCCGGAGTCATTCATGCGAGCACCTTGACCACCCACGAGACTACAGGAGATGCCTGCAGGTACCCTGAACTTTGAGTGAACTCTGGCCTCATCAATAAAATGCTGTTGGGATCTAGTTTAATGTGTTTCTAAGTAGAAAAGAACACAAAATAATCGACAAAAGTTAAGCACAATAATAAAATATTTTTAAAAAAAAACTAATATTACTTCTTTAACTCATTGTGAAATGATTGCTGCCAACCCTCCCATTCAGTATGTACGGATTGGATGTCTAACGCTGTCAGTGGTGCTGAAACATTAGCATTCCCAGTAAGTTCTCCTAGTTTAAATCAATTGGACCTTTATCTCTCATTTTCAGTGGCAACCAATCATTTCAATTATGCATTATTCTTACATTGAAATTTAATATTTTTGGAATGACTGAAAAGTCCATCAAATGTTATTTCTCGCCTGTAACATCCTGTATAATATTATATTGATATATTATACAATTACTACCACTTATATGAGTATCTCTCATTTTCAGGAAACTGAATTTTAAAAGATATGTTCAAAAGAACAAAACTTTCCACTTCTGGACTCGATGTAAGAAGACTTCTTGAAGTCAGCCTTTGTGTGCACATCAGCCCACTTGGAAGACGATCCTTAGCTACTATACGAACTGTGGAAGACATTTCCAACGACCCTAAGTGGAGGGTGCGACACCCCATCAAGGACCAAGGTAAGTGTGCTAAATTGCCTATGTGTAATTGAGTGAAAAACAGGACACGACTTGCTGCCTTGGCTAAACCATCCTGTCTTTGAGCAACTATTGCTACATAGTTTATGTTTACGTAATCCCGAAGTATAACCTAAAAAATGAAGAAGCACAATTGTGTGTGAGTTGAGGGATGCAGATTGCTATTGGCGAGGAGAACAGAGATCACAGTCAGAATTGAATAAGGAAAGCAGAGCAATGGGAAAGATTCCCTGAAATTTATTGGGGTTGAGCAAGGAATACGCTACACTAGCTTTAAAATAATAGACCAGCTCAAGTGCCACCCCCCAAAGCTTGTCATTATCTTCTCTGTCTTTCATCCTCACTTCCTTCATTTTGTGTTTCAAGCCCAGAATTGCTTGAATTTGTGATAACCAGCTGGTTGAAGTAGTCCCTAATAACTGGTTTGGCTTTGCACATCCTCCCTTCATTGAATACGTCAGACGGCGCACAAAAGCGCAGCTGAAAAGATTCATTTTGCTCATGGCTGTGGCTGAACATGACAAAAAAATATATAGCTGCAAATTCATGAAACGCAAAAGTGATTTAAGGTGAGCGAGCATTGTGTCAGGATGTGCCTCCCCACTTTCCCGTAATTAGCAGCCTGCTGTTTGACACAATAAGCCGACAAACAGTATTTCAGGTTCATGAAATGTGTTTAACAATGAACCACTTTCCGTAAACACTCAAGCAATTACATATAACTGCGCATTGTTCAAAAGCCACTTGGCAACCGAGACAAAAAAATAATACCATAGAAACAAAAATAACCTACGAAGAATAGTTTCATGAGTCGGGAAGCTCATTTTCAAGGTCAAGGATGTCACTAGGATGCTTCTATTCACCAATAATGTGCCTACTTTGCATTTATGCACAGTGTATTTACATATTATGCACTGGAAATTAAAATTAAAGTGTAAAAGTACAACAAATTCAAATTTACTCATCATCACTATAAAACTTCAAAATAATAACGCACACTTGCTTCCGCTATTGTTGAAGTTGTGATTGATACTTTTCGTGATCGATTGGAATCTGAAAAAGCAAAGGAAAGGGTGTTTTCTGATATTTGTTTTGTTGCTTGACGTGAAATTCCAGAGGCAATGCAATCAGTACCCCCTCCTTTCCCCCTTTTTTCCGGCGCTGAGTGATCCGCCCTAGGGACAGGATGGGATGGACCGGTTCGGCAAACAGTCTTACAAGCGTTAGTCTTTAAAAAAAATGCACTTGTCATTTTTGACATGTTGAGCCAGGCCACTTAAGTCGTTCGGAACTCATGAAGTTGTTTGTCGGGTGTGGTTAAAACTGCGGGTTCAATTGGAAGAATCAATTTGTGGTTGTAGTCAAGTGGTATTCTTTTTGTCAAAATCCATTTTCAAATCATATGTAATACTTTCCAGTGTTTCAATGTTTGAACAAATGATTTCTGGTTAAAATATCAAAACTGTGTTGTCAGAGTTGACGCTTCAGCTCTTGGTAATAATGTTAAACAATGAAATAGAAACATACTGTAAAACATAATTGTTTTTTAGAATTCCCAACATTGAGCATCAAAATATAAATTTAGGTAGCATTAAAATACCAATCATTTTACTTAGTCTCAAATAGTTCCAAACCATTGACTATTTTGGACTCAAGTCCCACTGCGTCGGTCGCTCCGCCCCCTTTTTTTTCCTACGAAAATTGATGGCATACCGAAGCTTTACAAGCAAGAGACAACCTGCGTTGGCCTCTGATTGGCCCACAGGCCATCAAGGCTTCCAACGCACAAGGAAGCAAGAAGTACAAAAGAGCAAACAAGCGCACGCCGTGGCATACAACGCAACTTGACAGCTCAAATTATGGCTGCAACTCTTCTGTGGGTAAGTTTACATTTGTCCCTACAATATTATTATTCTACGCTTCAATGTATAGCTAGTATAGAAATGGCATGATAGTGGAATTCAGTTATCTATAAATATTAAAATAAAGCTAAACCCATTTTGAAAGATCTGCTCACTTGTTAGATTATCTGCTTGTTATTGTTTTATACTAGAAAAACTAGACTGCTTCATTTACATTTTTACAATTTACAATCAAAGTCTTGTGCCCGTTCTAAAATATCGACATGACCCCACAGGAGGACCCCCGGCCGGGCGGCGCCCCTTTGGCCATGTTGGCGGCCACTTGCGGCAGAATCTGCGAAGGAAATTCATTTTCTGACGGACCTGCCGTATTCCCTAAGGGCTTCCATCCGTGGAAAAGGAGCGTCCCGCCCACACGTCTCACCTCCCTCGGGGTCCCCCCCAAAAGCAACGGGGTGGGATTCCCGGACGACTCCGGCGCTTTCTCGGTGACCAACCCCGAAGGGTTTGCGTCTTACCAGAACGTCGGCCGGCCCAATAGCGGTTTCCCAGTTGAACGGCGTTCACTATTTGTCACGAAGATGCCCGCTTCCGTAGAAGCCATCGCCGGAATGTTCCCGCGGCTTCGCCCGCAGCCGTACGAGTCGTGGTTCAATCCCATGACGGATGGCGGGAGTGGGCCTTGGTGGGACACGGGCGCCACTTGGGCGCAGAGTTCCGACCGAGCCGGGAGCGCCCCGTCTTTGGCCGGGTCAGGATCCCCCGAGAACGGCCCCGGAGCCGTCCGCCAACTCCTCTCGTTTGACGGCTCGCGAGCACCGTACTTGGAGGGGAACCTCGCCGGTTCCTCCGCCAGGAGACCCCCGGTCCCCGTGGCCTCCTCCTCGCGGTCCTCCCGTCGCCCCACGGGCCGAGCCACCTGCGGGTGCCCCAACTGCCAGGAAGCGGGGAGTCTCGGTCCCGTCGAGACGAGTCCCGGGCGCCAGGCCGTCCACAACTGCCACATCCCGGGTTGCGGGAAAGTGTACGGCAAGACGTCCCACCTGAAGGCTCACCTCCGCTGGCACACCGGAGAGAGGCCCTTCCTGTGCAGCTGGCTTTTCTGCGGGAAGCGCTTCACTCGCTCCGACGAGCTCCAGAGGCACTTTCGCACTCACACGGGGGACAAGCGCTTTGAGTGCGGCGTGTGCCGCAAGAGATTCATGCGCTCCGACCACCTGAGTAAACACGCCCGGACGCACGGAGAGGAGGAAGCCGGGAAAGGCAACGCCGTCAGCCAGCCTCCGGAGATAAGCACAACTGTCCAGGTGAAATAGGTTTTTTTTTCCCCTGGACAAAGGCACTTTAAAATGAATATTACATTGAACACCCTTAACTCATGGCATGTGTATCCTTGTTAAAAACCCAAAAAAGCAATAAAAATGACCATTTGTATTCACTCATTCGTCTGTGTTTCAATGATTGTGTTTCTGCTTAAGTCAAAGGTAAGTTTATGCATCTTATTTCCTCTTATTTTGTGGTTGTAACAAAAAAAAGTCATTGTCTCACGTGTGTCAATAAAATAGGTCAAAGGTCCCTTATTGTTAGGCAGCTAATTTGGAATAACTCTCGAATGACAATAGCTATAATATTTGTCCGTACAAAGAAAAATTACCCGTTATTGAAAAAATACATTTCATTGGGTTGAATTCAGGTTGAGCACATCAACAGATTATGTTTCTGATTATTTTGTTGACCTCGTGGCAAAATGCCAAGAACTGTTTTGTAACAGTAAATTGCATCTTAAACCTAAGCAGCATTCCAAAGTGTCAAATCACATTTATCAAAGTATTCTCTTGCATACTTCACTTATTTTGTAGTTGTTTTCCCAGTAACCGTGGTCGCGGAAATCAAATGTTTTCCTCAAATGTCATGCTTTTCTTTCATTTTGTGTACAAAACAATCTGTTGACATTTTTGTGAACAAAAGCATAATTGTTTGAAAAGTCAAGCTCTTTTATTGTGATAGTAAAACAAGCGACACAGCAAAACTCCATACAAATGCTGTGGTTACTCCAAATGAGATGATTCACTTATTGCTGATTTTTTTTCTTTCTTTTAGGGCGAGGAGACAAGAGACTAATATCGCAACGTAAGTCGACTCATTTTAAAACATTACAAGTAACATATCAAGTCATCAGAAAATAAATGATAATAAATAGTACTGTTCTGGCTTGGCAAAAACAAATAGACAAATAGAGCAGCTATTGCCGTAAACATTGCCTCAAATTCCAACGGACAAGTGCATGAGAGGAAAGTGGAAGAGTGGAAGAGCACTCTTCCATTTTGGATCTCGGTACCTTTTCGACTTTAGCTTGGACGTGTACCGAGAAAGAAAACAATTTTAAAAAAGTAGAATGTACGTCATGGGTCCAGTTCAGTTGGCTACAGCAAGTTTACTTCTCGTTCGAGGTCACGCGTTCATGCTTCTTTTCACAAATGTTGCATTTTGATTGTTAGTCCAGTGGATTTGTTCCCGCAAACCTAATGCCCAATTTAGCATCGTCACCGCCATTGACGGCGATTGGCGTCCACTCCATTTTGACAGGCATCCGCTCTCCCTGTCCAAATGGATTGGACGCCCATCGCCATCAAAGGCACTGAAACATAACCATGAATCAGACGTCTATCACCGACAATAGCATTGAAAAATAATCATTTCAAAACTAATAAACTCGACGTCTATCACCGTCACTCAGTAGTATGATACAAAACAAGTGCAAGTCTAAAAATAAAAAGCCTGGAATGCAATGTCAGTTGATCAGTTGACATAAAAAAGACAAACGAATCATTTAAAAAAAAGTCTTAACACTTAACATAAATAGTAAATTAACCCAAAGTCATAAAGCACAGCATTTGAGAGTGAATTGGAAAAAAGGCGTATCTCAAATTGGCCACAAGAGGGCGTTCAAAGTCTTAGAAAGTTTAGACAAAATACCAATAGAAATACACGCACACATAAATTAGAGTGGTACTGACTTGGTAGAAGACTTGGATCAGTGCTACTACTTCAGACCTAGAACCGCAATCCACAATACTGTACTGGCCATTTCAGTCCCAAAGTCTTTTTTTCAATCACTTACTACGATCTGTGTTTTGCGATCCATAGTAACGTGGAATTGAGTCCAACTGATTGTCTTTCTTTTGTCTCACTGCCAGGGTTCACCAAGTGGCATCTTGACGTGAACCGTCATCTCCACCGAATGGTCGGGTGGGCGTTCTCTCCGGTAAGTTACTGTCTTCTCGTTGGTTGTGGGGATGTAGGATAATTCCTGAGATGAAATCAGTTCAATTAGCAAGATCAAAAGTTATCTTGCCATGTTGAGTTGGAATTGTGAGGTGTGAATTGATTCAAATATCATTTGGAATATAATACTGCATATAGGAAATAATAGTTAACATTGGAAATTTAATCTCAAATGTGAGATTGAATTATTTTATATTAATTCATGCAAATGATCACTGCCAGGCCTCCCAGTCCAAATGGAATGGACGTCTATTTCTGTCTAGGACAGGCCAAGAGTTAACATTATAATTTATAAATGAATGTTAGCAAGGTGAGTGTTTATTCATAAGACATTTGAATGAATCGAAAGCAAATTGGGCGTCTTTGTGTGGCAGCAGTAAATTGCAACGCTCAAAATCCAATCCGCCATTTTATCCCAATCCAATCCCTAGAAATATTCCCTTAAGTGATACTTTTAGGAATTCTACTTGTAGTCACAAAGAGAACCGCAGTAAGTCAAAGCTCCACTCTAAAACAGCTCCGTCACCCTCCCCCGGCATTTTCTCACCACTTCCATAAATCAAAAGCACTTGCATATCCCAACACTGTGTTTACTAAAGTTGGGAGGCGAGCGGAAATGTAAAACACAGATGGAAATTTGCTGGCCCGGCTGGCTCACTCGTGCAAACGCAAACAGTGACGGGAACATGATCTTTAGCAAAAATGTCACTTGTCCACCGCTGAGCTTACCTTGCCGGTGCAGTTATATTCTCTGTCTTTGTGGGCCTCTCTTGGCGACCATCCTCTTTTCTGCAAAAGAAGCCTGGACACGGCCACCACCGCCAACCCGCACAGAACCGTCAGGGCGCATACGCTAAGGAAGGTTCCGACCGCTCGACCTCTGCTGGCGCACTCTGCAAACACACGCAAAAGGCGTAAATACCAAATTTTTTCATAGTTTTGCCTAGGCCTGAAATTTAGACTCGGGCCATTTGCTTCGTTTGCTCCACACAAAAAGGTTCAGCGGGCCAGATATAGGCCCCGGGGCCATAAGGTTGACACCTCGACTTTAGTGTTATGGGGTAAAATCAAGAGTTTGGGCAACAATGTACGTTGTGTTTTTTAGATTATGGCTATCAAAGTACATTTTAATATGTTTGCAGATGCCTTTTAGCCTGTGGTTGAAGAGATAAATAAGAAGAATATGAAATATGTTCATTTGCAAAGCCTTATGCCTCCCAGCTCAAAACAAAGAGCCCAAAGACATTGGGGAAGAAGGTTGCCACGGAAACCTGGCTCCCGCGACACCCGGGAGGAGTCGGCGTCGGCACAGTGTCCCGTCGGGTGAAGGGGACGAGGGCAGATGAAGGGGGAGGGAAATGCACAATGAGCGGTTTTGTTCCAAAACCCCAGCGGGCAGGAACTGTAACACTCGGATGTGCGACGTGTGTGAAAGTGTAAACCTCAACATGTGTGTTTCAAATTGCCAGTGCGAAAGGTGAAAATGGAAAATGCAGCTGCAAAAGTGACAGCGGCAGACTGGCTGACTCAAATGCGGCAGAATGCAGTGGCCGTGCGTACCTGCTCGGGTGCTGATGTGAAGACGCTTCCGTCCAAATTCGGAGCTCATTTCAAACCAGTAGCGGCAGTTGTCGCTTCCCATGTACATGCATTGAATCCGCTCTCCCCCTGCGTGGGAGAAAGACCAACAACATTTGGGGAAATTCTTTACTCAAAAATGGTCTAAAAATCTCAATTTAATAAGATTTTTTATTTTTTTAATGTCAATCTAACTGTGTTTTGAAACATATTTTTTACAGTTTTTTTTTATATTTACAGGTTGTCCAGCTCCTTGTGCCCTGCGATTGGTCGGCCCCCAATTCTTGTGCCAATTGTTGGCTGGGACAAGCGCCAGCACCCCCATGACCCTTGTGAAGATAAACGGTAAGGAAAATAAATCGACATTTACATCATATTTATAGTAAAATAGTTTCGTGCCATTTTTAAAAATGTAAACCCCACACTAGTAACGTGTTTTATTATAACGCCGATTAATCGCCGATCAACGTAATCGCTTGCGGCAACCGTCATTTCAAACAAAAAGCGCTTTACCCGACTTGTCGCCGCCGTCGTAAACCACGTCCGTATCGCAAGTTCGGTTGCAGCGTCCCGCCTCTTGTTGTTTCAACCCGTGGGACATATGACAATCCACGCACTTCCTGTAAAACGACGTGCTCATCAACAAATGTCCATTTTGCAAAGCAAAAACAAAGCGCGTACCAGTTTGACGCGCAGGAACTTTGACACGCCGGACATCGCTCGCAGAAGTCTCCGGAGTACCTGTGATCGTCACAGGCGCATCGGCCGCACTCGCACACGCCCCGCCCGCCGCACAGCAAACCGTCCGGCGACCGACAGGTGGCCGTGGACACGGGACAAGCACAGCTCTCGCCCGTCCACTGTTCATCACATACACAGTCCCCCAAGACGCACAGGCCACGTCCTGGGAAAACAAACAGGAGATTCGTTTTTGTGACATAACTCATCCGGGATTCACAGTTCACGTAGAATTGCGTCTTTCCAACGAACGACGGCGATAAAAAAAGGAAAAAAAAGCTCACCCCCGCACAGTAGTCCGCCCTCGTACGAACAGGAGAAGTCATCGCTCTCGCAGTATTTCCCGTAGACGCTGCCAAGTCGACTCCGCTCGCACACGCACCTCCCGCATTCGCACGCTCCCCGACCGCTGCAGTCCAAGTCCGAGCCTTCCGCTCGACAATCCCAGTCCGATTGATTGACGAGTCCCCGAAGCGGTCCCCGGCCGTCGCCGTCCGTCATCCCCTCGCACGGCGACCGCTCCGTCTCGCCGCATCGTCCCGTCGACTCGCAACCGCACCGACATTTGGCGTGGATTCTCACGGTGGCGGATTCGTTGTAGCCCACCGGGCGAACCGTCGCTCGGATGTCTTCATCCGATCCGTTTTCGGGGCAGGAACGCAGGCCCAAGGTGATGTTGAAGTAGACCTACGTTGGGTTGGAAAGCAAACTCGGAATCGTTCCAATTTGTCGGGGTTTTAGGCTTGCGTCAATAGCAAGATTAAAGAAAACGGTGACCTTCCCAGATTGTAGTTTACACTTTATTTTGTCAATGCCAGCCAAT
This sequence comes from Stigmatopora argus, assembly GCF_051989625.1. Lineage (NCBI taxonomy): Eukaryota > Metazoa > Chordata > Actinopteri > Syngnathiformes > Syngnathidae > Stigmatopora > Stigmatopora argus. Next base: position 5,089,433 of record NC_135407.1, on the reverse strand, counting down.
GAATTCATTAGCATATAAAAGTGTAGACCTTTTTTTTTATTTCGCCATTTTGATAAGCTTTGGGTACTTTCCATCATTTAGTTTATTCAGAAAAAGCACTGAGGCGTGATTCAGTGGGAGGAGAGGCAACTCATGAGGAGATTAGGGAGTGAAAAGAAAGCAAGAGGACAGAACAAAGTCTTTGCTATGCGCTACTCTGAATGGAACTCCATTTTTCCATATTACAGGGGTGTGTGTCAAAATACCGCAATCCTATTGATGTGTCAAAAAGTCACTCGTCTCACAAAGAAATACTATTTGCATAATCCAATCAGAATAAAAAGAGAATGAGTGAATTCTTCTTATAGTTTATTCATAAATATTTTCGAAATATCATATCGAACATTTATTGACAATATAATTTAAGCTTCAACTCTGACAGCATTATTTTCATCGCTTTATCTCCGAGCACTCAAAGAGTTATTAAATCGTCTCATTTAATCTGCTGAATTTGAAATATTTTCCTAATCTCTTATAACATAAGAATACCAACGACGGCGTAAAAACTATATTATAACGATATTTTGGGCTTACGGTCTGGTTGGGCTGCACCCCTGAGCAACTCTGTCCTTTGGCCGTGGTGCCTTCAGGACACACGGGTAACACGGACGTCCAGTACCTGGCGACCGCCTCGTCGTCCACCGACACCGACAATGTCACGTCGGTCAGCAAGCTCTGTTAAAAACAAACCAAAAAAAAATGACAATGTGGGAGCAAATTGTCTTCAAAATTCACTCATTTTTCTCTCTATGGGTAAAAGAAGGTGGGAGTGAAAATAGAATCTTTGTGTTCCCTACATAGTCGGCCGGGACACCTAAATTGGGGGAAGGAATGGGCAGGGAGGGGGGTTTGTGATGGCGATTACAATAACCGCTAGTGTTCAAATTCAGCCGCCTGCCTGCGTGCGGCCAGATCTCTGGATTCGAACGAATCTGGAATGAAACAATTGGAGCGCTGTGCCGCGTGTGAGATTACCAACCCGACTGCAATGAACAAACCGCTAGTCACACACTAACACGTAATATACACAGGCATTTGTTGCTTTTAATATTCAAAATGTTTGTTTCCTTTTTTTTAGGGCAGAAATGGAGTGTGTAGTACCTTATACGAGTCCACCACCAGATCGATGAGGTTCGGAGACTGGAAGAACTCGATTTTCCCAAGGTAGGAACCAGGTAGTAAGCCCACTAACTCCTACAGGTAGAAAAGGAAATTGCGCTAGTGCCAAGTCTCCTCAAGGCTATGTTGACATATTTGTACATGGTTACTTTTTCCATGAGCGCTTTGTCGTGCCACTTTGGAAAGTCTTATGTGAGTTGTTTTTATGATGCAAGGGACACATGAACAGTCTGTTGATTGCTCCAAAAGGCCTTCATGACGCCATTGCCGCCCCGCGCTGCGCTGCGCACCCCCCAGTCAGCGCTGAGCACTTTGCACTCATTAGCGTGCTTTTTAAGTGATTCAATTGTACATTGACGTGTAACATGGCTTCTTTATTTGGGGGGTTTCATTGGCAAAAAGGGGGCTAACTTTGGCTAACTTGTTTGGAAATGGAAATACACCACCAAAGGTTATCCTTAACTTGAGCTATGATTATTGTTTGTTTGTTTTTTGTTTTGTTTTTTTCAATTTGAAGGCTGTAAAGCAAATGTTTTACTTTATTTTTGGGGAACTACACATTTTCTCCAAAATAATAACTGTTAGGTATCATTTCAAATTTAGCAATGGATACCCCTTCTTGTTTTGGGTGAATATTTAGCCCTACTAAATTTTAATGTTAGTACATATGGATCTTGTTGTTAAAAAAATGCAATAACTTTTTATTATTATTATTATTGTTTTACCTCGTACCACCGGTACTGCTGTTTCTCCACAGCAAAAATGGAGTAAATATAGTTTTCCAGCAGCTTTTCAGACAACTGCCCCAGACTTGGATGATCCTGCAGTTGGAAATCAAGACAATAAAAGGGACTTCATTCCGGAATCCTTTGCCTTTGTCTACGGCGCACTCACCATTTTGGTGCTGCCAGTGTAGATGTTGTTTTCCAGGTGGCACAGACCGTCGTGAGGAACCACGATTCCCGCCAAGCGGCTGTCCAGGGCCAGGTGAGAAGGCTGGTCGGTCATCAGGAGCAACAGACGTTTGGCCTCGGGACGCCAACCCACGGCCCCCTAAAGATCAGGGGAGACGCAGCTCAGCGGAAATAGCATCCACATTCTTTGCCTCTGGCCTGGCTGTGTTCTCATCGCTGTTATGTTGACTTGTTTGCAGAATCACGCTAAAACTACTTGGCCAATTTCCGTTCAACTCTGGAGTTTTCGGGAATCGGGAATTTGAAGTGGAGTCACTTGAAGGTTGGTGAGTTTTTTTTGTTTGTTTGCCTCTACAAGGTTTGAAATAGGAATGTTTTGTTGACCTTTTTTAATTTCATGTGCTCAATTCCACTGAATGTATTTATGTATTATTGGACTATGAGTCGCACCTGAGTACAAAAAATACTACACAATGAAGAGACAAATATACTATATAAGTTACACTGGAGTGAGTATAAATCGCATTTTAGGGAGTGCAATTTTTTTATTTGATCAGAAACCAACAACAAACACATTAAACTAAACTAAAATGGAGAATATCCAGCTAAATAATCTTGTTGTGTTTTCAGGAAATTTCAAAACCAAACCAAACTTAATACTTATATGCCAAATGGCTGCCAGTCTCTCCCAGTCCAAATGTATTGAACCCCAATGGCCATCCAACTTCCATCAATGGGAGTTAGTAATTGCGCTGGAATCTGCGTTAGATCGCGCCAGCGGAATCCCAAATCGTGACGCCCTACCACAATGGCAGAAGCTCATAGCTCAACCACAGGGGGGCTGTGAGTCATGTCATGCAGGGGGGCCCTGAGTAAGCCACTAGACTGCAGGGAAAGCCCACGACACTTATGCCTCCACAAATAGACTCTCCATTATGTCATGCCTATCTTATTAGTTTGCCGGCGTTCCTTAAATATACACACAGACCCCCTTTTCTCCCACAGTCTATGACACAGACATAAACAGGGGGGGTTGTTACTACTGGGAGAACTTTTTTTAGGGTTTTTTTTCCCCAAGAGCCAAACGAACTCAGAGTCTGATGTTTGAAATTGGAGTAAGTTAGCACATGTGTTATGTTATGTACTTACATTTTCCACATCAGTCTTTATGTTGTGTTGCTGACAAGCAGGCAAAAAAAAATGAATGAGCAAATAGACACCTCTTTAAAAATATACTATACGTGTACGTCTTAATTCATTCGCCGCCATTGACCGCAATAGACGTCATATCTGAAATATCATGCCTTTAAAAAATAGGTTCAGTTATTTAGGTTTTTTTTTACTATATGTATTACAGTAGTATATATGGGTATTTACCCTAGGTTGTTATATAAAATGCCTTCTGTATATTGTTAATCTAATGAGTATTCTCTTTTTTAATCTCACCTAAAAATACTTCATAGTTATATTTTTGATAATATATTCATGATTTAATACATCTGATTATCCATTTTTTAAAACTTCCCTAATATTAGGTATGTTCATTTAAAGTCATTCTTTATTATTGTATTAATTAGAGATCATAAATGGATAAATCTCCCTAATATCAATGGCTACCATTGACAGCGATAGACGTCCAATCCATTTTCCGCTGGGACTCACACACCTGACACACCGTTGCCTGCAGCATGGCGTCCAAGCCCCCCTCCGGCGTATCCATGTTCCCCGAAATCCGCTGGCGTTTGATCACGCGTGTGAACTCGCTCATGTTTCCAGTCATGCTCAAAACATGGTGGAAGCCGTGGGCGGGCCGGCAGCGGATCTCGTAGTCGCTGAGGGGAAGAGAAAAAAAGATTCCAACACAAGCGCGTACCGATTGGAACATTGACATTCAAAAGTTTCTCAGTCTCCCACCCACAGCGGCTTATCGGCGGAACAATGGCGCACTATAAAAATGCAAAGTCACTCTGAGTCATACGGGAAATTAAAGAGCCACTTTTCAGACTTGCTGTCCTCCTATAATATATATTTGCAATTAAGTTAATGGAAAGATGAAACCAGAGAGGAATGTCCAATCTTCTGACAGCGTTCCTTATCCTAAAAAAAAACTCTTATCAAAGCACTTGAACTCTCAACACTTGTTCTCATGCTTCCCACAATCTTCAAAAGCAGATGTCAGCCATCTTGGAGATATATCCATCATACCTATTAATATCTCAGAGCAGATGTAGAGCTGACGTCTCAGGCTCGTGACCTGAATCATCTTTTAGTCACGCTGCCCCCACTGCGCCATTTTTTCCCCACGCTGGCCATCTCTAACTTTAACTCATTTGGCGTCCAATTCGTTTGTACTCGGAAGGACTGGCAGCGGGTGTACTTAAAAGCTCAAATTTCAAATGAAAAATACCTTTTTCTACGGAAAAAAAAAATCCTTTTAAATTGCATTCTCACCTCAGAAACATTCACTCCCCCAAAGTTCTAGTCCAATCAACAGGTGATGTTCCGTACCTGCATGGGTTGTTGATCTTTGTAGGATGCACGTTGATGTAAGGAGATACGGGCTTGTCCACAAAGGAACCAAAACCGAGCCACAGATCCGAAGCATACTCCGCCATGCGCAGTGACAAAGCCACGCCCATCGTCTTGAGCTGCAAATCAGGTAAGTCCCTTTGCATCTTTTTTTCACATACATATAATCTTCTTAAAAACGTCATTTGTTCACTCACATGATCGAGGTTTTCCTGCATGGATGCGGAAACGTCCACCAAGTAGTAAAGATCCACCGGATAGCGCGGTAGCTGCTTTACGGCCACGACGAAGCTAGCCTCGGAACCTGACACCACCGGCATCAAAACAGTTCAATTGATGAGAAATCTTTTTTCGGTGTAGCTTCGGCTTACCTGGCGTTAGCGTGACGGTAATGTCTCTCGGGTTCACTTGCGTGCCCCCCACATCGGCGTCGACTTCTACTTTTACGCCCGATTCTGTGAACTCGGGTCCGCAGCCACTTCTGAGCAGGTTGGTTTGGAGGTCGCAGCGGTGTCGAGCGCCAGACCCATCCAGAAAATCCTCAAGTCAAAATTAGAATTCAGAGAATGAGGAAAACACTTTGTGAGCGGAATTGCCCAACAAAGAAATATGTCACACTTTGTAGCTTTGGAACGGATTAGTGGCCTTTGCTCCTTAGGCGCCACACAAAAAAAAATGGACCAACAGGAGCTTTTTTCTATTATACCGCTATTCATACTTTGTTAAGAATTTTCTTTAATACTTTCACGCAGCTAATGATGCCAGAAAAGGTCCAATTTCCCAGCACCCGAAGCTTGTAAACACGCTTGCGCTGACTGTCTAGTCTGCCGCGCGTCGTTGTGTTAGTTCCCAAACATGCTTCTGTCTGGTGTTTTTTTTTTTTCACTTCTTCAAGGCTGGGCAGAAAAGGCTTTTAAAAAAAAGGAACTCCCAAGCAGACGCACGGCGTGGCAGCCATGACTAGACTAAACATATGGCTGAAATGTGGCTTTGCCACTGCTGATGCTATGTGAGAAAGAATAGAAATGGAATGGAAACATTCGCCGATCCACACAGGGCCAGCATGAAACATCATGTTCACATGTGTGGATGGGGCAAAAGTGGACAGGCCAGTCATGCGAGGAATGTCAGCGGAGAGCCACTCGGAAGAAGGGCTGCCTCGAATTATTTCGACAAGTCCATTCATCCTTTATTATTTCCCAACGAGTCGGGCGATTGGTTCAGATCTCTCGTCTTACATTGTAGTGCCCAGGAAAATATAGTTGGCTATATCATTAATTCACCCTAAAAAGTAAATATTTCCTTTTGATCTGTTATAAAGATAAGCATCTGCCTTCATTGCAGACTACAGAAATCCGAAAAAATCGACAGTTTTTCCGGTTTTAAATATGAAAAATATTTTTTCACAAATAAACCGCTATTTTGGAAAAATTAAAATGCCGAAATGCATTGATTTGTTTCCTCTTTTAATAAAAAAAAAATAGAATCCTCGAACGTAAATACAATTTGAACGATAAATAGGCTTTTAATACATTGGCAAAAGAATATTTACCAGTACAGCATTCGTAAGGATTTCGGTTGAGGATTAGTGGATCGTTGGTAGACCTCAATTTCAAAGCATTTTTTTGATGGTTGACATACCTCTTTGAAGCACCAGGAACACTGCGGTCCACGTCGGAGACACTCTTGGCAAGAAGTAATCGCAACCGAAGAACACCAGTTGTCGCCTGTCATGGGAAAAAAAAGAGAATTTGCATAATAAGTGGGAGCTTTTGTATCACATTTTGATGATGAAAGCCTTGCTGTTTTTCATCTCAGGCGACCTACTTTGGCATGTGTCAGACTGTGGGAAATGCACTGGAGTCTGGAAACAGGTGCTTGTCCAACAGGGCTCATTACATGAGTCAATCATCGCATATTATGTCCACTCGCGCATTAAAGGAGCCGGTAACGTGAGCGCTTCAGCTAGCAAGCGCGATTTATGCAGTCGTAATATTTCTCGGTTGACTGAAGGTAGCGTTAATGATTCATTGCAGTGATGTTGCTGCTGAGATCACATTTTTTTAAGAGGGGGATGTCGGTTCTTGGGGGGGTCTGGCAGTGAATGACCATGAATGTTTTTGATGTGAGAGTCTATTCATAAAAATACATACAGATCAAACTTTTATCTCAATGTCCAAATTGCGTTTACAATAATGTTACGGCAATTGACGGCGATAGACGTCCATTCCATTTGACCTAGATGAGGTGGCAGTGATTGGATTAAACGTCTATCGCCGTCAATTGCGGCAATTTTTGGGAGTGATTTATTTGTGAATCAAATGTCGTCAAGCATGAGAAATACAGTTCAAGCTTTATTCTCTTAATGCGGTAGATGGAGAAAGTGGAGACAGAATGTAGGTTATTGGCGATAATGAGCTTCTAATTGGACTTTAATGATGTTCCACTCACCCAGATGGGAGGTCCCAGCGCAGAGAGCCGCTACGAGCAGGAGACACAGAGGGACGCTGCCATATGTCAATGGCCAGGAAGTCATATTATCCACGCCGGGTGGGGGAAGCAGTCCGAGCGGAGAGACTCACTGCCTGCGGCTCGGAGAGCTCGGAGAGCTCGGAGAGCTCGGAGAGCGGGGACCGCGCGTCCGCCGCCTGGCCAACAAAAGCCGGGAATGGCGCAGCCAGCCGCGGGGCATTGTTCCTCGGCCAAGAACCTTCTAATCCCGGGGAGGTATTCACATCCTCCGGTCCCAATCAGCTTAGAGGCGTGAACCAGCGACGGCGCTGGGAGGGCAGGTAAGGGAAGTGATTCGGCGCGGCTACGATAAACCTCCACGTCAACCCCCTCTCCATCCATCCACGCAGTTGGTCGCCATCGAGCCGGGGCTTGCGGTCCTCTCGCGGCCGACCCCGAGCGCCGGCGTGCTGAATGAACACGCTGCACGGGGAGCGAACTGACACAGGTAGGCGGTGCCATGGCAACCGGAGAGAGAGACGGAGAGAGAGAGAGAGAGAAAGAAAAAGGAGGGGGAAGTGAACACCAGTACGGGTTTCTCGGTGATGACGTCACTGTGCAACATTTACTCCAAAGGTAAAGGCTAAAGTTTTATTTATTTTTAATTTGGAAATGTAAGAACCTTGTGTGTTATGTCACAGTATTTATGCAAAACGTTTAATGTGCCTTTTTTATTTGCTTAGTTTTTCTTACCATAAATAGTTCAAACTAAAATACACAGGATTGTAATCATAACATTCGAAACCTCTTAATTACTTCTGGCTTTATTTTACATTACAGAAGTTTAAATACATGACATCACGTGCATGATGACTAAAGGACAGCCAAGCCTTCCCATTTGAAATACATTGAATTTAAATACTATGAGAGAATAAAACTATACTTTAGAGCGTTACTTGGCAGCTGTCACCAAACGTTTTTATACATTTTAATATCAATTGAGCTTTTCATTGAATTTATTGATTAGAAAATGACTCATAATTGCTGTTATAGACTTTTTTCATGACTAAGAATAGTCACTTGCTCTACATCGGGTTAAATGTCTCAAGTAGTATCGCCATTTGATAATAATTCTGTCAAATTCAAATTTAACCGTAGTTTTTAAATAGGAATGAACCCTCCCTCACCTTGGTAACAATCACTCCAAGGTTAGCATCCTAACTCACTGATCTGGAGGCCAGTTGAAATGTACAGGACATGTATTGCCGTCAGCTAAAGAGTTAAACACGCCGCGTTAAAACTCCTGCTTTGTTAAAAACCCACTCAATCCGAATATACTGTAATGCGTTGTCCATATTTAACGCAAGCCGTGCACTCCGGCTGAACTCTGGCCTCCAATTGAACAGCCGTGTTTACACTGCTTCTTGCGGGAGCCGTTTAACCGCACCGAGCGCTCCTGTGTGGATGTTGGGGTTCCAGGATGGAGTGGTGGGGGTCCATAAAAGCTCTCGTGAAGGGCTTGACACGTCCCCGCTAAAGTAGTCGGAGGAGTGTCTATTGTGTGCGGATTCCAATGACATGGAGTAACCTTCGCCGGCTAGCGGGAGCCAAAAATGTCCTAAATAAGCAGGAGAACGCCAGCTGCGCCCCCACAAAGGACACAATCCCCAGTCGGCCATCTTAGTGGATAAAACAGTCGTGTTTTGATTGGCTCGCTGCCCAAACTTTGACGGATAGCGTGCCAAGAGTGCCGATCGATAGCCTCACGCGGGGCTCCGGCTTATCTGATTCGTTTGACCTCATCTGTTGTTCGAGTGGGCCAACCATGTCCTCCTTCATTCATTTGCATAATTGTCCAACAGGAATTTGAGGGTGTGGGGGTGCTACCATTCTTACCACCCCCCCACCGTCACTTTGGATTATGATAATGATGAAAGCCACACCGTGCCTTTCTCTCGTCGCGGCCTTCCTCGGAAACGTCTTCTCCAGCCGGATCGTCTTTGCTCTTTCCGAGACGGACCGTTGGTCAAAAATATGGATTTGTTGTCCACGGCGCCAACTTGATAATGGACTCTTGTGTAAACACAGGCCGCTCTTGTCAATACTGGTCAACGTCAGGACGTTGGAGGTAGATCCCCGTCGTAACGATGACACTAAACACGCCCGCCTCGATCCTTCCTGCCTACACTTAGGTTTGTTTGTGTTAGCAGTCGGCTAAGCTTTCCCTCACGCTCTTCTGCTCTCATCATTTTCTAGTCAAGCGCGCACACACCATCAAAGTGGAGTGGGCTCACCGCTTTTCCTCGCCAACCTCCCACGCGCCTTTCGACCGCCAGCGAGATACGCCGACGGGAGGACGGAGCGAAGGGTCGGAGGTCAGAGGAAAATGAGCAATGGGGTTTGCACAGGTAAGGTAGCATCCACGAATGAAGTCTGGGAATTTGACAGAAGTGTCATCACACAATTGCGAGGAATTCAGGAATGGTATTTAGTGGCAGCTCACAGCTCGGCCTTAGCGCCTTAACTGTCGTCAATGGGGCACTCATTGGCTTCCATTGACTTGGCGTCCAATCCATTTGGAATGGGAGGTTGAATTGAATGTTTAATCCCATCGATGCCCACAATTTAATAATAAATCTTCTCAAATTTTTCAACTTTTTTTAACATACGAAACATATATATATATATATATATATAAATTGAGACCATGTCAAAATCACATTTCGGTTGGGCCATACTTGTATACCAAATGTGAACATTGTAGACCCAAAATGGACAGTAAGGCAAATTCCTTTCCATTTCAAAAAATATATTTTAGGCTGACTTCTGTACTTTTTGGTGAGAATTCCAAATGAGCCTCCCTCTTCCTCTCGCAAATGACCTTGCTAATGTCACTAACAGGTGTTTTAGGGTCTTTTTCTTAAATGTTTGACTTGTCGACGGCTGTTGATTTCCTTGCATAACTTTTCTGTTACTGATTACACCTGTAGCACCCCCCTCCTTTAAATTCCTAATGCTCCTTCTGGTTGTCAAGGTTCAAGTGTTGCCTTTATACTCCACTCTTGAAAAAAAAAAAAAGAAACTTCTTATTAGTCATGCTAACTTAAACTTAAACTCAAATGTTCAGACTTTCTGACTCGGGTGAAATTACCATCCAATGTCAACCATCGCATTTCAATTAGTATTCCAAATATGTCAAGAGCTTTGCCATTTTAATTTTGTTACATGAGCAACGCACTGACTGCTCACTTGATCCAATTTGCGCCTTCCCGACGTGCGAAACAGCCACGCGGACATTTTCTTCTCATCTTCTCGTAGCTAGCGATAACCTTAGCCAATGACACATGTGACCAGAATAAGCGGCCAGAAAAAAAGCCCCTGACCAAAGCCCACATTTGTGTGTTTATAAGGACAAAGGAAGGACAATGGAGAACCAAACCAAACCACATGGATCTTTCCGAGCCCAGAATGCAGAATGATGACATGGTGCCGAATGACGCACGGTGAGTGGGAGCGCTGCGCTCACAGGGTCCACCATACTTGGACAAATAAACACGCTGGTGCCGTTGTAAAAGTGATGTCATTGCTTACTGGACTTGCTGATTTCAGCTCACGTCGACTGTAAGACATCCATTTGTAGCATCTGTAGTCATCGTATTGTCACCCCAAGCAATGAAACAAAAGTCCCAGTCAAACCATTTCCTGCTTTTCTTAATGAAGGATACTCTGGAAATTCCGGCTTATCTCGCCCGATACCGACAAGTTATGCTTGACAGTTCCGAGCGTCCTTGAGGTCAGCTCGCTACTATGTAAGTTATCTTCCTTAGCGTTTTTGGGAAAGGAGGAGGAGGAGGAGGAGGAGGAGGACGGGAGGCTGAAAGAGAAACGGACAGAATTTTCAATGTGATGTTTCCGCCTGGGTGCTGTGGATTTTTGCCTGTGATTACAGACATTTAGGCCCCGGGACCACAAAAGCGGTGACCTTTCCCTTTCTTTCTCCCATTTTGAGGTTGGCGCCGAGCCGGGTAGTGCTGTTTGCCCTTGACAGAATTACACCTCACAGCGGCCGGCACCCAGGATGTGGCTGAGAAACTCAGGGACTCTCCAACACTCCCCGAGGAGGCAAAGTGGACATGCGTGAAACGGATCGTGAGAGTCAGAGTGAGAATCCTTTTCTTTCAAAACACGCGCACACTTAAGCAGTCATAACATGATATTTTTTTTCTCTCTATGTAAAACATAGCATTTTTTAAAAATCTCATTCACTAACAATGATGGCAATAGACCTCCAATGCATTTTCAAATGATACAAAAATTAAATTCCATCATAGTATTATGTTGAAAATATATTTGGGGAAATCATTTCTGCACAGTCAAAATGGATTGGACGTTTCTCATCAAAATTTTGCTAGCTAGTCATCATTTCTCTCTTTCTTAAATGGACCAATGCTATTTTTTAAGCACAAATGTACTTTCCTGTGGGCTACAAGTTTTTTAAAAGAATAGTCATTGTGGGACTGAAATGCATGGACGCAGAAAACAAAACGTCAGCGATGATGCGACAGAAATGGTGGGGTTTTCCTCGGTTAAGTACGCAGGGCGGATGTTTTCAGGGCGCCCGAATAAGCGTTTTCAACCACCAAACCGCAAACAAAGCGTTCAATTTTGCTCTCCTCGTCTGCCGAAGTACATTTCGAGTTTTCGCCTCCTTCTAACAAAAGCCTTGCGTGAACACGTGAAAAAATAAAGTATGACATTGGCGTATTAACCTTGACACTTGACGGATGAGGTAGCATCCGCCATTTTGTGGTTTTAATATGGAGAAACACTTGTGCAAACAGTGTGATTGTTACGGTAGGGTATGTCTTTAAGTGGATAATAACTCAAGCGTTGGACGCGGTATTTCTTTTACTGGGATTTCGATGGCGCTAATGAGGAACGAGGGTGTGACAAATCACCGTTTTAGAAGGACGAGTGGACACGTTTTATGAGTATTAATACAGAAATAAAGCGCAATAACATCCTGAGGTATTTATGGCCTATTTTATCAGTTGCGAGGAAATAGCAATAAAGTCGATGCGTTTTGGCGTTTCGCACAGCTGCTGTGGATTTATGGCACGTAAGTTGGACTTAATGGGGTGTCTTTTCCAGCTTTCTTTATGGATTGGTGGCCAGCTAGCCAAAAGTAGCGTTTTTTTCCACAGACTCAAAATGTTTATATTCGACTTCAAAGATGGGAATGAGAGAATACAGCAATATTTTACGATTCAGAATGACTGGAATTTTTTTTAAACCTTACCGTTTTTAATTTGTTGCCTGCCATTGACAGCGATGGATGTCCAATCCCTTTCGCCTGGGAGTGAGAACTAGCTGCGTTTGGATGGAAAAATTGAAGTGGAAGTTTCTGAGGTAGGGCTTTATTCATGCTTTTTTTTTATTTTTAGGACATATCAGAATATGTAGAATATGATTTATGAAAATAAAAATGCAGTTTGAGCTACAGAGTCAATGCTGACATCACTATTTTGATATGATAAAATACTAAAAGATGAGCGACTTTCCTACTGTCATATTAGATTTAATATTATTTCATAAATGTTCATGGCCTGGGGGTTGAAGTCCAATCCACTGTGACTGAGCATCCCAATACATTTGATGTCTGTCCCTGACAATTGCTGCCAAAGAGTGTACGAACAGACAATAACTTCTATGCGCTCCCTACCCTACACTGTGAAATGCCTCCCTCTCGTGGATTTCATGGTCAAGACAAGCGGTAACTCCTTAATTCGTTCTGTCTGGCTTTTACAAATTTCCAGAAAAAATGATCAGCAAAATTTCCTCACATTTACATACGAGCCTGCGATATTTCTGAACGCTGACATCGTCATTTCCCTCCCAGGTTGAAGCCAAACAAGCGGACGACAACACGGTCGGTGCTTTGCCGGACTCAGGATGGAAGCAGAGATCCAATTTCACTGAGACTACAGGAAACCTAGAGGCCACTGACTCTGCACTGGGACCCTCTTCAACTGTACGTGAGTGTGTGTGCGATAGCGGTTCCTGCTGTGATGTGTTTAATACTTTATAAGAACTCTGTTTACTCGGCAGAGCCGTTGCCAAACCGGCAGATGGGCCTCAAATGTTGATGTAGAGGAAATACACAACATAAAATCTGATACAGTTCTTTCTTTTTTTAAAGCCATGTTTTTCTCAAATCCATACTTACATTCCCCGCTTTTAATAAGCTTGCTATTGAGTGCGGGGGAACATCATTAGGCGCCACCTTTGACTTTTAGCATACACGGCTAACAAGCACCTTTGACAAACGACCTCAGGACGTGTAACCATGCTGTAATGGAAGGATTCGCATTGATTGGTGCTGTAATGGACCCCCGCTTGAGCGCTCTGCATTGTGCGTCAATGGTCGCCGTGGAAGTAAGCGAGCGTGTCCGCCGGGAGGGCGTCTTTTCTGACAAAAGGGTCAAACCATGAAGCACCAGCTGGAAGGTTGTGCGATTCAGATTAATTGTATTTGTGCAGCAAGTTACAAAGGACAAGCAGATTTTATATACATATGAATTTTTCAAGCGGGTATTGGCAGACATGAGCAAGTGACATTTCGCCATTTTAGTAACCATGATGAATTCAGGATAAAATTCACAGTATTTCATCCCAGATGTTGCAGATGTCAATGTGGAATTTCCACGGCAGATTTTTAAGAATGCCTTGGAAGAGAAAGATGCCATTTAAACGAAACTAAAATTCACCACATAATTAGTCTCGATGTCAGGCTGTCACACGCAAAGTCAATCTATAAGTGGCCCACTGCCTTTTTTTACTAGCTTTCCCTCCATCTACTCTTGCGGGAATGGTGAAGACAGATTTTCCCGGTCCGCCTGCAGCTATTACACACCAATCTCTTAATGATTGCGCGCCACGCTAGCGGTGGATGGCAAGTAGGAACCTGCTAATAGGCCTCCAGAGACCGCAGCGCCCACTTAGCTGGAGGCAACTCCTCACATATCTCGATCACCGGCGTTGACGGCGATAGACGTCCAACCCGTGTGGACCGTCAATGGCAGTGAATGAGTCAAGGATGACTCAGTGTACAGTAAACGGCTTTTCCCCTTCAAGTTAATCAATACGCAAGCCGATTGATTGGTTAAAAAGCCCCACTCCAATGCTTTCCCTTCATTTTACGGCGACGAAAACAAACCCCCAAAAGCACGTGGTGTTCATTCACACGCGCGCACTACGGGCGTGCGCGCGTGTCTGCGTGAGAGCGCGGTGGCATCGTTCATCCTCGCCGGCTTCCATCAAGTGGAGTTCCGCGTGTAGATGTTGACTTTTTTGGAACACTTGGCTCACGATTCGTTTGATTTGAAGTTTTTTTTTTGATTCAGACGAATGTTGTTGTTGTTTTTTTTTTTAAATCTCCAGACCCCTCCCCTGATGTCAGCGCATAACGAGGAGCGGACTTGAGCGGAGAGATGCCCCGGGCGGGATGTGCTCCAGCCGTAAAATCCTCTGGAGCCTTCTTCTCCTCTCCGTGGTGGAGGTGGGTCTGGGTGTGGCGAGCATCGTGCTCGGAGCCGTGGCCATCAGCTGGGTTCGGGAGCGAGGGGAGCACAAGCCGCAGCAGGGAGACGCGTCGCCCGTCTGGAGCGGACTCTGCGTGAGTTTCTATTCTTAGTTTTTCTCGCGCTTCGGCTAATGGCCATCGATCGATTGATCGGGGATTTCTAAAGTCAAGAAAGAAACAGTCTTTTTTTCTAATCCCACCTAGAATTGATAATCTTCTGACAAAGTCATTTCAAGTCAATTTAATATTGTTATTATATTAACGACAAATAAAGTTTCAATTCATCTCACTGGCTGCCGTTGAAACTTTGACTTGCGGTCCGATCGTCATGCCAAGAAAATGCCCCTTATTGTTGAACGTTTTCCATTAATGCGCCATTTGCTCCAGTGTAAAGGAAGAATTTTTTTTAATTAAATATTCATGAATTTGCATTTTTCTTGCATGTTTTCCTCTCACATTGTTATCTTGGCAAGGGTATGCAGCGGGGATGCTTGCTGGCAACGCATGCCAAGAAGCCCCCCGCTGTCCATTGGCTGAGATGATGAAACAAAACTTTCTTTGTTTAGTCATCATTTATTATGTGGCCAGCGGCTGCCATTGACGCCACTAGACATCTAATCCATTTGGACAGAGTCGACATGGCACGCATTTGGATCTTGTTTTTTTCTGCCACAACAACTTAGCAAACCTCTGTTTTCTCTCCTTTTTTTTAGTTTCTTCTCTGCGGGATGTGCGGCGTGTTGTGCGCCCGAAAGCGAACCGGCCTTACCGTAAGTACCGCACGTGCATCCCTTCTCGGAATAATGTTGCGACAACTATAGGCTAGGACGCGCATTTCTATTTGGACCGAGACTATTTTTGCTGCAGCAAACAGGAAGAGGACTCCAGCAGCTTCACACGTGGGGAGTCTTGATTATTATTTCATGCTTTTTTTATCCACTTGTGTCTCTCGGCTCTTCATTGGCTAATGAGTTGAGACCATGTTAATCAAGAAGGTCAAATTTGAAGTGATTCACCTCAATTAGTTGGCATATCTATCAATAGAAAATGT
Organism: Stigmatopora argus; assembly: GCF_051989625.1. Lineage (NCBI taxonomy): Eukaryota > Metazoa > Chordata > Actinopteri > Syngnathiformes > Syngnathidae > Stigmatopora > Stigmatopora argus. The sequence goes on along the minus strand of NC_135407.1, from coordinate 5,073,748 downwards.
AATTTACTAGCTCTTTCTTTTTTAAAGATGGACTCATTTATTATCATTGGTGTATAACCGATGTGTGAATGATTGTTTTATTTGAAGTAAGATAGTATACATGCGTACGCGTCTAGTATTTTGTGAGCGACGTGTGAGAAAAGCAGAGGTGGCAGCCAGTCACCGCTCTTGTCTTTCCCCGTCCTCGTCTTTCCTGGCCTTCCACTCAGAACGTCCGCCGGTCCGCCTAATGACGGATCAATGTCAGCGCCCGGCGAGACAGACCTTTCCTTCACCCCCGTATCGCCTCTTTCTCCGTGACTGTCGTTTCCGCATTCTTTCTTTCCGCGCCCGAGGGCCGATGATTGCATTAAGCGGGTTTGCTTCGGCTCCCCTGCCCGCCGCCTCGCTGGCATAACTCCCGGGGTAACGTCTGAAATTGGAGATGTCCTTTTTCAACGGGGGTAAAGACACTGAAGGCACCTCTGCTCAAAGCAATGAGAATGAATACAATCCTGGCTGAATCAGTTGGAAGTGCTTGTAGGACTTGCCAAATAATGAATTGAATTCATCTCAATGTCATATTATTATATAATAATGTAATAATAGTGTCCTATTGAGCAAAATATTAATATTACTTCCTTCAATTATTACCAACAGATATTGTATCTCTATATACAAAGCTGTTGGAACACTGACTATGTTAACTTATTTTAGGTGACAATAATTCATTTTTTTAAAGCAACTTTGGTTAATTAATTTTATATTCAAATTAATCTTGATTTCTCCTTGTTTTTTTTTTCCAGATGATCCTATTCTCGGCATGTTGCATCTGCGGCCTAATCGGCGGAATCCTGAACTTTCAGTTTTTGCGAGCGCTCACTAAGCGACCCGATTCCATGCAGTCCGTCCACCTGGCCGCCATGACGCTGGCTTGTTTGGGTAAAACGGAATCCGTCCAATCATCCACGGCTACATTCCGCGTGTTACGGCATCCCGTTTGTCCACAGGAATCTCTTCGTGCACGTTATCCACGTGGCTTACATGCCGTTTGGCGAGTTCTGAGCAGCAGAGAATGTTTTTGGAGAGGGAGCACTCGCTGCACCATTCGCACGAGATGACGGAAAAGGTAGGCAAAGAGCGAAAAGCTTCCTATTGGTGAAATGGTCTTTTGAGGTTTTGTGTGTGTTTGACAGGATGTCCTGGACAACTCCAGTAATGGAATCCCTCAGATCTCCTACAATGGACATGCTAGCGCATCGCCATGACAACTTGAATCACTTGCTGTTTGCCGTTTTAGAAAGCATGGCTGGGCATTGAACAACACAAGGACGCTGAAGGTGCTGAAATTTGCTCTTTTATTTTTAACATTGAGTTCTTTCGAGCATACCAAAGAGGTTGAATTGAAATTTTACTGTCAAATAGTAAAAAGGCAATATATAGTACATACATATTAAGGCACAATATACTGCTTGTAGACTGGCTGTATCATTAGGTGTACCTGGGAAATCTCATGATCATTTAACAACATATTTAGAATGATCTTAAATTAGATTCACTGAACAGAATTACTTTTTATAGTTTAGATAAGTGTACCACAAATGCACGCAAAAACATTGTAATGGGCCTTGGGAAAAATATTGATTTTAAATTTTTAAAATTCATGTTGTAATTTGAATGCCAATGTTAGTAACAGACCCACATTCAAATATCTTAATGTTAACTATGTAAAAAATCATCGTTATACCCTAAAGACAAAATACTTATATTTGATAGCTCAAGTGCAGGTGCTGTATGCGAAAGAGGTCAAACTTATTTTTTTATAAGCGCTCCTTAAGGTAAAGCAAATAAAACCGGAATGAAAAAGTATTGCGTGGGTGTGTGTAAAAGACCTCTGGTGACCCGAATGATGTTATTGATGAAAAGGATACATAATCAATGATCACCTGTTGACGAACACTGAGGCAGCGCTCCCCTTGAATCGACCTTATGTAACATTGGTGTGACTCTCACTGAGCATAGTGGTTAATTTTAGAACATTAATTCCTGAAAATGGCATTCTAAAAAAATAATACAAAAAGAAAATAATTAAAACAAACAAACAAAAAATAAAACAGTACTCACACTACATAATTTCTTGTTATGTCACATTTTTATGACAATGTTTTTGCATTTTTTAAAATAATATCACATGTTTTCAAGGAGGGAAGCATCAATAATGGTCTTAAATGGGCCCACTAATGATTTGTGTTCATATTATACTTGAATTGTAGTAAAACCCTATTTGTCCAGCAGAGGGCAGTAGAACGCAGAATTGAGCGCTTCCTACAGCGGAAGTAGCTGCTTGTTGACTTTCCGGGCCCCCGAGCCAAAATGGCGACCTCGCAGCATGTCGCGGAGGACCCAAAACACGTGAAAATGTCCGGCGAAACCCTTGAACATTGCGTTAAGACCCCAGCGGTCGTAGCGTCCTCTTCCTCCGGAACAGCTGTCTTCGAAGTTCAGTGCGTTATCCCGTCTTTTGCCGACGCTTCTGAACTTGTGTCAGCTCCGTACTCGTGCTTGGTACGCAACACTCACCGAAGACATGTCGCCCTGCCGCCCGTTTACTTGAACAAGAAGAGGACGGGCTTACAAGGCGAGTTACAGACCGAACTTCTCAAATTCTCCCCGAGGTAATGTCATAAATAGGTATCGTGTTTATTTGTTGTTTAATTAATAATGTGTTGCCATCACATTCCTGTTAAAATGGCGTCGGCGTCTATCACCGTTAACGACAGCCACGGTGCTCATTAATTCATCACGTTGACGTCAATAGCACACATGTTATTAGCTAGTATTTTGTTAGTTTTAGCGTTGTAAGAGGTATAGTTTAACAGAATTTCTGAATGGTCAATGTAACGACAGTTAAATGTTGGTAACTTTTCCCTATCAATGGCAGCTGTGTGAAAACAACTGAAAGTTTCTTCTCGAACATTTCTCAACTGCTCTAACATTATGTAACATTACCAAATTTACTGCATTTTGCTATAGTATCTGCTTTCGTCAAAACAAGCGAAGGACTGACCGTGACCGACACTACTTTTACATCCCCGTCCACTAGATGGAAGTAACCTGTAACCGTTGAATGTGGCGTTACATTTTTTTTTTTCAAAACTGCTGTGAATTTAAACTATACTGTCGCCACTAAAATCTGTCCAATTTTATTGGTTGTAGATTAATTATCGATTGATTCCAGATTAAACGCCGATATGCAGTAGACTGTTATATTGGTTGTGGATCAGTCACAGATGAATTAGTAGCGTAATCTCTAAATATTAGCTTTTTGCTTGATGGATTGTTTTTTCTCTCGCAGCTTCCAAGGCGTCCCTGTCGCTTACGACGATATACGAATCGTGCGGCAGTACGGGGACATTTTTGACGACAGCGGATACATCCACGTGGACATAGAGGCCAACTATATCCTATTTCAACCTCAAGGCGGACAGCGACTATTGGCGAGTGTCCCCTTTATCTCAGCTTTGGCCGGAAAAGCGTGAGAAAGTCATTTAACAGTCTGCCTTTGCGCTTCCAGGGGAAGGTGAACAAACTGGCGGCGAGTCACGTGGGCTGCCTGGTGCACGGCTGCTTTAACGCCAGTATTCCGAAGCCCAACCTGGTTTCCATGGAAACCTGGAGGGTAGCGGGGCCCCAGATCGGAACCGAGCTGGAGTTCGAGGTGGTTGCGCTCGATGCCGACGCTAACGGCGTGCTCCTTATAAGAGGAAGGCTGGATAGAACGAGGTTTGTGGACTGGATTTTTTTTCTTCTAACTCTCAATTGAAGCTACAGAAAATAAACGACCCCTCCTACCTCCTTTCAATATATCTGATGGAAATTAACGTGACGCCGTTTGTGTACATCAGGGTTCAGGAAATGATGGCTTTGGCCGAAAGCGCCGAATTGGCCAAGCGAAAAGAAGCGGAACCAGACGCCGGACCCGCTTTGGAGTCCGTTGTCGAAGACTCCCTGAAGAAGAAGAAGAAAAAAAAGAAAGACAAATTTAAAGAACACACAGAAGAGGAAATTGCACCGCTGCTTGAGCTGAATGAAATTGAAAGCGGCTCACGTAAGAAGAAGAAAAAGAAGAAAGATAAAACAAAAGAAGAGTCGGAAGATAGCGTCAATGGCGACGAAGAAAAAGAGGAGGTTCAGATCCCTGTCATAGAAACCCACATGAATGGAATTGAAATCGGCTCAAGTAAGAAGAAGAAAAAGAAGAAAGATAAAACAAAAGAAGAGTCGGAAGATGACGTCATTGGCGACGACAAAAAAGAGGAGCAGGTTCAGCTTCCTGTCATAGAAATCCACACGAATGGAATTGAAATCGGCTCAAGTAAGAAGAAGAAAAAGAAGAAAGATAAAACAAAAGAAGAGTCGGAAGATAACGTCAATGGCGACGAAGAAAAAGAGGAGCAGGTTGAGCTTCCTGTCACAGAAACCCACACCAGTGACTCCAGCGGTTACCTTAGCGACAAGCCCAACAAGAAACGGAAACGTGAAAACGAGCACGAACTCGCGGCGAGTTCGGATGTCGAAGTAACAAAACCAAAGAAGAAAAAGAAGCGGAAAAGTGAAATGGATTAAAAGTACCCCCATTATTTTCTCCAGCAGTTCCACTTTAGGCCTAAAGCAAATATCAAAGCCTTACTTTTTGTCACAATCCAAACATGTCCAGAAATACTCAGAAAAAATCTCTATCGTTTCCCCCCAAAAGGTTTTTTTTCCTCTCATTCATCAGAATTGAGCCCCAAAGAATTGCAGAGCCTTTTTTGTTGGTGTTAAATTCTGCTGGGCCAGTGTCAGGCGATGAGGTGTCGAGAGACAACTTAAAGGAGCGCCCGTGTTTTCTTTACCTCCCACCTCCGCCCGCACTCACACAAATCCTGCCTTTCAGCGGGGAGTCTCAATTAGTGGCGAGGCGCAAAGCAGCGGCCGGCTTATCGCCCGCCGTCTAAAAGCCACAGCGCAGATAAGGGAGTGAGTGCAATTAAATGGGCTTCATCTGTCACATATGTTTCACGTATCGCTCTCAAGACTTTTTTTTTGGTTGTAATTATAATCATTTATCCACGAGCCCCTCCCACTCAAGATGGATTTGAAACCCACCGCTGACATCGCCATACAAAATCAAAAATGGAAATAAATGCCTTTTAAATATTTTTTCCTGTTTTCATTTGGGATCTTTTCAGTCATTTACATTTCTCTTTCTGTTTTTGTTGTTGTGTACACTTTTAAAGTTGGTGTCAATTTGTCTCAATTCCTATCCTTCAGTTTTTGTTTAATATAAATTTCATTTCCTTTTGTCTTTTTTGTTTTTGAATTGATTCAAGGATATAGTTGTTGTATACAATTGTCTAAATATCAGTTCAAAAATTTATATATTACTACGTTACATTGTATGTATTCATTCATCCATCTTTCCTACCACAAAGTTCGCGGGGGGTGCTGGAGCCTATCTCAGCCAACCGCGGACTGCAGGCGGAGGACACCCCGACCGAATTGGTTTCCTGCCAATCGCAACCACTCATGCTCAAGCCGCCACCGAGAGGGAATTGAACCCAAACTGCCTGCACCTCAGTCAGGCGGAGGAACCACTGCACCAGCGGATGCCCTATTTGTACGTATTGAACTTTTTTTTTACAGATTTTGTCGTGTCTCACATTTCAGCATTTAAGAAAATATATATATTTCAAATTAGGTTATATATATACATTTCTACATCAGGAAATATCTTTTTTTCAATATTCATCTTCAGCACCGCCCATCAACGTTGCTATAGCCAGTTAAAATTTCACGATAAAAAATAATGACTTCTGTCCTAGTATTTTTATTCACAGACCCATTAATTTCTATCCAATTTTCAATTGTATCACCATTTTGTGAAGATTGCAACATTTCTGAGCTAAGAGTTTGATTACTGATTTCTAACATACAAATATACCTTTTTAAAAGTGACCTATTGATTTAATGACACCCGCCGGACTCGTGTAATCTGAATAAATGGTCCCTCGCTGCGCCCGGCCCATGTGCACCTGCACCTGGAGCGCCCTTCCATCGCCTCCCATTCATCTTGTCGTCCCCGCTATCTCGCCGACTCCCCCTTTCCCTTCCCCTCTCTTCCTACTTGTTCCTTGATTTATCGGAGGCGGAGTGCAGTTCACACGCATTCCACTCCAGATCCCCCTCCTGCCACTGGACCCTCATATCTAGGCTCGCTCGTTTATCTTCGTGATCCTGTGATGCCCCGGAAAAAAAAAGAGAAGACGAAGGAATGAGTTGTTTTTGTTCCTTAGCAGGCCAGACAATCTTTTCCCTCACACCTCTGCCTGTGTCCATTGGCTTTGCCTTTGTCGGCCTCCGTCCTCCTCCTCCTCCAGACCCCCAAATGGCGGCAGGTCATAAAGCTTAAGTGTTCCGCCAGTCAAGAGTTGGGCTCTCGTGAATCGTCGGAGGCGACGCCGACGAGCGAATCGTGTCAATCGTATCTGTGAAATCCCTTTATGGCTCTTCAAAGGCATCGCTGGCATCTCTGCTTTGCGTCGCCTTTGTTTTGTTTTTTTTCCATTCACTTCAGTTGGACAAAAAAAAGCTCATTCGCGACTCTGCTTCTGCAAACACGCAATTATAACCCTGAAAGTAAACGTGGTGGCTTGTGAAAGTGGATTCCCATTTATTTGTTTGGTTCCCCGGCACCCGATCGGCACTCGGTAACCGTGGCGACAAGGGATTGATCGACTTATTGAGCAGTGTTGCTTCTTCAACTTTTTACACTTGGCTTACTTGCTGCCATTGACGGTAATAGACGTTGAGAGGTTCAAAAGGATTGGACGTCCATTGCCATCAATGACAACCATTACGATATGCCTTTTTTTTAATACTTATACTAGGCCGTATTTAACTTCTTTTTCCATTTTTGTGACAGTCAAGAACGACAGAAGGCAGCGTTTCACTGCACAAATATGCAACACTTCACCAGAGGGTGAGTAGAGCCATTTTGCTTCATTTTTAGGGAATATTTAATATATATATTTTAAAAAGGCATAGTTTGAGGTTCTACGGTATGAAATGTTATATGAAAATGTGACTTTTTCTGCCCTAAATTTGCCTTTATAAAATCGGGTCTTTTCAAAGTCTTACTTTTCATAAAACCTGTATCTCTTAAATATCTTGAATTGTTCTAATTGGTCCCAAGTTGAACATTGCACCATATGAACCCCTGTAGCAACCCATTTTAAAGCTATTTCATCCTGAGACACAAATATTTAATTTCCGTAACTTCACATGAAACAAAAACTATATCACAATTCAAACCAAGCTCACTTATACCCCCCCCCCCTCTTTCTTTGCATGATTTTGATTGGACATTGACAAAACACTCCGTTTGACCTCTTAAATCCTGCAATCCACTTTGGGTGGAGTGCCTGTTTCATTTCACAAGACAAATAGTACTGCAACTGGAATGCAAAAAAAAAGCCATTTGAATTGAGAAACTATCAAACTTAAAAGACACCAAATAGATGACCTGACCCGAAAAAAAGAGGACAGTAACAATCAATTCATTTGCTTTCATTTCCCGTATAGAAGCGGACCGGGCATCTTTCTATGGTGGTCAATGGCAGCCAATGAGTTAACAATGCAGGCAAACATTCCTTTTCCAGTTCCACATACTGTATATTATGCAAGCAAAAGCAAATACTCCCCGGTCCCCCAAAGGATTGCTGCACGGCCAATAACTTAAAAGGCGTCTGCAGTCGGAACAGGCGGTCGGCTTCCCTTCCATTTTCCCCTTCCAAATAGACATTGTTTGCAAGAATGAATTCACAAACGCTTCCCTAGTAGTACATCACTATTTTAAATCCACAAGCTTGCAGCCGAGTGAAATTAATACAGGCTCAAACATAATCGAGAGGTAATCACTGTTGTCTAGACAGTTGATGCCCACAGTCACTAAAAAAGTGCTGGGGAGTTATTATTTATTTTTTGTAGCATGTTTGATGCATTAATGTCATTTTGTTGTTCATTGATGGTGATAGATGTCCAAGCCATTTTGACTCTTTCCCAGTTTGGACATCCGTCAATTCCCGTTGACCATTTTGACTAGATTAGATTCCTTTGGATATAGCAGCAGTAAATTAATGACTTTAGCTGAAATTTTTATAATCCAATTAAGGGTTTTTATATTAAAGTGAGATTAAAACAATAGTTTTATTAAGTAAATCGAATTATGACCTATTTCTACTATCATAAGTTGAAATGAAAATAACTGAAAATGTAGTCTAATGATTTGTAACTACTAATACAACACAAAAAAATGTGATGACTTGGCAACACTGCACATAAATGATTGTAAAAAAAATATTCATCCGCAAATTAATTTTCTTGAGATTTTGGCTCCCGGCCACAAAAATGAAACTTTTTCCGTGATTGTGATCGTTTAATCGCCCGGCACCTTTCAAAAGCGCGTCCGAGAATTGGCCCAGCTTCTTTTACGTAAATAAACAGTGGAGACGGGAGAAAGAGAGCGGGAGGGGGGGTGTTGACTTGTGCTACGGCGGGTGGGACAGCAAAGGGGTTTTCGGCAGAGCGCTCCGGCATTGGATTAAGACCAGAAAAGAGGAATAAAAAGGGAGGGAAGCGAGACGGAAGGTTGCCGGGTGTCGCGGCCCAGATCCACTACTATAGCGTTGGCTGTTAGCACGCCAGCAACGTTGACCAAGCGCGCCAGCCCCCCACCGGCTGTATAAACACGTCCCCATCGGCCAATCGAACGCCGTTAAAGCCGAGCCGAGCCGACCAATGAGTCACTTTGCGGCAAAAACGAAGATGGGAATGAAGGATTGTCTTCAAGGTGACACATTAACAAGTTGTCCATTGGTCAGGAGTTAAACGCATCTCCATGACGCACGGCTTTCATTCTCCCTCCCTTTTTTGAGTCCGACAGCAAATTAATTGAACAGGTTCTCGGTTTAATCGCCTCTACAAAAACATTTCTTGGAGCATGTGTCGGGTTGCGTCGATTTAATGACTCCTTGTGATTGCAAAAAGCTTGCCTGTAGGTGATGGAGAGCCAATAACAACATGGCTGTGTATTGAATGTATGCGTTATGCGTTGTGAGGACCACACACAATTTTTGAGCAGTAAAAAAAAGTTTTGGGGGGGTTTGTGTTTTACAACTTCCTTAAACCCTAACGTAAAGAAAACTAATGTTTTGTGGCCATGGATCAAATTAAACTTTTATGTCAAGGCACTACAATATTGACAGTGATGTTTTTTGGATCTTGAAATTTTTGTCGTAATGTTCTAAAGTGACTCCAATGAAAGCTAACGTAATAGTTAACGCTCATCTAATAGTGAACGTATCTGAAGCAAGGATTAATTTGTCAACCATAAACAAAAGAAGCTACAAATAAAGTTGTCCTTTCCAACTCCCATTTTAGCATGAGCAATGATGTACAATATGAAAGTAACGTTTAATAAAAGAGGGATTTAGTGCGTTGTGCTCCTCAGGTGCCGAATCTTGTAGTATTTACAAGTTAAAGTACCTTTAGAAATGTTTAAATCAGTCTTAAAGTCTTTTTATATATTTATTTGTTTCTACTCCAGATATCAATGCTAGCTAGCATCACTTAGCCAATGTTTACTCCCACTAACTTTTAGTCAGGGCAAAAAGTCATTGATTTCAGCACTTAATAACTTTGTCCTCTGCCATTCCAAGCCTCGAAGGTGTGTTTGTGCGCCTCTTTCGGGGGGCTTTACTCCTTATTTAAGACCAATATTTACCCGGCAGCCCCGGGGTGAGATTACCTCATATTCCACCACCCAGCTGCTCGTTCTCAGCGTTTCCACGACGACCGGCGGAATGCCCCATCATGTTTATCTGCCCCGATGGAGGAAGAAAAAAAAAACACTCGACGGAGGATGATGACAATCCAGTCGTGTAAGTATCCGAGATAACCCTCGCGCGACTCCCACCTTCGTTAGCATGCTTTACTTTTAGCAAGATAGAATCTGAGAATAATCATTTATACTGTAGTTAGGTTATAAATATATCTTAAGTTAATTCATTGTTGTTTACACCATGTAAGTTTATGTACAGTTGCAATGCTGAGTTTGTTTGAGTTTTGTAAAGATGAAATCTGAGACTAATAATGGATACTGTAGTTCGGTTATAAATATATCTTAAGTTAACTGATTTATTGTTGTTTACGCCATGTCAATATTTACAGTTACAATACAGAATTTCTTAGGAGTGGGTTCTCACTTCTTTTTTTCTTATTTCAGGTATTATTTGACAAGACTTGAAGTTTTTGTAAGTAGAATTGCCTTTTACTACTCTTTGTTGGTTAAGTATTTGTGAATAAGTAGAAACAAAAAGAGAAATTTCCACTACTGGAATTTCAAGATAATGTAGGAAATGTTCGTTGTCATCCTTCGCCTTCTAAATTTAATTGGACTTCATCAATGGCAGTGAATGTGTTTGAAGTGAGAGTTTATTCACAGTAGAGCAATGCGAAACGCAATGATGAATTGGACGTCTATTTGTGTCAGCGTTACCGAACTTGCACTCCAAAAAAAAAAAAACAATATCAAACCAATCTTTGGAAGGACATCGGAACATTCTCTTGAAGAGGAACAACAGCCCCTCTCCACACTCCTCTCCCATGGGAACTGCCACTTATTTGCCCAAATTTGCAACAGAAAGCTTTTTGCTGTGTGCACACTGTTAGGGAATGTTCTGTTTGGTCTTCAAGCCATGAAAAGAAGAGCAAACAGCACTCGGCGACCCTCCTCTTCCTCCCGTAAGCTCTCGAATTGGCCTCCGGGAGGACGCGGCCACACTTGAAGAGGCGCTGAACCTCCTCCACGCGGGTCATATTGGACCCGGGCCAAATAGGATCTCACCCCGCGGCGCTCCATCCGGATTTCGACCCAACATCAGGATATAAAGCCACCCTCGCGTCTCCCGGAGTCGCCGTCGATCCGCTCGGTCAGCGATGTGAACACGATGGATTTCCTGCAAGCGCGAGACAACCCGGACGGACGCCCATCAAGCGGCGTCGGGAGGTCCAAGCGGAGACGGATCATCACGGTGGTGCAGCGGCAGGCGGCCAACGTCAGGGAGCGAAATCGCATGTTCGGCCTCAACGAGGCTTTCGACGAGCTAAGGAAGAAAGTGCCCACCTTCGCTTACGAGAAGCGCCTTTCGCGCATCGAGACCTTGCGCTTGGCCATCGTCTACATCTCCTTCATGAGGGATCTTTTGGAGGACACTTGAAGGCCCCTCCACCAGTCGGGAGCCTCCAGAGAACTGCAAAATTGAGCAAATGCCACAAATCTGGAGCTTTTAGTGCTTTTCAATGTAGGCTTTGCAGCCGTAACATTTACCTTCTTTTTTTCCAGCCATTTCACCTAAATAGATTGGACCTCTAGAGCCGTATCATGGCTCTGAAATGTGAGCATTCGCAGCCAGTCTGAACAAAATGGACGTCTATTGCTGTCAAAGGTGTGAAATGACAAAAGTACTATGAGGGGAAAAAATTGAGCCGTAACTTTCACGTTTGTTCAATTTATGAACATTCATTCATTTGAGTATTTTTATCATTAGAAAAATGAAAATCATAGATTGTAATATGAGATTAGTCGTAAAATTCTGAGGGGCAAAAAGCCAAATTTAAGAGAGTAGTTGTAATCTTAACTACTAATGTTTTTTTATCATATTACTTAATCCTCTTATGCCTATCATCTTTTAATATTACATCCTACTTTATTCTCATCACTTTTCCTCTTAAAATGGTGACTTTGATAGTATTTCATTGTATAACAATCCTCCTAATCTTTCGATTTTATTCTCTTAGCCCTGTTTTTTCCCCTCCCACTTCTTTTAACGTCGTCATTAGCAACCCGGCAGGTGAGACTTTTTCAGCACCTTGGAGAGGGGCGCACGTAAACGTCTCACCTGTATGAGTGTTATCGCCAAATTTGCATTTCCCCACCACGAGCCGCCACTTGCACACTTTTCTAGCTTTCACGATAGTCTTCAATTGGCACCTCCTTGAGAAAACAACAACACCACCCCCCAAAAAGAACCTTTGTCGAGTTCTTCCCTCATTTCACGGGTGCCTTCAGCACCTCCACTGTTTGGATTAGGCTCGTCGGCGACCCCGCTGCGAGTGCGGATCCGCCCCGAGAGCTCCCCGGGACGGGACGTCTTTTAAACCTGAGCCGCGGTGTGGACGTCCCCGCGGGGGTCGCAGCCATTTAGGCTAAGCGCATACCTCAACGCGGGGCCGCTGACGGGAAAATAAACACGTCGCTCTGGTTACGATCGAACGGAGGAGAACCCCCCCTGCCAGTTACGACCTCCTGTTTCACTGCCTTTATTTTTATTTTATTCTTTTTTGGCGCGTCTAGACTAGTAAAAATCCTCTTTTCCACTTTTCATTGGGAAGCCATTGACAGCAATAGACGTCAAAACCATTTTAAAATGTCCCTTAAAAATGAAATGTTTGTTGTTTAGTTTAAAATCACACTAGTTTGCTCCCTTTGACAGACATAGACGTCCAATCCATTTTTCTAAAAATGATTATTAATGATAGCTGACAATGTGTTTTCCCCATCATTTCCAAGACAAAATAAACGGCCTTGATTGAATCACCCCCATGGACTGTCATAAACGTCCAACCCATTTGAACCATTATTGCCCTAAATCTTGACGACTGGCCCCTTTGAACCCCCTTTCATCACGAAGAAACAATGTTTTGACAAAACTGGGTCGTCTGAGTGAGGAAAAAAAGTTTTTGTGCAAAATGCCCTATAACAGAAAACGCCCACAAAACCTCTTTAGCACACACAAAGTTAGAAAAACACAGCCCCCCCTCTTTTTGCCTTCAAGACTCTGTGATATTAACACAAGTTATTCCTGCCCCGGTATTATGTTACACCCCTTCCCACCCAATCACAAGGCTCCCCAAAAATCCCGCATCTCGTCCCCCCCACTATAAGAGAGTGGGAATTACCTCTCTCCACGTTCTTTGGGGGGGAAATAAATCAGCAACAGAAGAGCGATCGGGTTGTTGTCAAATCGGACAATGCGGGACGTCGACGACGACGACTACTCATCCACGCCGATGGACAGCGCCGGGAACAGCGAGGAGGAGACCGAGCGCCAGGCGCCCAGGAGAGGCGCCAGGAAACGGCGCCCCGCGGCGGCGGTGACTCGCAGGAGCCCCGAAGAGCGCGGGGAGAGAAGCTTGGAGCTCCCCAAGAAGCGACGGCGAAAGAGCGGCTGTGCCGCGGGGAGTTGGAGCAGCGAGGCCAGCGGCAGCCCCGTGAGCGCCACCGCCTGCGCCACCACCACCCGCTCCGATTCTTCTTCCCCGGACGAGCTCCACAGCCAGCGCGTCATGGCCAACATCCGCGAGCGGCAACGCACGCAGTCGCTGAACGAGGCGTTCACGTCCCTGCGCAAGATCATCCCCACGCTGCCCTCGGACAAACTGAGCAAAATCCAGACGCTCAAGCTGGCCGCGCGCTACATCGATTTCCTGTATCAGGTCCTGCAGAGCGACGAGTTGGACGCCAGGGGGCCCGGGCTCGGAGCCGGAGCTGCGGCCGGAGCTGGAGCCGGAGCCGGGGCAAGCTGCGGCTACGTGGCGCACGAGCGCCTCAGCTACGCCTTCTCCGTCTGGAGGATGGGGGACGCCACCAGCCACTAGCGCCCCACGAACGGCACACCGTGGACGGGACACAGAGCCAACGGTAAACTGGATTTCCTCCAACGCAGGGACCGGACTTAAGAGCCCTTTTACTCTGATATGGGACGCTGAAACTCCCTAAACACTTCCACACAACCACGTCCTTTAACTGGCTTGAACCTTTTGGCATACCTTAACTCCTTGCCATTGACAGCAATAGACATCCGCAGCATTTTGGCTGGGAGGGGAGAAAAATGGACGTCTGTCGTTGCCAATGGCACTGAAACAAATTTCGGAGTCTCAAAATAGGGCTCGTGGGCCACATCTGGTCCTTTCGGGGCCAGCGGTCGTTGCAATGGTTCAGCTATTCAAACGACATTTTATGTCATTTAAATACACTTTACAATACATTGTATTGGCAAATGTAATATTTCACTCAGTTTATGCCATTGACTGTCTTAGACGTCCAATTTATTTGAACTGGAAATGCATGTCCATCGCCCTCAATGTTAATGAGTTCGTCAAAGTTGAACCATTTGTTTTCAATTGAATTATCAAAGGTAACAAAAAAATACGATAACATTTTTGCCATTTTAAAAAGGCAATACATTGAGTTGATAGAACAACATTACTTAGTAATTTAAATTTAAGGTTTAATGTAGATATAGACTTGAAGAAGAAAAAATCATGAACCATTTTTAAATGTCTAGTGAATGTTTCTAAGGTGAGGGTTTAGTCAAGAACCATTGAGTAAGTGTATCAGTCAATGAAAAATACAGGTATTTCACATTTATCCATTAAGTGAATACATTTGAGGCATGCATTGATAAGAGCGTTTTTAACCCTTGTTCATCTTTTTTTGCCAGATCCTCCATTTTGAAGATTGTCGTGACAAGCCAGGCCCGCCAAAGCGCAGCTGAGGCCCATCTGCCCCGGCCGGCATCATTCCTCCGAGGAGAGCGGGATGTGCGAAATTTCCCGTTGCAGGGACTGTTATGTTTGCAAGGGAGCACTTACAGGACAAGACGGATATGAAGAGACACCACTGCGACTAGATGAATGTTGTCCAAACAAAAGCAGCTTCAGAGGAACTGCTTTGAAACCGGAGACAAAGCCACGCAACGCAGCAAACAAAGTATTTGTATTTATTTGTTTTTTCTACTGGTGAGAAATCCACTCGCCCCAAGCCAATATTTATTTGGGGGCGGGCTACCACGCAACGGTTGTAAATATTTGATAATAAACCAATGAAAGTGCACTTCTGCCACAAGTATCAATTCCGTTTTTCGTTCACCTGACGGGAGTCGTTTACGTCGGCAAACTTTGTTAACCTTTTGTGTTTCAGCCTTAGCGGAAAAGAAAACACGGCGTACTCCGTCCGCGCTTATTTCTTACGCTGGGAAATCTGGGAAGAGCGTCATTAGCGGGAAGCTTGCGCCATATTCCCAGATGGCCACTGGAGTCGAAGGTCCTGCAGGTGCTTTTGCGCTTAGACTAAAGGGCTCATGCTGGAAATGGAAAAAAAATGCTTTAAATACACTGACATTTTCCAAATATTTTCTTTGCCTATTAATTGTAAGTGCCGCCTGATGACCTGATGACTGGCGACCAGTCTAGGGTGGAGTCAGCTGGGATAGGCTCCAGCAACCTGTATATGTTTTAAATCAAACAATAGGAGGTAAGTGTAAATATTTTTTCTCTGAAAATACATTTCTTGAATGTAAAAAAAAAAATCATATCTGAATGTAATTGTTCATTTTTCATTATAGTGTAGCATTCTTTGGTGGTACTGGAAATGACAGGGTTTGCCAGATTTGATATTTCAAGGTTATCAATGCTGTTGTGACTTGGATTTTCATGATTAATCTATAACTAATGTGGCAACATATTAAAGAAGGTAAAGAGAGCACTTGAAGAAAGAGTCGGACCACCCGAATTGTGTGCCAAGTAGCCCCTCCTTCCGCTTCCCCCAATAAACTGTTATTGCATTCAACAGAGGGAGAGAGAGAAAAAAGCTGCAAACTTGACATAACACCGGATCACTGTGTCTGCGCAAACGCTTTCCCCCAAAACATCAAGACCACCCGTCGGAATACGAAAAGTTAGACCCAACTGAACCGCTTCAAGCCTCAATTTACATTCAAACAGAAATACATCAAGCAGCATTTGGAGGATGAATGAACTCAATTGCAACCCAAAAATTGAAAAAACTGAAAAGAAATCATTGTCAATAGCAGGCAATAATTGTTTTCTCTTTTCAATTATAACTTGTATTCCTCATGACTTTTCCTAATGTTGAATTTGAAATGTTTTCACTTGTAACTCTATTTTTTTCCAAATGAGTTACCTACACTTAGTATGTTGGTATTTATACTGTTGTCACATACTTGTGTATCCCTCAATGTTTTCTTGTTGTAGTTTCACATAAATTCAGGCACCGAGAGGTTAATGAGTCAGTCTTTGATATTTCTGTGTTTATATTTTTCAAG
Organism: Stigmatopora argus; assembly: GCF_051989625.1. Taxonomy (NCBI): domain Eukaryota; kingdom Metazoa; phylum Chordata; class Actinopteri; order Syngnathiformes; family Syngnathidae; genus Stigmatopora; species Stigmatopora argus. The sequence goes on along the minus strand of NC_135407.1, from coordinate 5,057,543 downwards.
CTGAGCCACTGTGATATTGTCTGGAATGCCGAGGCTCGTCTCCAACTCAATCTGCAAGATCAACAGCCGCCGGCCAACTCGGACGCTCCTCGCCTTCCCTCCCTCGTCGACCGCCGTCGACGGCCACGGACGTCAAAGGTACGGCATTCCCGCTAGGGCTTGGTTCGGGTCGATGCCCGTCACTCACGGGGTCGCCTCGGTGTGGGCCGCGGGTCAAAGGTGGAGCGTGACGGACGCCTTGGCACCGGCCTGGGGAAATGCAAGGATGTGATTCGTCGTGGCGGTGGCAGTAGAGGCATCGGGCTAATAAAACGTCCTTGTTCTTTTGCCCCCCCCATCCTGTGGTTAAAAGCGCCCCGAGCCATCGCAGCTTCTTAATTAAGACAGCGACAGCTAATGACGCACATTTTCAGGAAGTTGATGTCAGATTTTTTAAGGACAATGGAAGTGTCCAATTTGGGGTGTGTAAACTTATCCCTTGATTCTGATAGAGCTTAAGTCCGCTTTAACTTTGTACATATTTCCATGGTAAGTAAGATTAGATACAAAAACAGTTCCACTCAAGTTAAGATGAAAAAACAATTGCAAAACTAAAGGAATGCAATCTGCAGCATGTTTTTTTTATCTTTAATAGAGTTTTTGGGTGTATAAAAGAGGCCAAGATGCCAAATTTTGCAACTCAGTACTTAGCGTTGATGGTGCTAGACGCCCAATCCGTTTTTGAACTGTGATGGGATCCTTTCAATTCCCCTCTTTTCTATTTAACCGGTCGCCTTAAGTAAGAAATCCAAAGGTCCCGTCGTTCGGAATGAGCACAGGAAGCAGCGTCCACCCCCTCGAAACCTGAGCCACAGGAAGCGTCCCTGCGCATCATCAGGCCGAGGCGGGCGAATAACTCCACGTTATTTTCTCAGCTTGCTTATTTGTTGTTTTCCTTTCTCGTCTCACGTTTCCCAGCGGTCAAAAAAATAATACCTGCGTTATCTGGAAAACGAGAGCGCGTGTAAACCCAAAAGCTGGCCGCGGTTCAGCGGGGCCCCAAATTCCGGGAAATATTTTCTGGCATCCTTCCCTGAAGATTTGCGGTCGTCCTGCCCGCTAATGTTTTACATGGAACTTTTTTGGGGGGGAGGATCTTTATCTTGGCGTGGATTTTTTGTTAACAAAAGATTGGTTTTCGTGCCGTCGACGGCGATGGACGCCCAATCCATTTTGAATGGGAGCTCAAAATAAATTGGATTTCCACTGTTTGTGACACAGTGACACGCTAGGGGGAGGCAATTTTATTTATTTTTTTTAGGGCTCTTGTGCACCCCCAAATAGATTGCGCCTTGTGCAGTCGCCCACATTGCCCATAGCAAAATCCGGCCCTGCTCACGGTGAAAATACAGGGAAGTGCCTGGGGGGAGTTGGCCCGGTGGCCCCACGGAGTGACCCTTGTTACCACGGTGATTAGATATTGCAATGGCTCATCTGCAAACATTTAGGCAAGTTTGCCCCTAATCTGTATTGCGCCACCCTGACGATCACCGCAGGCAAAATATGCGAGGACTCATGAAAACTCATGATAACTGGGTGAAGTCATCTAGAAATATTTGGGAAGTGCTTTAGAAGCTGCTGAAAATATGAACACATCAATCGGCAAGTATTTTCAAACATGTTTAAACTTTTAATAACCCCTCAAAACAAAAAGACTACAAAAGGAACATTGAGATTTGTGTTGGTCACTTACTTCTTTGTGGTCCATTTGATTTTTGTGTGTGTTTTTGATGTCCGTGAGAAGTAATAACAGGCCATTCCGTGGCATGTGAAATCTATTGTCAGTTCAAAAAATGTTCTGGTTTGCATCATCGTGTACTTTTCATGTTTTTTCTACATTTGCACACAATTGAACCATTACAAGAAGCCCCTAATTTTCCAGCATCCCCAAATCGCATTAGGGTAATTTTTCTTCTTCTTCTCCTCCATAGGTTGTCACATTCCGCCTCATCACCTCCGACCTCTGACACACCGGTCTTCCTCCTCGGGGCCAAACTGCCGTGACCGCCACACATTAGGTCAGTCATTGGTTTACTGCAGGTTGGGCCTATGTTCACTCAATGACTCCTGAGAGAGACATCAATCATTTTGTTGCTGCGCTGGACGAAACATGAACATTTTCTCACGTATACGCGCACAGCCCAGAAATGTGAACAATGTTCAAATTGCATTTGAATTACTTTAACAATAGCTGCGGCCCATTTGAAGATAGGAAGGCTGACAGTGATTATTTGATTGAACATCGGTTCATTCGTCGCTAACCCGTCACGACGAATTGGACGCCTATATTCGTCAATGGCAGTGGCTTAGTTAATTGGACCACTTGTACGTGACATCACGCACAAAGTCATTTATTTGACATCGGTTTATACTTTCCAAACAGCTCAAGATGGAGTGGCAGTGATCTCTAGCGGTCATCTGCTACTAACTGCATGAGTATATTATTAGAAAAGTCCTTGAATTGTATTTATGTTGTATTATATGTATAAAATAAATTATTTAAATACTTTCTGAAAGCATACGACAGAAAGCTAGTAGATGTTTGGCTGGAAGATAGGATGTCAGACACAGTAGGACAAGTGAAACGCGAGAAGGTTGGATTCAGTGATTGGACGGGGTGGGTTACCGTGTTCCTCTGAAACGTGTTGCCTTTAGTTCGGAAAATTTTCAAACTATTCCAAATGTTTACACGAGTTATCAGACAAATCTTAATACCCTAATACTTAATTTATGGATAGTTTGGTAAATTAATTTTTATGTCGAATCTGCTTCTAATAAACAGGGGCCCTCATACGTGACCTCAAAGTTTTTATCAAAGTTTTTAATTTCAAACATTTCAGGCCCGCTTTTGGAAATTTGCGGTTCCTTATAATACGTGAGATTGAGTTTTTGCATTTTAGAAAAAAACTTTAAATAAGACAAAGTTCACATTCACGCAAGGGTTTGTTGTTCAATAGGGATTGCTTCTGCTTATGTCAGTCAGTCAGTCACGGGCGTTTTTCCTATGTCATCAGCTCTCCACCAATCAGCTGACGGCGTCCACAAACGGGGCACCAGAGACGTAAAACCTCGCAAAACATGGCGACGCTCCAAGACGAAAACGGAGATTGGACACACGAGCGTTTTTAACCGTCAAGAAAGCAGTCCCACTCCGGTGTTACGATGTGGTGGGGTTAACCAGCACCGCCGGACGCCTTTTGAACGATGTTCGCAGAGGTGAGTCACTGCTGACGTGTGTTTAGCTTGGAGTTTGAATATCTTGCCGACTATGCTAGGCGGCTAGGCGTTAGCACGGCAGGTAAACAGTACCGTCAAGGGAGAGGACGCCACCGCCAAACTGTCTCGGTGTTTTCGCAAAGCTTGTCTGCTATAACGGGCACTCGAATCGGGATTACGCGGTTAATACGATGAGCTCAGGTTATTCGTACTGTCAACACTGCTTGAATTAGCTCGAGGTGGATCCATGTAGAAAGGGAGTGTTTAGATTATGATAAACGTCCGACACCGAGAAAATTCGACACCTCAGCGAATACAGGTGAGAGTTTGTTGATTGTGAATCAGGTGAGTCTCGGTGGGGGAAAACCTCCAAAATATTTGCCTTGAATTAGCCCTCAAATATGTTTTGATGTGACGGTTTATGTAGGGACTGCCAGTCCAGTCACATGAGCTTTTGTTCCAAAATCAGGTTTCAACTCGTTGTGGTTCATTGTTAAAATGTGTAGTATTCCCTTGGAGTTGTTTTTCCAATATACCGTGGCATGTTGACGTACGAGTTTGATTATTTCCCTGTTTGACTGCCTAGCTAAATTAGACCAATCCGTTTCTTCAATCAATTGTCCCTAAAAGTACCATATTTTTCCCACAATTTCGTCTAAATGCGTTACAATATTTTTGTTTCCACAAGTCAATACATTGGTGACAGATCCCATGATTGGCTGGGATAATTATTTCAACAACAAAAAGTAATCAATTGGAAAAAAGAATTAGGACAGAAATGAAAACAATTGTAGCCTGTGTGTATTTTGTTGTTTTATCTTTTATGACCTCACACAGTTTAACTCTCGGTCTCCTTATGATGATCGTTCGATGACTTGAAATGGATTGGACGTGTTGATGCCAATAGATGTTTCAATATCAATTTCCATCTCTCACATTTATGCTCTTGTGGCAGTGAACGAGATTACATGAATTGGACATCCGTCACCGTCTATGGCTCTCAATCAGGGTCATTTACTTGGAAATCTGCATCCCAAATGAACTCTATCTTTAACATGTCCTGTTTGCGTGATGACAAAAAGCCACCAGAGGTAAATGAAATTGAGACTTTCTTGGCAGAAGCAATAAACTTGAATTAAGTTGATAGAGATTCTTCTCGGCAACTCTCCAAAGCTTTAAGTACGCGTTTAGCCGTCAGTAACAGGGCTTTAGTAGCCACTGCGGCATGCACACACGGCCAGGTCGCCATTTTGTTTGATTGCTTCTACTTTCGTGTAGACGCTTAGAATTGGGCTTGTGCATGGAAAGTACTACAATCGCTACTTGACCTGCTCCTTTAAAGTTCACCCCAACTCTGATTGAAAGTAACCTTGGCAAATGAGACGATGTCCGTGCGTCACCTTGGACACCTGACGGGAAATCATTGACCCGACGGGGTCAATCTCAGACGGCTGTTTTGAACTCGCGGCGTGCGCAGAAAGATAGCATTAGCTGATGTGTGGCTCCTTGAAATGACAGATGTGGTTATGTATAGTACTATTGAGGTTGCAGTTGTGCAAGTAAACGCAACATCACATCAGAGTCTGTTTCTTGAACTGAGGTTTTTGCAGTCAGACTTGGATTGGATTGGATAACTGTATTCATCCCGTAATCGGGAAATTGTGTAGTGTGCAAAAATAACAATGGCACTCCGTAATAAAGGCTTCCTGAAATTGGGTGAGCACACATGAAAAAGGCTTTGGATGCTAGGTGGAGGTTTAGAAGGCGACCCAAACTAAAATTTGAAAATTTGGTTGAGTGAGGAAAGTGTTCTGTTGTGTTTTGTGCTATTTTTATTTTTTTTCGCAGATGTTGTCATCCGTTCTTGGTGCACATGGCCATTCTTGGCAGAATGGATATCCGGATGGATTAAGCTTGACTAGTCATCGTCCCTGTGACTCCCTCTTACTTTAAGTGGGGATCTCCCAGTTGTTGATGTCAGCGAGTATGTGGACTAATGACCACGCTGCCTGCCTGCATGCAGACAGCATTCTGGTCAATGTCACTACCGCTTTTTAGACATTTACAGTCATTTGTTTACATTTGCAAGTTGTAAATAAATCTGTACATTCCTTTCTCACAGGAACATCATCACGCATTGAGAGCCTCGTGATGTGAATAGCGTCATTTTGCAAATTTGGACATATCTGTGAAGAGAACCATGCTCTTACAGTATGAACAAAAATGTTGCTTTTTTTTCTGGGCAGGCATGCATGTGAACTGCGGCCACCCATGAGATCTTCTCAAGTGTGTCAGGATTGAGCTGGGTAACGCGGCGGACCGTTATTAGAACACGCAAATGTTAACTCGCGCACCCCTTTGGCCTTAATCTTCTCGTCGAGCAACTCCATTCTCCCGGCAGAATCGGATACTCAATTTCTAGTTAATATGCTCATTTCTGGCCCATTTTTTTCAAGTTTGTTTTTATACGTGTCAGATTTCCCATGTTTTTTTTCTGCGTGCTCTCGAGAGGCCTCAGGCGTTAATCAGTGGAGCAGATGGTTCACGTTTTAAACCCGGCATAATCTGTAATAACGGACGCTGCCGGTTGATATCTTGCCGAGCTTCGACGCCGTCTCGCCGCCCGTCATTGAGTGGCGTTTAGATTTAGTTGTGGAGACTGATTTGAGAAGTCAACATTTTTCCCTGCGGGTTCTTAAGAGCGGAAAGCGTTTGTGTACATTGAGTATCACATTTCAGGCACGTCAATTAGATGCATAGATAATGCTTTGGAAACTCCCAGGTTCTGTTTGTGCTCTCTAGTCACATGCTATATTGTCGCGGTTATAAATGGAGCCGTGGCAGTTCCAGGCCACGCTGAAACATTTCGCCGGCTACAAAAACAATGAGCCCTTTTAAGATGTTCATCGCTGCAATGTTGGCGATGGAAAGCACTCCAATCCTTTTAATTGCCTGTTTCCAGGTGTTGTCTAGCCTGTTTGAGCACTGACATAGCTTAAAGATTGAAGGACTTGATGTTTGCTTGGGTGAGAGCAGTTGGCCAAGTTCAAGGAATATCTTAACAACTGATTTTTCTTGTTTGCTAAACAAAATGGGAATGAGAATTGAATAGAATAATCCGTTGGATAAAGTCACATTTTTGGGAGGTCGAGGGTTCCAAATTTGCTCAATCTCGAGTCTTTTGTCTAGTTCTGCACTTTAGACAAATGTCACTTTTGTGATATGGATTTTGGCTTGCTACCCAAGCATTACAGACAAAAGCTAAATGTCACCAAGCTACTGAAGGACATTTAAAAGCTTCAATGGTATGTATCAATTTGGTCTTGATATGACTCATCGCCCTTATATGGTTATCTCCTGTGACTCTGCATTGCTGTATTTCATTATCAGCTATTTTTTTCCTCAATGCCTAACATTGTCTTCTTTTACAGATTATACAGTTGCAAAGATACAACGTATCATGTGCCTTTACTCTTTCCTTTATTTCCTATACTCAAATAGAAATGCATTGAAGTTAAATGGTTTGGCGCATCCACTTGTGCATTAAAAAAGCGTCAAGTTTGCCATCTAAACAATATTTGTGGAGTATTCAAGAATTCCGACAACAATCGACGCGCTGGGTATTTTCCGGAATGGTAGTCGGCAGCCATCTGACCCGACTGGCTTGTCCAGAAAAGTGGGCCAGCGGGCTCGCTTGCTGGAATCCAGCGCGTTCTTTCCGCCACTCACAAAAGGAGGAAAAATATCAGAGGTGCCTTACAAGTATGCAAAATTGCGCCCCGACTGGTCTTTGTGGTACCGTTTTAGCTTGCCATGTGTCCTTTTGACTTTCACGTCATGAATCATGCGAATAATCGCAATGACAAGTTGTAACCATGGCCCACTTTTATTTATTTCCAGTTGTATTTTTTCCCCATTTTAGAAATACATTCATATCATTTAACAATACAATTTATTTAAATTTATATATATGTTTTCTTTAACAATCACTCATGGTCAGTTGTTGTTGTTTTTTGTAGGCCAGTCTGTCCTTTTGGGGATGGGGGAGTCTCGGAGTTGTGCTGTTCCTCATCACCTTCGGACCCTTTGCCATTTTCTACCTGGCTTTTTACATCCTCTGCTTCATTGGAGGGTGAGTACACAAACATTTCATGGCGTATGCAGAAGCTCATGGTTTTTCCACCGCTGCAGGGGCTTCGCCGTCACTCTACTCTATGGGAAAATCAACTCGGAGAAATACTTGGAGAAGTGCGAGCACTCCTACCTGCCACCTCCACCCATCGGTATCTCCAAGGTACTTTTTTTTAATGGCTGCTGTCTGTCGGCTTCTCCCTCTTTATTGATTCCTTCTCATTTTGTCAGACGTTGGATGAGATGAAGCTGGAAATGAAGCCCATAAAGATCGACAGGCGGCTGACCGGCTCCAGTTTCATCGACGAGCCCCTGCAACAGGTTTGTGTTGGGAAAGCAACGTGACTGGCGGCGTTTAAGCGGCGCTTTGCGACGGTCAGATGACACGCCAAGGGACGCTTCCCATCATTGCAATGCGTGGGAATCCTTTAAGGGGGTCCACATGACCACAGTCGAGGCTTAAAGAGCATTGCAAAATTCCCAAATAATCCTATTTGGGGAGGGAACACATGGTCCGATGAAGAAAATAATGTCTATAGGCAATTAAAAGAATAAAAGACGGCAGCAGAAACATTGAATAATAGGGGTGACATTTAGCGTATCCAGTTTCATCTTTGTCCTCCTGTCCACAGGTGATCCAGTTTGCTTTGAGAGATTACATCCAGTACTGGTACTACACACTCAGCGAGGATGAGTCTTTCTTACTGGAAATCCGACAGACGCTTCAGAACGCCCTTGTCCAGTTCTCCACGCGGTACCGCTTGCCCGCAAACTACTCTATAGACGCCATCCATTTGACTCCGCCTTGTACCCGTCCAGGTCCAAAGATGTGGACTGGCAGCCTTACTTCACCACTCGCCTGGTGGACGACTTTGCCACCCATTTGCGCGTCTTCCGGAAAGCTCAGGATCGTCTCCCGGACAGGGAGGACAAACAGAGTAAGCGCAATGTTTGGACGCGTACACGCCAGAAATGTAATCGGGCGCCGTGTGAACAGGGGACATCACGGAAGAGCTGGTCGACTCGTTCTTTGAGGCCGAAGTGGAGATGGAAAGAAACATCTGCCGAGACGTGGTGTGCACCTCTCTGAAAGACGAGGAAGGTAAAAAAAAATGTTGGAAATAGACCTCATTTGAGCACCGTATCGGTACCGAGACTAGTTCTAAGTGAGGTTTCTGGTGTTTGTCTCAGGTTTCCTGCGCGACTTATGCGAATTGCTTTTGTACCTGTTGCTTCCTCCCGGCGACTTCCACAACAAAAACATGAGATATTTTTTACGGGTGAGTGCGTGGAAAAAGAAGGCGCCAACCCGCAACAGCGGCGGCGTCCTAAATTCACCCAGGTGTGTTTTATCAGGAGGTGTTGGCACGCGGTGTCTTGCTTCCTCTCATCAACCAGCTCAGCGACCCAGACTACATCAACCAGTTTGTCATCTGGATGGTAATTTGGAACGCCTTTTTGAAAGCCTTTAGGAAAGATTTCCAAAACGGTGATTCCGTCCTTAGATCCGAGACTCCAGCTGTAACTATGAAGCCTTCATGAACATCTTGAAATTGACCGACAAACCCGCAGAACTGGAGGCCGTGAAGGACAAGGTGATGGAGGAACTGCAGTATTTGCGCTCATTGGACACGGCAGGAGACGGTGGGTCAGATTGTGAGATGGCCGAGGATTGCATCTGAAATTTCTTTTTTTCTTTGCTTCAGACATCAACGTCATCAAAAACCAGATCAACAGTCTTCTATTTGTCAAGAAAGTCTGCGAAACCAGGATCCAGAGACTAAAATCCGGAAAGGTAGCCTACGGCTTTGAACTGACGGGGCATAGATTGGACGGCTAAACGGCTGAAAACGGCTTTTAGGAGGAGGTGGACACCTTGAAGCTGGCGGCGGCCAATTACAGCAAGCTGTGCGTCATCCCCTTGGACCACATCCTGGTCCACAACATCGCCTTGCAGTTTTTCATGGGTAAGAAGGCAAATGGCGTCCTCCGAGCGTTCCCCCGGGCTCGCTCTCATCCGCTTTTGTGTTCCAGACTTCATGCAGGCGGCCGGCGCCCAGGCGGAGCTCTTCTTTTGGTTGACGGTGGAGGGCTACCGGGTGACGGCGCAGCAGCAGCTGGAGGCCATGCAGCGCTGGCAGAAAGACGGCAAACGCCAACCCAACGCCACCAAGGGGCTGCTGAGGGCGGCCGCACTGGGTGTTTTTGAGCAGTATCTTTCAGAAAAGGTCAGCCACAAATCGCCAGTCTTCTGAAGTGAATCATGAGCATCCACTCAGTCGCTTTCCAAAAAATGCACCTTAAACTAAATAGTTGCTACAAAGCTACGTGTCGCGTTTAACACCAAGTTTGTCTCCTCTCCAGGCTTCTCCCAGAGTTCAAGTGGACGAAGACTCCATCACACGGCTGTGGGAGAAGCTTCAGAAAGACGACCCCACCCCGGAAATCTTTGACGACATCCAGAAAAAGGTGAGGCGATTGTTTGAAATGGGCAAGCAAATCCTAACCAAAGGATACCTTTGCTCAGGTGTACGACATGATGCTTCGCGACGAATGCTACTACCCCTCGTTCAAGCAAAGCCCGCTCTACGTACGCATGCTAGCCGAGCTCGACATGCTAAAAGAACCCAGCTACCGTGGCTCCGACGACGGCGACGGCGAATCCTTCAACGGCTCGCCCACCGGAAGCATCAACCTGGTGAGGCCTCTCTTCCTGTCAGGGCATCCGGTTGCATATTCACGAAAAGTATTCTTTTTTTCCCCCCAGTCTTTGGACGAGCTGAGCAACTCGTGTCACGACGAATCCATGCAGCTTCACGCTTTTATCTCAGACACGGGTAAAGACACAAAATAACCCTTTTTTGCCAACGAGCTCCATTTTTCCTGGATTTGCTACGCCATTTTGTGGGCATCCTAAATTTCTCTACGCGGCACCCGCATGCTGTTTTCCCTTCCTCTCGCGATGGTACGGTCGGGTGGGCTAGTCTGACGCTTGTATTCCCGGCTGGTGGGCCGCCGCAGGTGTGTGCAATGAGCACGGGAAGACGTACGCGCTTTACGCCATCACTGTATTCAGACGCAATCCGGACGGGAGCGAAGATTGCTGGAAGACGTATCGGCGCTACTCCGATTTCCACGACTTCCACATGAGGATCACTGAGCAGGTGCATCTTCTTTCTTTATACAATTATTTTCGTTTTTCATTCATTTGACTTGTTTAATTCATGTTTTTTACGTATTTATTCTTTGACCCCCACCATTTTAAATTCTGAATTATTTTTTTTCCATTTCAATCCATCTTTCAATAATCTGACTTTTTAGTTTGAGAACTTTGCGTCCATCTTGAAGCTCCCAGGGAAGAAAACCTTCAACAATATGGACAGAGATTTCCTGGAAAAGAGAAAAAAGGACCTCAATGCTTACCTACAAGTATTAATATCATACATTAATGTCGTAAAATGACGCCAGCTGTCATTATTAATGAAAAGCCCATTTTCATAGTTGCTGCTGAACCCTGAGATGGTGAAGGCGTGTCCAACGCTGATCCCTTACGTCTACGACTTCCTAGAGAACAAAGCCTACAATAAAGGCAAAGGCGATTTTGCACGCAAGGTAACAAAATGTCAAATTGCAGGTGTCCACCGTACTTGCATTTAAAATCCTAGTACTGGCTGGCATAGCCGTCTGTTTTGAACACTCATCTTCTAGCACCAATCATCAGACAAAGAGTAACATCTCCATAAGGTTCAATAAACACAGAATAGTATCTTTGTCCTAATAAACCAGATATCCTTTAAAATATATATATATTTTAAGAGATTTACTATCTGAAAAAGAGGAATTTTCATCAAAGACAATGACTCATTGGTGTGTCGCACGCGCCAGATCGACACGTTGGTCAATCCCTTGCGGAGCTCCATGAGGAACGTGTCCAACGCGGTCAAGTCGCTCCCGGACAGTCTCGCCGAAGGCATGAACAAAGTGTCGGACAACATGGGCCGCAACATGGAACGCCTCGGCCAGGATATCAAGCAGTCCATCTTCAAGGTGCGTCCCGCTGCCGTCGCGCCTCCACTCAAGCGTGACAACGGTACATTTTTTTTCCCCTCACTCCGCCAGGTGCCTCCTCTTCTCCCCAAGTCGGACATCGACCCGGAACACTGTCGCGTGTCGGCTCAGCTGGACGACAACGTGAGTGGACCTCTTGCTTTTAGCCTTTTATATCATTGGTTCTCAAAGTGCGGTAAGAGTCGCGCCCGTGGTAAAAGATTTTGAAGCCTGCACTGGCACTGAATGTCCAGTGGTTTTGGGCGGTTGGCATTTTTGATGTGGAATTTCCCGCAGGTGGACGACAACATCCCGCTGCGCGTCATGCTGCTCCTCATGGACGAGGTGTTCGACCTAAAAGAGAAGAACCAGTGGCTGCGCCGGAACATCAAGAACCTCCTCCAGCAGCTCATTCGAGCCGCGTACGGCGACACCATCAACAGGAAAATTGTGGACCACGTGGACTATTTGACATCTCCCGAGCAGGTGGCGGACTACGTCAAGAAGTTCAGGTAGGTTCTCGCCAGACACGCCGTGGCGGGCGCCCGCCTCAATTCCGCAATTCCGACCCCCTCCAGAGACTCTTATTGGCCCAACGGAATTTTGGCCGAGACGCCGCCCTGTCGGGACAAAAGCATCTGCATGAGGACGCGAGTCGCCGCCAAGACCAGCTTGCTGGGTATCATGCCAGGTCAGAAACGATACAGAATGCATGAGCTTCGTGAGCGAGCGCTTCAAAGTTCTTGGTTTGCGGTTGTGGAGAAAAGCGTAAAATTACAATTTGTGTGTTGCAAAACTCTCACTGGTCTCTGCCCCGCCCCCAGACGAGCTAAAGCACATCATCGGCGCCGACACCACGCGCAAGGGAATCCTGCGCGTCTTCGACATGTTCCAGTACCAGGCCACCAACCGCCGCCTGGTCTACGTCTTCCTGGAGGGCTTCTTGGAGACCATGTTCCCTCAGTACAAATTCCCCGAGCTCTTCGTCAAGCTGCACTCGCGCTCGCCGCGCGTCCACCGCTACGGCCACAAACTCAAAGGCTCATCGCTCAAGAGGTGACGGCGGTGGAGCAGGTGCGCGCGGACGTCCGGGGTGGGGCTTCAATGCGGACTTGTCGTCGAAAACACTCCCCATTTTGATGGTCTTCTCGCGCACACCACAAAATCCCATTACATGCCACTCACTCACACGACTGTTTTAGCCCTCTTTTCATTTGAATTGAATTTTTGGTTTAATTTTTTGTTTGTTTGTTTTTTTAACTTCATTTCAGTCAGTGCCGCCCCTGCTGGCCTGCCAGTACTACTGCATTCTTTTTAAGCGATAAGATCCACCCTTGCCTTACCTTTCTTTTCCGCTTCCTCTCTTTAATGCTGTAGACGTTTTAAAACTGCAAAAGCTGCACTCTTTGTCAATAGCAATGGCTAACGAGGCGCTCTTTTTTTCTTTTTTTAATGTGACTGATCAAATGACAAATGGATTTTTCAGGGGATTTTTTCACGCCTCGTTGCATCAGCGTCCACAAAGAAGTGTCCATCAAAGACCCCAAGACGACCAAAGCTCACGCTGTTCCACAACGACGAACTTGCCGTTGAAACGTTTGAGTTATTTTTAACTCCTTCACTGACATTGAAGGGGAAGGATGTCCATTCCACTTTGACCGGGAGGGGACGAACGTTTATTCGCCCCCTCCAGGTCAGAATGGATTGGACGTGCATCGCCGTCAACAGCGGTCAATAAGGTAATCTTATGTACTCAATAATGAATGTATTCTGTGTGTTTGTGTGTGTGCGTGTGGTCAAAAAATGGGAGTGAGTTGGCCTTAAAACATCCACGAGAAGATCCCCTCCTTGACTGAACTTTATGATATATGGACAAACACCCCTAATCAATTTTTAGACATCAGGTCTTGAATTTTGTGCAATATTCTCAGACGCATGTGCATTTTGAATTGTATAGTGAAAGATGATTTTTGTTTTTTTTAAACATGAAATGTTGTCATCCTTAGACCAACCTAACATTCCATTTTTTGTTTTCTTTTACAGACTTGTTTTATAAGTCACCTTTGTTTTGGGCATGTTTTCCCCTACATTGGGCAGTTTAGCTTTTATTAGCTAATTTTAGCCAATAAGTGGAGGCGCTACTATTTGGCGCTTAACGTAGCAACCATGAGTGAGAATTTATAACTGGCTGAAATGGAGCCCCATTCTCGGTTATTGGTTAGAACCTCAGTCACGGTGGTCTTTGATTGGCTAAATAAATTGTTCGTTTGGTGAAAAGTCACCTGTAATTGCACACCTGTCCATCTAGGAAGGCTTTTTGTTGCTTTTTTAAAACCTAAATATACTTAAATGTTCATGTGTACAGTTTGTCAATAGTGTGCCTAAATGTACTGTCAACTCTATTTTCATATTTTACTTTAACCTAAAAATGAGAATGTCATGACTTTACGACTGAAAATGACCCCCACCTTCACTTACCGACAAACTTTTCCTTGTGAGCTACTGTGCTCGCATCAGTATAACACTAATAAAAGGTAACTTGGACTAACTGACAATGTATGGTGCCTGTGGATTTGACCCATCAGAGCATGTGTTGTGGTAGTTAGCAAAAGCAAAGAGTGTCATCAAATGCTTTAATGGCGACAAATCGAATATCGAAATATCTCCACAACAAGATAGAGTCCAGCTTCGTTGCCAAGTGTCCTTATTTGCCGTCTATCCTTTGGGCTTTTCCCACAGGGTCAGCGATGACGACTGTTCCCCATGAAGCTAAACCTGGTGATGAAAACATTTGGAAGACATTTTGAGTTCAAGTGCTCGCCTTGATGACATTACGTCCAACCCACCTGCGGCGAATGTAATCTGGGCCACCTGCCCCATCGTAGTCGGGCCCCCGAGACGCATCACTGTGCGGGCGGCGTTGAACACGTACCACCCGGACAAGATGAGACCACTGCCGCAGAGGAGGCGACAGCTCCAGCAGCTTTTAAACTTCTGCATGGACTTTGACATTGGAGGATTTTCTCCCGTCTCTGGTGGTGCCACGGGCGTCGCCATCTTCTCAAGGTATGTGAGCTAAGGCGAGTTGGGAAGAGTTCTGGAGCGATTTAATACAAGGGGTGGAAAGATGACGAGAAAAAAATATAAAAAATGTATTCCGCCCGTTTCATATTTGTAGTAAAACCAACGCTCGTTAATTCCAGTTTGTAGTGGACGAATTTATATGTAAATGTTTGGTAAACACGAGTTCATTTTGCGACACGAAACACTGTCGCGACATTAACACGTCACTTTAACATGTCACCTGATTTCCGGCTAACGCAACTTTCCTCTAGGACCCTTTCAACATAAAATATTTTTTGCACGTGTAGTAGTAGTACTTTAAGTGTTAAAATATCACCAGGTGGCAATTAAACACGACCCCTCGTTTTACGAGAGGACTTTGGTCCTCTCGACTGCTTTTTTTGAGCAAGCTGGGAGCAATGTGGCTGCTTTATTGGGCTCTTTTGGCGTCCGTGCGGGTTTATGCGACGCTGGATTCCACTTATGTCGCTGCTGTGTATGAACACCGAGTGATTTTGAACCCGTCACCCCATATTCCACTTTCTCGTCGGGATGCACTCCGACACATGCGGCAGAATTTGGCTGTATACGAGGAGCAAGCCGCCCTGGCCGCAGAGCAGGTATTGTAAGATTAAGTCGTTTATTCCTTTATTGGCGACATTCAAACCATTTCAAAAATCGATTGGGCGTCTATTCCCGTAAATTGTACCGAAACTAGTTATAACCAACGTCAAACTAACTACCACAGCACATACTCTGTTAATAATAAATCAGGTTTTTTTCGTACTTGGAAGAATTCCACAAGAAAAATATTTACTTATTCAAGGAGTTTTCTGTTAATGGTGGAAAGTTCAACTTAAACCAAACAATTGATTTTCCGTCCCAGCCGCAATGGATAAGACTGTGTAAGTAACCCTTCTATGTTTACCAGGGCGCTCAGATTCTGGTCTTTCCAGAAGATGGCATTCACGGCTTCAACTTCACCCGTGGGTCCATTTCCGCTTACCTGGAGACCATTCCTGACCCTCGTGAGGAGATGTGGAACCCATGCACGGAACCAGGAAGGTTTAATAACACAGAGGTGACTCTTTAGTTTTTCCTTAGACTTTGAAGAGCGCCCACGCGCACACTTTTTGGTTTTCCTTGACTCCAGTGTGTGTTTGGCAGATTCAGCAGCAGCTCAGCTGCTTGGCACGCCGCCACAAGCTCTACGTGGTGGCCAACATGGCCGGCGTGCAGCCGTGCCCCCCGAAGACGCAGCCGACTTCTCCTTGTCCTGCCGACGGACGCTGGCAGTTCAACACCAACGTGGTTTTCAGGTGCAACGTGTCAACCTTCAGCGCTCTTGAAGCGTACGTGAGATTTTGAACGTTTATTTTTGGTGGGCAGGTCTGACGGACTGTTGGTGGCCCGCTACCACAAGCACAACCTCTATTTTGAAGACGCTTTCGACAAACCGGCGCGAGGCGAGACGGTCACTTTTGATACACCTTTCGCTGGGAGGTTTGGACTCATCACCTGCTTTGATATCCTCTTCTATGAGCCCAAAATCAACTTGCTTGAGATGGTAAGATGTACCAATTTGGATTTTTTCTTCCCGAAATATAACTTTACATATTGGAAGGGTTTCAAAATTGTGGGTCAATATTTTGTGGCCCCCATTTGACAAAGTCAATATATAAATAATGTGAAATAATATCTAGTAAATGTAATTTCTGGACAAATCATGATGATAGTTTTGCGATCTATTGTCTATTATCGTCGTTTTTTTTCTTCTCTCCTTCCAGGGCATCCGTCAGATCATCTTCCCGACCGCTTGGATGAACCAGCTGCCCCTCTTGGACACCATTCAATTCCAGACAGCGTTCAGCCTGGGCGCCGGCGTCACTCTGCTCGCCGCCAACATCCGGAGCGACCAGCTCGCCATGACGGGAAGCGGCATATACTCTCCTTCGGCCGCCGCCACCTACCACCACGCCCGGGGCGGGGACCCCGAGGAGGGCCGGCTCCTGGTGGCGAGGATCCCCGTTCTGGGGCCCGTGACGGGGACGCTCGCCCATGGGGGATACTCTCTCCGCGACGGCTGTCCCCCGTCCCCTCCGCCGCCGCCGTCGTCCTCCACCTCCACGTTCACGGCCACCATGATGCACGATCCTTTTCGATTCACTCTCCTAAACGGCAGCCAAGGCGAGGCCGAGGTGTGCGACGGCGACTTGTGTTGCCGCCTGACGTTCCGACGCTTTCCCGAAAATGACGAACTCTACGCTTTGGGAGCCTTTGCCGGATTGCATATCGTCAACGGGCGCTACGCTGTGCAGGTATGTTATATGCCCAAAAAAATACTCTTTTTTTTTTTTTTTTTTTTTTTTTTTTTCTCCATTTAATGACAATATATAGCAAGACATTTTTTTAAAGCCAGGAGTGGCCAACTCAGGTCCTCTGCTGATGAGTCGATCATTTGATTTAAGTGTGGTAGAGGAGGGAGATATGGAAAACAGAGCGGATAGCGGCTCTCGAGGAATGGAGTTGGCCACCCCTGATGTAGTATAGGCTTTTTCTTTAAAAAATGATCATGTACAGTAAAGCTTTCTTTTTAAAATTCCTATGTATAGGAAGGCTTTTTTTCTTCAAAACGAGCATAGAACTTGGAGGTTGCGGGATTTGCACGGTAAGCAGGTGCTTTACCTCACTATTTTTCCATTTCAGATGAAGAGTGACAAGTTGAAGCAAAAAACGACATGTTTATTTTTAAATGATATAGGTTTTTTTCTAGTTGTTGCTGTGGTCCAGTGGCAAAGACATTGGGTCAGAATCTGAATTGGGAGCAGGTTCAAATCGGGAGTGAGTTCCAATCCAGCACTGAGAGAGCTCATCTTCTTTTGAATGGTGTTGAGGTAATGAAGAGGCTAAATGTGACTTCTGATTTCTCCCCTCCTAGTTGTTGCTGTGGTCCAGTGGCAAAGACGTTGGGTCAGAATCTGAAATGGGAACATGTTCAAATCAGGAGTGAGTTCCAATCCAGCACTTACATCTTTAAAATCATTTTCCAATGTTATTGAGGTAATGGAGAGGAGAAATATAACTTCCAATCATTTTCCTTCAGTTGTTGCTGTGGTCCAGTGGGCAAAGACATTGGGTCAGAACCTGAGGTGGGAACAAGTTCAAATCAAGTGAGTTTAATTACACTCTTTGCATTTCTCAAATTGTTAATTGAGGTAATGAAAGGATAGATATAACTTCCAATCACATTATTTCAGAAGTCACTGTGGTCCAGTGGCAAAGACAATGGGTCAGAACTTCAGGTGGACTCAAGTTCAAATCAGGAGTGAGTTCAATTCCACTCTTTGCAATTCTCAAATTCTTTATTGAGGTAATGAAAAGGATAAATATAACTTCCAATCACATCATGTCAGAAGTCACTGTGGTCCAGTGGCAAAGACAATGGGTCAGAACTTCAGGTGGACTCAAGTTCAAATCAGGAGTGAGTTCAATTCCACTCTTTGCAATTCTCAAATTGTTTATTTAGGTAATGAAAAGGATAAATATAACTTCCAATCATGTATAGGCGGGCCGCCTCGTGGTGCAGTGGGTAAGTCACCTGCCTGCGACGTGGGTGTCGATGGTTCGCGTCCCGGTGTCGCCAGTCAACGACTGCGTGGCGTCGGCAGTCGGCCGAAGGCCGACTGTCGAACGCCACCAGGGATCCCCCCTCCCAACTGTCTTCCGGTCAGCCGAAGGCTGACCGGAAATATTGTTTTGCTGAAAAAAATGACTAAGTGTTTATTTGAATGAAAAAAGGATTACCCATTTACTGAACTACTAGTGTAGTGATCAGTCAAACGAGAGCGGGATTCGAACCCCAGTCTCCCACATGGCAGTCAAACTAACTAACTTGAGGTCTGTCTGACCCATTGACTTTGCCACTGGACCACAGTGACTTCTGAAATGATGTGACTGGAAGTTATATTTATCCTTTTCATTACCTCAATAAACAGTTTGAGAATTGCAAAGAGTGGAATTGAACTCACTCCAGATTTGTATTTGAGTCAACCTGAAGTTCTTACCCATTGTCTTTGCCACTGGACCACAGTGACTTCAGGATGGTAAGTTATATCTATCCTTTTCATTACCTCAATAAACAATCTGAGAATTGCAAAGAGTGGAATTGAACTCACTTGATTTGAACTTGTTCCCACCTCAGGTTCTGACCCAATGTCTTTGCCCACTGGACCACAGCAACAACTAGAAGGAGAAGAATCAGAATTCAGATTTATTCTTCGACTCTCTTAGCCTTACTATACTATGTCGTTTTTTTAAATAAAAAAAGTCTTACTATTTTATGTCGGGTTTTTTTTTCAGAAAAAAAGCCTTACTATTCTTCTACCCTCTTCTTACCGACTCCCCTCTACTTACCCCCCTCTTGGAACTCACTCCTGATTTGAACCTGTTCCCAAATCAGATTCTGACCCAATGTCTTTGCCACTGGACCACAGCAACAACTAGAAGAGAAGAAAAAAAATGATTTTACGGAGGAAAAAAAGCCTTACTATACTATGTCGTTTTTAAGAACAAAAAAAGCCTTACTATAGTATGTCATTTTTGAAGAAAAAAAAGCCTTTCTATACTATGTCGTTTTTTTCCAAAATGACAGTCGGTTTTTGGGAAAAAAATAGTTTTTTTCTATTTAAAAAGACTTATGTTCATTTGTCGTTTTTGGGGGGGGGAAAGACATAGGAACATAAGTCTTTTTAAATAGAAAAAACGACATAGGTACCTGTCGTTTTTTTTAGAAAGCTAAGTTAACCCACCCACCACCCAACTTGGTTCGGACTGGCTCACAATTTTTCCATTGCAGTTGAAGAGTGACAAATATTGTCAAAACCATAAATGCCACTTAAGCTAATAAAACAAGCAGGCAATTGACAGCCAACTGTGTTTCCAGGTGTGTGCCGTGGTCCGTTGCGCAGGCTCCCAAGCGACCTCCTGCGGACAGATCGTCGAGGAGGCGGAGACTAAATTCCACCTTGTTCTGGAGGGCGCGTTCAAGACCCCACACGTGTACCCGTCCGTGCTGGCGAGCGGCTACACACTGGAGCGGCCGCGACGCGTGGAGCAAAGCGACGGACGGGTGACCATGGAACATTCCCACATGGCCGCTGGGCTCGTCACCGCGTACCTGTACGGACGTGCTTATCACCTGGACGACCAATGACGAGGTGACTGACCGTCACAAAAGCATGGCTTGGCTCGTAAGTAAAAACAAATATCTTTATTATTCTTTCTTTTCTCCACAGGAAGGGTGCTTGCACAATCCTGGAAAGGCAACACTTGAGCATACCTCAAGCCGTTGGGCTGCTGTTGCAACAACCATCCTTCCAATTTCAGTCTGCTTCCTCCAAGAACTCCCAACGGCCAAAAATAACGACTCAAGTCTTCCGTCTGTCTGGTCCCCATTTGGAATATCTGTTTCTTGACTAAAACTTCACCTTTGAAGGGTAACACCGTGCCTCAACTTTTTTTGACTCACCACGGGAGTTCAAGTGTTTTGGACGTCCATCGGTGTCACCGGCGGGCAATTTGATCCGGCGACGAACGGCGTAGCCTTCAGTAAGTCTCCGAATCCGAGTCGTTGAGTTCTTCGTCCGTCGTGAGACCCGACGGCGGGCGCTCGGGTCGGCAGTGGGACGCGCGGTCGGGCCTCAGAGGGGGTGGGCTTTCAAAGGCCACGCCTTTGGCCACGTGGTTGGACACGGGGTGACGCTTGATGACCGCGGGAGGCAGGGAAAACTCCGGTAGCGTGGCGATGGTGACCATGGGCGAGGCGGGCATCATGGAGTTGAGGATAAGTGCCAGGCAGTCAGCTACGTCGCGGCTGGGCGCGCAAGCTAGCGCAGGGGTGTAGCCTGAAAAGCAAAAATAGTGAGTAAAATATACATAGCTTTAAGCCCTGACAAACCTCTCACCGTTCTCATCCACCGCTTGTACGCTGGCGCCTTTTCCCAGCAGTTCCTGGACGACCACCGTCAAGCCGTTTTTGGCCGCGACGTGAAGAGGCCTGCGGAAAAACAACACGTTAGCACCAGCGAGGTAAGGCCACATCCCTCGAACGTGCGAGCCTACGTACGTGCGCAGGGCGGCGTTGGTGCAGTTGATCAGATTCTTGTCCCGTATTTTTTCCAAGATCAACAAGGCGCACGTTTCGTGACCCTGACGGAATCAACGCGGCGCATTAGCAAAACTAATCGGGCACCGCCTGCCCGGCATTTAGCGTACCTTGCTACAAGCTAAGTGCAAAGCGGTGTTCCTGTCGGCGTCTTGAAGCGCGAAGTCCGCTTTGCTGCTGCTCACTAATGCCTCTGCGTCATTACAGGAGAGTTACCTACCGGCACAGTCCATCCAAGTGGTCAAACGGCGCGCCCGCACTGACCCACGGCGTTGGTTTGCCCGTTGAGGGCGGCCATCATCAGCGGCGTCCTGCGCGCGTGCGTGTCGGCGATGTTAGCGTGTGCGCCTTGACTGAGCAGCAGGGAGATGCATTCGACGCGGTCGGCGAAGGCGGCGGCGTGAAGCGGCGACCTGCGTCAAAGCACACGGGGTAACTGGTGGTGATTGGCTGTCAATCTGTTCAAGGCTAGAATCTGTATTCCTTTTCATTTCAGAAACATTCCTGTCTATGGCCGCCTGTCAATTGCAGTAAATATGTTAAAGGATCAGTTCGAAAACATTTTGTTTTTCGTGATTCCATAAGTGCAATTTGATTAAATGGTTTTAAGTTCATTAATATGTGCTGTTCCTTCTTCAATGAGTGTTTAGCTTTTCTTTGCCACTTGGGACATTTGTTAGCTAAATTCTCACCATTTATAATTGAATTCTAAGGGACTTACGACTGACCCATGAATAACATGACCAATTTTCACTTGCTTACCTGCCTTTGGAGTCGATGGAATCGATAATGTTTGCGCCGAGCGATTCGATTAACATCTCAGCCACTCCTTCGTTGTCATTCATGCTATAAAATAAAAACAAACACCACAAATGGTGAGACTTGCATATGTAACTACATTAGCGCATTAGCTTACACTGCGCAATGCAACGGTCCAAAGGTGTTGCCTTTTATCTTCCTCAAGACCTCCTCTTCGAGCAACAACTCCACGCAAGCGTCGCATCCTAAAAGGAAAGGAGGGATTCGTTTAAAAGAACGAAAAGGTGAAATGTGTTCTGGGTCACGTGACGATCGAGTACCGCTGTAGCAGGCCCAGTGCAGCGGCGTGTAGCCTTTGTTGTCCGCCAGCTCTGGCAGCGAGTGGACGGCGCCGGGCGATTGAAGCATGGTGGCCAGGACCCCCGCACGCCCGCAGGCGGCCGCCAAATGGAGAGGAGAAAGACCCCGAGCGTCCTTGACGCACGCGCTGGCTCCCCGCTGAAGGAGCGCTTCCACGCACTCGTGTTGGCCCGTCACCGCCTGCGTCCGAATTGCGTCACGCCGCTCGTAAACGGCGCCGTCGAAACCCCGCAAACGTGCCCGATTGACCTCACCCCTCGATGAAGCGCCGTCCTGCCCCGGCAGTCTTGAAGATGGACGTCGGCTCCTTGACTGAGCAGCGAGTACGCGCACTCGCTGTGTCCGTTCAGCACAGCTAGCATTAGCGGGGTCCTTTCGTCAGAGACGGCAACAAAGGCTTGAGATTAGCGGCTTGGAAGCCAGGATTTTAGGCTTCGGTCACTTACTGCTTGTGGACGTCGAGAGCGTCCAAATTGACGTGCTGGTCATTGTTGCTCACGAGGAGACGCAGGCAACTCGAGTGTCCATTTGTAACTGTGAGAACAAAGACATTTGTATTCGCCAAATCAATCTAATCTCAGCAATAAATGAACTTTTTTTGTTTTGTTTTTTAACCCACCCGCAGCATGCAGAGGCGTCGTTTTCTGCGAGTAGTCGCAGGCCGTGGGCGAAGCGCCGCGGTGCAGCAGCAACGACACGCACTCCTGGTGCCCCCTGGAACAGGCCAGGTTGAGCGGGGTGCGGCCCTGCGGGTTCCGGACGTCCACGTCCGTCATAGAGGACAAAAGGACTTCCAAGGCGCCGCAGTGTCCGTGGTAGGCCTGCGCAAATACGGGAAGGTGAAGAGCGCGCTAGCGTTTGGCTCGTGCTTCCGAGAGAGGCACTTGAACTCACCGCCAAGTGAAGTGGGCTAATCTGCCCCTGGCACTCGGCGTCATTCTGGAACTCTGTTCCTGAGGACTCCATCAGCTGAAAATGAGAAAATATAGTACAAGTAGAAAATTGCCCGGGGGGACGATTGGATTTTGATTGACATACATGTCCATGGATTAAAGTGGAAAAATTATTTGGCTGGAGTTTTTCTTTTTTTTTCCAACATTGCTGACACTAAACTTATTGCCGATGTGCTTCATCAAATCATGATTAGTTTTGGACTGAAGCCCGATTTTTCCCTACCACCAAAAGAAGGCGCTATTTCACCCAAGGAGGCTTTCTTAACGGTCTTACCACGTCGAGAGGAGTTTCACTCGCCATCTAAAAGAAAACATCATATTTTACCATCTTTTGTCATCGGGTTCACCGCATAAGGTAACATACCAGTTCCAGAGAAAGTGTTCGTCCGTAAGCGGAGGCGTAGTGGACCGCGCTGTACCCATGTTGGTCTCGAACTCCAGGCTCAGCGTTGTTCCTGAGAAGGTACTCCACGCATCTGCCGCCATTGCAAAAAAATAGGACAGCTTAACAAGCCATTCGGCACTGAAGATGCGCGGGTTGGCGTACTTTCCGTCCGTGTCGGCGGCGGCGGCGTAGTGCAGCGGGCCGCATCCTCGCTGGTCCAGCTCGTTGACGCCCGCCCCGGAGCCCACCAGGGCAAATACACAGTGGTAATTACAGTTGGCCGATGCATAATGAAGTGGAGTCCTGTCGTGGGACCGAGCGCAAGTTCATGAAAAAGTCTAACCATTTGTCTCTTTAAGGCACTTTAGCGGCGGTCACTTACCTTCCGTAGTTGTCTTTTTTGTTAAAGTCGGCGCCGATGTTGAGCAGCAAATTCAGGCACTCCAGGTTCCTGGAGAAAATAAATAAAAAAACATGTAACTCAATTGCTGTTATTGACGCCGAGAGATGTGAATTTTTTTCTTCGCGTGGCTGCACATGGTCGCTCGCTCTTTTAAAGCGATGACAATTCATGTTGTGATGGCAGCCTTTTTCCCCAGTTTAAATTAATTTGACATTTAGCACCGTTACAATTAAAAAAAAAAAAGAAATGAAGTAAGAAGTCACCCTCCAGCGGCAGCGGCATGAAGACACGTTCTTCCATAGTCATCGGGAGTGTCAATGTCAAATGCTGAGACGCAAATGGAATAATCAATGTCCTCTCGAGATAGCAATAATACGAGCGTTTGTGTTGACAAACCTGAAGAAAGCAACTTCCTGCAGCAATCGGGGAAGCCAGACAGCGCCGCCAAGTGTAGGGGGAACATCCCGTGGATTCCTCGCCTGTCGCACGAGACGACGGCGGCGAGTCACGGGCAGACCTCGCTTTCAAAATGGCCGTTAAAACAAACCGCCACTGACTTGGCCACGCAGGCTCGGTGTTTAACGAGCGCCGTGACGATGAGCTCGTGGCCGTGACGCGCCGCGACGTGAAGGCCGGCGTTTCTGTCCCCGTCCACGCAGTCGATCTCGGCTCCTGCGCAGACGTGAATAAATATGGAGGTGCGCCTGCGCCGTTCCCGTTGGCAGGCGCCCGCCCACGTTTGACTCACCGTTTTGAATGAGGGCCTGAGAACAGGAGAACCTGCCGTGAGTGGCGGCCATGTGCAGTGGAGTCTTTCCATCTTTACTCTGTGAATACAGACAAAGAAATTGGAGTCTATTTTTTCAGGGCACGCAAACATGATTTAGGTTCGACTGCAGTGTAGAGAGAGCGTCGCCCACGCAATTGCCAAGTCGCCTGGGGGACCACTAGCCTCCCCCACCGTGCCCCATATGGTCATGGTCTTCAGTCACCACGCGTGCTCAGATCCTTTTTTAATGAGTGACATCAATCCAGTAATCTGGGGCAGTTGAAGAAATACTGACCAATCTTTTTTGTGCTTGTGAGTGTTGTATATTTCGGATGCTGTTTTGAGCAGCATCTTGAAACCACGCTCAATTTGCTAGCACTTCAATGGCGTTTTCAATTATATTTAGCATTAAGCCAAGAGGTTTTTGGAAAGAAAGGAATGCCAAAGTGTGCAAAGAACAGACCCGCATGTTGATGTGTGCTCCATGGGCCAGCAGTAGCTCTTGGCACAGCGCCCCTTGGCGAGAGGAGGAAGCAAAATGGAGGGCCGAGAAGCCTCTCTCATTGACCTTGAGGAGAGAAACAAACGGTCAGCATGGAAAGACTCAGGTGGGATTTTAAAGCCAGTCCACAAACCTGGTTGACGCAGGCCCCCGCCTTGATGAGCTCGCCGACCACCACGTCCTGCCCGTTGTAACAGGCCAAATGGAGCGGAGTGTTGCCGTAGGCGTTCACCACGTTCACCTGAGAAAAAGCACATTGTGATTGAGAGTTTGGTCATGTGAGTGAACTGGTCCCAGGGCTGACCTGGACCCCCAAGCCGAGCAGGTAGTGTACGGTGCTGCTCATGCCGCTGGACGCGGCGGCGTGCAGAGGGGTGTAGGCCTTCTTGTCTTTGCAGTCTACCTCTGCTCCACTGCTCACCAGTAGCTTGACCACCTCCAGGTGACCTAAAAAAGAAAAAACGCCATCATCAGCCTCTATGTTATTTTAGGGTTAGGAAATGTATTTTTATTTATTTATTTTTATGTACAGCCCAATTTAACGCAAGGTCATTCAAACAGGAAAATCACCAATTCAAAGTTGGGAAATAGAAAGACAATTTTTTTTTTTTATTTATTTTAAAAAAAGATACATGAAAGTCACACTAAATTAAATACAACAACAGTTAAAACTGAAAAGAAACCAATCAAAGGAAAAAAAAAAGCAACAGTCGTGCAGTGTGGAATTGAACCAGTTATGAATACACTGTGGTAAACAATAGTATTTTTAGGCCTGATTTAAAGGAGTTAACTTTTTAAGCAGACTTGCGACCTTGAGCTCATTTGTTCCACAGGAACATTTGTTTTTATTGATTGGAACACGCAATTGTTCCAGACAACCTTGGGGTCTAGATGGTTCGTAGCTTGCATTTTGGTCCAAGGCCATTAAATGTTTTGATAGTCTGTGATCTGTGATCTGGTCCCCCTTTTAATAATAGTAGTAAAATAGGCAGATTGAATGATGAACTTTCTAATGTTACCTACCCATGTATGCAGCCCAGTGGATGGCTCTCCTATCCTTCTTGTCAAAAGCATTGATGTTGGCTCCCCTGGACAGCAGCAACTTCACCATCTAAAACCCAGGAGGAAATTAAAAAAAAGTCCACTTCTACCATCCACATTGTGAAGCACAGTGCGAGAGTCCCACCTCCACGTGTCCGCTGAAGGCGGCGTGATGCAGAGCGGTGCGTCCCGCCCGGTCCGAGACGTTGACGTTACTGAGCAGCGGCACCAGCGCCTCGGCGCAGCGTACGGCCTTGTTGCTGGCCGCCACGTGGAGCGGCGTCTGCCAGTTCTTGTCTCTGGCGTTGACGTCGGCGCTGTGCTTCAGGAGGACCGACACTGCGTCCTAACAGAGTTCAGGAGAAAAATTATAATAAATCATTACAGAAGATAGCAGTAAAACTAATAATGCAAGTATTTGTGTATTTTAGATTAGTTTAAGTGTTTACAAATTCCACACAGCCTCATTCACACCCTAAATCCATGTTTAGAGAAGAGTTAGTTACCTCACTACATGAGGCCACAGCTCGGTGGAGAGGAGTCAGCCACTTGTTATCTTTGGCATTAACTCTTGCTCCTTGGGAAAGAAAAAAAAATCAAGATTAATATTAATCCTTTCATGTATGAATTACTTTTTTTGTTTGCACTTAGAGGGCCCAAAATTAAAACAATCAAAATCGAATCAATGTGGGTGACAGACGGCGGGGTCTCTTAAGCCAATAGCGCCTGGAGGATTTGAAACTCCTATGATCCTCATTGACACGGCTTCGGAGGTTAAAATAGCGTCGAAACTGCACCTGTCACTTTCTCTCCCCAAGACCGAGAAACGTGTAGTAAACACGTGCGCGCGCTGTTCTACTGTCGCGCCAGTGTTGCCTTACAGAAAACCAAGAAATCACCAGGCGTCATCCGTGGCCATCGGACGCGCTCAAATGGTGTCACGGGGCAATGAGTCAACTTCCACAGTCAAGCGTGTGACCCAAAAAGATGGAAAGACAAGACATTCCGCTCGGGGGAGTTTGATAAAAAGGAAATTGAGTGGCTTAATCCGATTTTATGGGTTGCCTCGGCATCAAGGCTCAAGTTTTTCGGCCTAACTAAATGACGGTCATGTTTGATAATGGCCTTTTTTTTTGAACATTCCAACAGGATTTTAGAGTACAGTGTAACTTTACCTGAGAGAATGAGCAGTTCAATGATCTCCGTGTCGCCCAGGTAGGCCGCGGCATGGAGCGGTGTCCGCTTTTCCGTATCCTGTTACCAAGACAACATGAATTATGCACATGACTTCAAGTCGTACCAGCTCAAGAACACAATGAAGAGCACAATTAAGAGGAAAAAAACCAAAACATAAGTGGCACTATAGGAGAAGTCGGATTTTTGGGACACAATATTTGAATTAGAGCTGGGCGATAAAACGATAACGAAATAATTTATACAAAATAAAGACGCCTGTCAAATTTTCTGTAGGTTTTATTCTTTACTTTTCATAGTGTAAGGAGGGAGTTGTCTTAGACAGAACAAAAATACTTCTTCAAATCATCATATTTCATATTCTCTTTTCTTATAAAGTAAGGTAACAGAGCTACTTTCATATTTGAATGAGGAGGAAAGTCATTTCTTTACTTATTCACAGAAGCTTGAAGTTTGAAATTTGAAACAAAAAAGATGAGTTATCCTGATATTTATCTTTTTTTTAAATTTTGATAACAATTTTTGTCATATGGCCCAGCTCTTATCCAGCGCAGAACAGGTTTGTATATTTCAGTGCAGCAGAAAGCAATTGACCGAGTCCGGCTAGAAACAAGTGTCACGTGACTGCAATTGGCGGGGGCCGGAGTTGCTGACGCTAGAAAGAGCTTGTGTGTTGAGCCCAGCAATATTCAGCATCGCCGTCAAAGTACAGCTTGGAGGATTTTTTTCCTTTTATTATATCGGGAAAGACAGCGATTGATTGAGACAAGGTGAAAGTGGTGTCCTTCAAAACGTTGCGTGATGAGAAAGTCAGGCCTTGAGCTTACCTGAATGTTGACATCCTCTTTCTTGAATATGAGGGAGCGGACTTCATCGGGATCCACGTTGAAGATGGCTCGGAGCAGGGATGGCTACAACAACGACAACAACACAGCTGGTTATTTTCTCTTATTGCCATCGTTAAATCAGAAATTCCAGGCGGAAGGTCACAAATGATTGCAAATGCCAGGCTTGTTTATGACAGAGAAGCAGCTGAGGCACGGTCGCTCGACTCAAGTTGGAACGCTCTCACGTAAACATGACAGGTCGACGTGACTTCACATTGTAGTCTGTCGCCTTTCTATTTATGAATAGATTTACGCCACACGTCAAACAAACAAAATCTGAGTCAAGCTAACTAACCACCACGCTATTATGCTAACGAGCCCCATTTCGACCGATTGCGAGGTTACTGGGCCCTCAATTAACTCTCGATACCTCCATTCATTTCATAACATTAAAACAGTAAGAAGTGTAAAAAAAGACGTGGTTCCATAGTTTCCATGTTGTAAGTGGTAAAAGCTAAAGTTACTGCGCGGTTCATGTAAAAAAAAAAAGTAAAAACCCTTCATTTGGAGAGGAAATCTGCTTGGTCCATCACGGTCAGAGTTAAAAGAACATACTTCAAAGTACATTCAAGGCGCACCGCAGTGTTTCGAGACCAAGTTTAGAACTACTACGGCTTTGGTTTGATCCCACGTTTGTTTCATTCATTAAATGACTGCTAAAATTAGCAGAGTGACAACTTACATAACTGACGTCACATTTTAACTTGGCGACAGGCATCGCACGCTAAGGCACTGGAAACATTTTCATTCACAAATTCACCAAGTCCCAGCACCCCCCCCTCCAAAAAAAATGACGAGGGCATCTAACCTTGTCCTCCAGGGCAGCGGCCCTTCTCGGCCCGTGACACGATCTGCCGTCCGGGGTCGACTTGGGCCGAGGAGGCGGAGGCGAAAAGGAAGGTTCGTCCTCCTCCACCTCCTCGAGCACCACGATACAAACGCGGCTGGCCCGCTCCGACCGCATTGGGAAGCTCCGGAAGCCGATATAGCGCTCCCCAAAAACACCCACTTTTCGCCCGGCGCCCGATGGGAATCCCGAGTTTCACCGACAAATCCCATAAAAGCTTCCTCGGAAAGAAGCGGCACACATCTTGACGTCAATTCCAAAGCGCTCCCGGGGCTCTGCGGCACGCCTCCTCTCCTTCCTCGCTCTCGACTGCCGTAAACACGAGCGGCGGAGGCAGCAGGGAATTCCACTGCGTAACGATGTCGGCGGGAGGCATGCGGCAGAATGAGAGCCCGTCACTCAGGCGCGTGTGGGTCGTCGCTCGCCTCCCCGGTGCGGATGTGCTCGCCAAAGAGCGCCGGCGCGTGTGGGGGACGGATGCACTGCGCTTTTCAGCCAGACTGCTGAAGCTAGCTCTTTCCGGAGAGGGCACCAGAGGGGGTGGGGGGTGCGAGAGAGACATTAAAAAGCCTATGTAGGGGGGGTGCGGGGCTCAACGTAGCTCACGAATCCATATGATAAATGTCAACGTTCCAATCCCAATTGACCTTAACAGGTTTTCCCAGCCGACCTAGCATAAATCGCTACATTTGCCTCCTGGTATTTTTACGCGGATTACGGGCGGCACAGCTTCAAAAGTCAGCTCATTATGAAAGTGGAACAAACAGGCTCTGTTGCGAGACCGCGAGGGCGCCTAACAAGACCAGTCTGTGCGTGTTGTTGTGTGCGTGCGTCACGCCGCCTGGTATTGGACACGCATCCTGAAAGGAGCAAGCCTGCCAAGCCGCACAAACCCATTAAATCAGAGGGAAGTAACGCAGACGAGACAAACTAGAGGAGACCCAAATGACGACCAGTGAGTAGATTGGACTCACCCTTCGGCGCGAATAAATGAAGAGGGGATGCTAATGTTTGTGGACGGGATTGATAGTGTACAAATGTGCTTCTATTTTTTTTTAGATTAGAAAACATTTGTTCAATAATGCACCGCCCGTCGGCTATGTTTATCCTTAAGCACTTGTCTGTACTAGTATCTATATAATGTATTTCAAGCTATAAAACAAATACAGACATGTACCTGTTACCAAAATATACAATACACAACTATGTCCAACTTCAAAAATGGAGTTCATGCAAAAACACGTTAACCAGTAAGAAGAAAATTGCATAATGGAAAAACTGCATTAAAAAAATAAAATAATTGCAAAACTGCAACAAAAAAAATCACAAATACGTACAAGGAAAACTCATTTAAAAACTGAATAGACCTCGAGAACCATCGATTGTTTATGATCCAAAAATCTACAGCAGCAATTTCTCCAAAAATGGCATTTTATAGTCCTGGTTGCAAAACTCAACCCCTTAGGAATTGTAGAAAGCCCAGTTTGAGGCAAAACAACTCCAACAAATCCCAAAGAATGAACGTGCCTCAGAGTAAACACAGTTGTGTACTAGCGCAAACAAGATTTGACTTTGGGAGGCTCTCTGGCTTCCAGCCATCATAAATAAACAATACTCTTGCAGCTTGGAAAGCATGACAAATATCAAATCGTCTCTAGCCATCCTTCTCCCTGAGGCTCTTCAGGAGACAAAAAAAACACATATCGCCCCCTAGAGGACAAATTTAATGGAAACATGACCGATTTTCACCCCTGAACCGATTCCTGTCCTTTCAACGTCCAATTCCAAAGTCCGGTTTTCTGTTAGTAAATGCCGCAGAGAACAATGCAAAATGAAGATGGGGAAATTAGTCACAAACTCTTCCGCCTTTAGGATACAAAACATCTGGGGGAAGCATCAAACTATTAAATTCAGGGGGGCTCGCAGTGAATAATAATGTTTCAATGCCATTGACGACAATAGACGTCCAATGCAAAATCGCTGCCCGTCCAAATCCATTCGACGTCCATCAACGTCAATGAGAATGAGTGTTTTAAGTGCATCAATTTTGCTAGCTGAGCTTGCACTATTGAGCCCAATGATTCGAAACTGTTATAAAACGTCAGAAAAATAGTCGTGCACAATTACTGGGGGGAAAAGTACTCGAGTAATTACGAGTACTTGTACTTCCATTGTTAACAGGTGACTCACTCGCACAAAAACAGCTATCAAAGTAAAAACCTTGTGGTTAGACTCTTCAAAAACATGACATTTGATCTCATCCATCTTCATTGTAAAACATTTTAACAGATGCTAACGAGTTAGCTGGCCGCTATTCTAGCGGTTTACAAACAAAGACGCCAACGACACAATAACGCCCCCGCATGCTAAATTAATAAATGCATCCAGTTAAATAAATATTCCATGTATAAGTGCTACAACGGAAGAGGCGAAATAAATGAATTTACAATTATCTTTTGTTCGAGCATTCCCCGAAATGTTTGTTAGCTGATAGCCTATCAAGCTAGCACTCGTGTCAAACAACACCCCTTTAATATCTACGTGAAAAAAATACGACAATAATACTCAGATCGACGTGGCGAGCAAATTCATGACATAATTAATTATTAAACAGTTTAGTTTAGGGGAGCAATGTGTTAAATCCAAGCTAGGAGCTCAGAACTTGGCAGAAAAGTACGAATAAGCACCCTGGTAGAATTATGGAAAAACAGACAAAGATCTATGAAAAATTGACAGTACCTGATCTTGTATCTTCATCACAGCCATAATCTTAATGTTATAGGTAAGGGAATTAGGAAATCTGCCCGGTAATTGCTAAAAAACGCACCGGGGAAGATTGCCTATGAACGCCGAAGTCCATCCATGCACACCCCCTCAACTTCCTTCCTGCCACGGAACGTCCACCAGTCCAAAAATGGATGGAAAAATCTTTTATTTTTTAAATCTAAACGATCTTAAAAAAACAAACTAACCTAAAATGGAAAAAAAACTGTAAATTGCATAGTAAATAATAGCATAAAATAAATGCCATCAATCACAATCACACTTTAACATGTGTCAAGAATAAAATCAAAAGTATAACACATTATAAATATCTGTTAGTAAATTATCAAGTCAAAACACTGTGAAGGCAGATTTACATAATGGTCATCATATAAAAAAAACAGAGCAGAACTCTGCTTATGCAGCCAAATTCAAAGCATCACCTTATTTGTGACCTCTTTCTGTTCTCATTGTATCAAGTGGCCTGCAAATTTTTGTTAATTTCCAACAAATAAAACTAATGTAGCGATACTAATAATAGAAGAGGTCATGATAATGTTAAATTGTAATACCAGGCAGTATTTGAATTTGTTGTTGTCGTAGTGAAGACTTACATTGAAATATAAATCATAAATATGTGGGTGTTGTTGTAAAACAATACGAGTCAATTAGATATAAAAAAAAAAGTGAGCAGGAAAAACTTAACACTTGATTTTCAATCATCAAAAAATGTATTAAAATACCTACTTGTACAGAGCCATAATAATTCAGTAATTAAAATTGTTAAGTGCCGGGCTTTTTGAGCCATGTTTTTTTTTGTATGGGCTCTTTTTTCCACTACATGACAAGGGTTCGATGCTGCATGTGTATCCATATTCACAGCAATGCTGACCATCCGCGCAACAGTCACCCTAAAATCAATGATAACAAGCAGTTAGTACATATTTCCAACAAATAAAACTAATGTTGTAGCGATACTAGTAACAGAAAAGGTCATGATAATGTTAAATTTTAATAGCAGCCAGGATTTGCATTTGTTGTAGTGAAGACTTACATTGGCTAATATCCATAAAGAAGTTAGCTTTGATAAGAGGGAAAACGTACACTAGGTTCTGCCAGCATAAATTATTAGCACATGAGCTAAGCTAATGTACCCATTCGGTAGAATGGCACTGAATGTGGATTCTTGCTAATATCAGATAAGACTGATTCTGGTTAGATGAATAAAATGGAAGTCAATAGTGAACACATACCAGTGGATAAGGACAGCAATTCCATGATTGGGAGAACAACCCTTTGCAGCAAGATGTGCCTTGCGGGCAGAAGAACTGTGAACTGCAACGAATGACTCCCAAATCATCTGCGCCATCAACGCCATCGGCTACAGCAAGTCCCTTAGGCTAAAACAAGATATCAAGAAAAAAAACAAGATGAGAAGTGGACCAATATGTGATTATTTTGGATGTAAAAAAAAAAAAAAAAAAAAAAACACTGCCCATTCCTGACCCCATAAAAACAATTTTGTAAGCAAATATTCAATGCTTACATACTTTTTGGGCAATTTTATAAATGTAGACGTTAAATATTTCTTCTGCGACATCCTTATGTAACACTGACCACTAGGTGGTGCAAATTTACAATGTGATCGTAACAGTTCGCCTAAAAATGTGCCTATACAGACGCTCCCCTACTTACGAACGAGTTAGGTTCCGAGCGATTGTTCATAAGTTGAATTTGTTTGTAAGTTGATTCAGTGCTATATTTTGTATTATAATTTATGTTTAAGGCCTATATAAGTATATTGAAGGTTTATATAAGTGCATTTGTATGTTTAAGGCTTGTATAAGTAACACGCATTGGTTTGTACTGAAAAAAACATTTAATAAAATGGAGAATATGTACAGTACTGTATGGAGAGAGATTTATGTATTAGAAACTGGCCGAAAGAAGCGATCTAACGACGATTGCACAGTTTTCTTCTTTTTTTCCATCATAAATGATGCGGTAGCACTGTATGGCATCATTCAATTGATTTGCAAACTTTGTGCAACGTTCAATATTTGGGTCCTGTTGCTCGATCTTTCTGTTTAAAAATGGTACTGACGGTCGCACGATTCAAGTTGTATGCCCGTGAAACGCTCACCACTCTCACGCGCATCAAGCTTCGTTATTATTGCCACTCGTTTCAAATGAAATGGCTTGCCTCTTCCTTGCAACTCCCTCAATAGAAGCCTTTCGCTTTTTACCAACCATATTCAATAATGGATGCACGAGATATTTAATGATACAAATGAAAAAGGTTCTTTGCGCACTGGAGATACGTTCACAGACTTCCGCATTGCAACGAAGAAGGTAGATGCTGGGTGAGCTGAGCCCTCACAGCGCCAGGCGTCGGTATTAGCGCCGGAAAGAAGCACTACTCGGAAAAAAATACAAAATCGAACTTACGAATATTTTTCGACATAAACGCAATTTGCAGACATGTTCGTATGTACCGTTGTTCGTAAGTCGTATGTTCGTAAGTAGGGGAGCGTCTGTATTATTATCGTATTATGTGGTGAAGAAAAAAAAAGCCCATACATTGGCCTGATATATTGTCTGGTGGATTTTTCATCAAGACACAACAAAATTCAGCGTTACGGGTGTCCTCACTCACTTGTCCTACATTTTCCATCGCTCGAAGTGGAAAAACGGGAGTTTCCCGAGCACTTTTTAGCAGCATTGGAGCGTCCATCCAGTACTCGGGATCTCTCTCACAATGCTGGGACGCCAAGTTACATAGAAACCCTCGAGGGCAGCAATGGGACAAATCGGGGCAGCACACAGCCTGGAGAAAACAGAAAATAAATACATACCATGAAAAGTACTCCAACGTGCGTTAAAAACAAAATATGCCAATTTACGTTGGGATAGCCGCAACAGCTGTAGCCGTGCCGAGTTTGGCAGCAGGTCGTGTGGTCGGTGCAGATGGTTTCGTCGGGGCACGTGATGGTGCAGGACGCGAAGGTCCAAAAGATGAGGAAGGAACCCAACCTCAACATCTGGAGCGGGAGATAAATACAAGAGCAATTAGCCCAAATTGTCAGTGAGCGGAAAAAATACATCTTGGTTGACTTACCCTGTCCGGCAGCTTCCTGAATTTGTATCGGTGCGCATCTGTTGATGGCAGATGAAACTTCTCACTTCTCCTTGTTGAATCTTGACAATGTGACATCCCACCCACCAAGTCATGTGACTTCTGATTACAACAGTTGAAACTCCACCCGCAAATGTGATTTACAATACTTTAAAATGGACTTTGGTTTGAGGCCTTCCTTCCATGTTGCTCTACTCAATTGCTGCCATTCACGGTGGTGGACGTCCAGTCCGTTTGGGCTGGGAGGCCGGCAGCCATTGTGCGGTCGCTTTCAGCCCCCCCAGTAGGACAGGATAGGACGTCCATCGCCTTCTATGACAGCCATCCTAGTTCAAAAGTATTTAATCTGTATGTATAACTATCAATGGCAATGAATGCGTTAAACAAATCTTCCATTAAAAACTGTCAAAAAATATTTGGAAAATTATTTGAATAAGAAAATAATTGTAGATATTTGCCATATTTCTAATAGCCATTTTTTATGTTTGATAGAATAACTAACTATAAAGAATGTTGAGTTTTTTCCTAAAGATTGGTTCATTTATAAAGGAAAAACTAGAAAAAAAATACAAAGGTTGATATCTTGTATTTTTATTTTTGGAATTATAATTATACATTTCAAATATTTACTGCGAGAAAAAAAAACAATATTCTATATTATTTTAAAAGGTGAAAACAGCAAATTGTCTTTATCACAATTTTACACATTTCCAGCAGACTGTTTAGCAGTTTAATGAAGAAAAAAAATATGAAAAAAAACATGCAGGGTAACAGTAAAACAAAGCTGATGGAGGTAGTTGGGCTAACTAAATATCAACTTTCATCCAAATATCATCCTCACACACCCTCCCAATTCAAATGGATTGGACGTCTATGGTGAAATACTAGTTTGTTACCGCTGACTGGTGCAGCAATCAAGTGTTTTTTGTTTATTTGTTATATTTTTTCTTCAAGTCCAACTTCAATATGAGGCTGGCGTACCATCAAGCCTCGAGCTCGACATGCAAAGGATGAAGCCCGCATTTTCTTAAAGGGCCGGAACACCCGAAAAGCGCGCTGTCAACAAATCGGCCGCTAAAGAAAAAGAAAGGATGCACCTGATTGGAGGAGGCTTCCCAGCACAGCACTGCAACTGTCCAAATCGGAGCCGTGTGTTCCCGGTGGTGGAGAAAAAGGAAGCTACAACAAAACAAAACAAACTAACTCAGAAATGGTGGCTAGTCCATCTCCGAGTCGGACTGAGACGCCGCCTTCCTCTTCTTTTTTCTGCTGTGCTTCTTGTGCTTCTTTTTCCGTTTTTTCTTTGATTTTTCCTGGGGCGAGAGGTTTTTGGGGGGGGGTCTGGTTAGAGAAAAATGATATTTAATGTGCTGGGATTTTGCATAGTGTACTCTTACTGTTATTTTCTCTTGTTCTTCGCTACTCTTCTTTTTCTTCTTCATGTCAGCCTGAGAGGGAACAAAAATGATGGGAAAATAAGAAAAGGAAGGAAGTCAGCCAGTAAAACTGACATTTCACAAGAATGGAGTTTCTCTCATTACTTGTTCACTCTGATATGGAGAAGTGCCAATATTAAAGAAATACATAATTCAACACTTTGAATTGGTTACTATTACTATAATTATTTCAATAAGGATTCAGATCTAAAAATAAATGTTGACAGGTACATGTATTTCATGGAAATACATTGTATAAAAACGGAATAAATATTGGAGTAAATTAAATTTTAAATAAATCTTGAAATAAATAACCACTGTAATGATACCATTTAACTACATTCTCTCCAGTCCAGCTCTGCCATAATATTACCAAATCTAACAACAAAAACAGAACTAAAAATTCATTTTTAAATGGAAACAAACCCCACAAAATGCGACATTGGTGCTATGTAACCCCAATTCCAAATTCTTACCATTTCATCTCCATCAGACTCAGCAGACGACTTTGCCTCACTTTTCAATTTCCTTCTCCGGCATTTTTCCTCCTGGACGACAACATTTTGCCACTTTATCAATGTACATATTTGATCAAAGAAACAATGACACACTCCACTTCACCTTATTATTGTTGCTTTCTTCTTTCATTCTTTTCTTTTTCTTCTTGGAGAAAAAATAAGAGAATGAATGATTAACTACTCACAAATTACAAGTTAAAAAAATAAAGGAGAAAAACCCTTCTTTCAGCATCCGAGTCTACGTCTGTCGACTTCTTTCTTTTCCGCCTTTTCTTCACGGTCTTCTTTTCAAGCTGAAAAAAAAACAGACAAATTCGCCATTTTTTATTGGCCCCTCCCAGTCAAAAGGGATTGGACGCTCGTCGCCGTCAATGGGGAGACTTGCCTCATCTTCTGAATCCAATGAGGAGCTGCTGGAGGAATCAGAACTCGATGAGGAGGAGGAAGAAGAAGATGAAGAATGCTTGAGCAGAAGACAATTAAAGCAGGCTTCGTTAGATTTGAGCGAACGTAGAAAAAAAAATCAAACTAGATAAATAGAAGAAGAAAAAGTGGAGTGGAAAATGGAGGACAACCCTCACCCTACTTCTTTTCTTCCTCTCTTTTTTCTGGAAGCATTCAAAACTTGAAGTGAGTCAAGATCTTTTGATTTTTCTAGAGCAAATTCCTTACCTCTTTTTTATCTTTCTTTTCCTCTTTTTCTCGCTCTGTGGCCTTTTTGTCCTTTTCGCTGGCGCCCAAAAGCTTTTCTCGGTTCTTGGCCAGCTCTTTCTTCCATCTCTGTGAGCAAAAATTTCAACCATTCCATAAAACATTTTTTTTTTTAATGGAAAAATCCTCACCTTCCTCACCTCATTCATTTTGTCTTCAAAGTCAGCCAGGGCTCGCGAGCCTTTCTTTTTCTTCTCAAGTTGCTCTTTTATTTCTTCCCTGAAGAAGATAAAAAATAATAATAATAAAAACAATTGTATTCCAAGCATGCCTTGTGGAAAGATATTCATAATTAGTTGATTGATTATTGGGTTGAATACATTATGTATTTTCTTATGTATTTATTTTTTTTGCCTCAGGGAGTTTTGATTCTGGTAAATTCTGGTCAATTATGAGGTTTTGCATGAATAGGGTCATAGGTATGACTGCAAGTGTGTGTATGGTTCTTGTACCCACCACGTTGGTCGAGGTCTGCCTAAATAATCCTGTATGGTGGGTCCGGAATTCTGCACCGGGCCCCTGGATCGAGCGGCGGCGATCGGGTTTACGTACGCCTAAAAAGACAAACATCAGGTATTGGACAAAATCTCTTGGAAACACAACACAAGCAATAACCAAACCAAACATGAAAAATACTCTATAATAAATTATATATAGGTGCAGTTATAATTCCAGTGTAAATTTAAAGAACAATGTCAACGTCACTATGCATTGACTACGTGACGACATATTCGTTCGTAACCTGAAATCGACGTATATCGAGCAGTAATGTCAATAGTGCCACACCTTTTTACTAATAACTAAAACGGATCTCAAATAACACCATACGAATCGAGCAAGGTTTAAATTAACAAAACAAGTATCGGGTGAAATTACGGATTATGGGGGATGTGAATAAACCCTGTTGTGTACACAATACTATGCTAACGTTAGCATGTTCTACGGCCACGTAGCAGTCTCTCGACCAAGCTCACAAAATGTCCTGAACGGGTGCTATTTGCCTAAATGTGAAAATAATAATACAATAACAGCCCGTCTTAAATAAAAGTACATTTAGTAGCAGTTTGATTGCCATTAATCGATGCCTATTAGCTTGCTTTGTTATGCTGTTTTCTTAAGATTGATTTGTCGTATTTATGCAAAAGAATAACAATATAACTCACCACTCGATTGTCTCGCTTGCCCATTTTGGCTCAAGTGTGGAGGGAGAATTTAGCAGACCAAAAACATTTGTATTTTATGGATTTATAACCAGCGAGTGACGGCCACATTGAAGTATTTTTTCTTTCACGCAACGGTTTCTTCTTCTGCGTTTGTAAAGGAGTCAAGCAAGCACTGTTGCTGCCGCCATGTGGTCATTTCTATATTGCAACTAAACATCTTTTTTTTCCTATTTATTTATAAAAACACATTATTTATCAATGCATTCTAGCAAATAATAAATGTAGTGCATTGTTTTCCTGATTGGAATCCACGAACATAATTATTTTGTTAAATAACTGACTGATAGCGTCAAAATGATCATTATTTAACGTTAGAAATGCAGC
Source organism: Stigmatopora argus (assembly GCF_051989625.1). Lineage (NCBI taxonomy): Eukaryota > Metazoa > Chordata > Actinopteri > Syngnathiformes > Syngnathidae > Stigmatopora > Stigmatopora argus. The sequence goes on along the minus strand of NC_135407.1, from coordinate 5,018,673 downwards.
AGTCTTGCACATTCCATGTTGAGTAACAACTATAAGCAACAATCCCCCCTTTTTGGAGTTATTTTTTTGCTTCCTTTGACATTACTGTTTGTTAAACTAACAAGTGTAAAATGGTTAAATTGATATGCATGTCTCGTACAAATGAAATCCAACCACAACTTTTTTTAAAAAGCGGCTTTTTATTGAGCTGGTGTAAACAATAATAAGACACCAAATGTTGAATTCATAAAATAATGACTGTTTTGTTCCAAGTCCCAATTGTACGTGCTTAAAAAAATGTGACGCAGGAACGAGTGTGATTTGGGTTACAAATACGGATCAAGCGGAACCTGAAAAAGCAAAAAATGTAGAATTCAGTTTGATTCACTTGAAATGTGATTTTGTGTACTGGCTAAGAAATAACATACAGTGATTGTATCAAGTTAAAAAGCCTAAAACAGTCATTCCCAAAACCTGTATATAAATGGAAACAATTGCATTGAAAGTCATCGACAACAGATACGAGTCATTTCCAGACACAACGTTGACACAGTGCTTAGTCGAGCTGATAATAAATTGCGGTTATGTCCACCAATTTGTGATCAAATGTTACCTTTTATGAGAAAACAGTTCATACAGGCAGTTATACTCAGACAGTCACGACTACAGTAACATAGTATATGATAAATAGGACAGTAGGATATGATCAAAGATGAGATCATTTGACAGAACCTGAAGGAGTTTGTAATGTGGTCAGTTAGTCGCCAAAGATGTGCAAACTGCGCGGAAGGTTTGGACACCCAAAAAACCTGAGAAAGAATGAGTTGTTTTTGTTTTGTTTGCCAAAGTGTGCGTATGTTTGAGCAGCACGACCAGTTAAGAGGGTACACCAGTGTTAAAAGTATGTTACTGTTCTACTGATATAGAAAAATACATCTCTGCAACTTGCTTTTCATACCTATAAAAAAATGTTTTTTTTTTCCTTTCTCCAAAGATGTGTGCATTAAAAAAAAAGCACCCGCAGAACCCGCCAGAGATTTTTGACAAAATACTCTGGCCGTACGACATTCCACTGACCCTCGCTACGCTAGCTGGATGCGTTTCCGTGACGTTTCTAAGGGTTGACAATGCAAAAACTGGAACATCTAGAATTGCTGCACTACAAGCAGTACAACATCTACCCATTTTTTTGTTTCGTTTTTTTTCCTCTTCTTTTTTTAACATTCCTTACATTGACAATCGATCCTTAACACAGGTTCCGGCATATTCTGAATCAAGTACCCAACTTGATAAATCATGCATATAAGACTCAACGATAAAATTAAATACAGAATGTTAGCACAATTCGACGGCGAATGTACTGATGGGTTGGTTACTCTCAATAGTGAGATGGTAGTATATTTGCTCACGTTCTAGTTCACAAGCGGTGAACCTCATCGGCGATTGATCACCAACGTCAACGGCAGTGCTCATTGGCCGTTGCCGGCGATTGACGTCCGATCCATTTTGACCGGAAAGAGACAAACGCTCCTCCAAAATGGATTGTACGACCATCGCCGTCAATGTATTAAATGCCTCTAAGTGTGCTTGACCCCCAAAGTTGCCAAGACCATTAGAATCCTGCTACTGGTCTGCAGTTCCTTGGGGCATCCTCTGGATGGCAGTAAAACGTTTGTAAGGCCTGCAAAAAGAAAACCAAAAAATGGCAATTCGGCATGACTCAATTGGTTTGCCGGCTTGTGCTTGACAAGTCCAGAAAGTTGAAGAAAAAATCCATTTTAGGTATCGAGAAGACGGCCCTCCGATCCAACGCGATCCCTCGACTGTTTCAGTCAAGACTTACAATTGTCTTTGCATTGATAATGTAGTCAATCAACATTTTTAGAACCTAAAAGCAGCGATTTCAATCCATCAGTTCATAGGGGGAGATAGCTTTCGTGCATATATTTTGGGTAGAAAGTCTTCATTCCTAGGAGTATGTATACCCACCTGTGAATGAAGGGGAACAGACAAAAATAAAAAAAAATACAAAAAATAAGCATACAGGGTTGTGATTTGGCGTATCATTTTGTGTTTCAACCAAATTCCTCGGGCACGAAGGAAAAAAAATTAAAAATTCGAGGAGGGGTCGGGGAAATACTTTTTTGCGGACACGACGAGGGGCAACGAGGACTCTCAGGCAGTCCTCTCTTCAATGGTGGGCTTGTTACTGGGAAGGGGCTGAGCCGCGTACACGCTTCGACTGAGGCTGTCCACGCTTTGGAAATAGGGGTGAGTAAGTGCGGCCAATGCAGAGATCCTCCTGGATGGGTTGAAGGCGAGGAATTGCTGGAGGGAAGACAGAAAATACGCAATTGAGGACTTGTCGGGAGCAAACGCCTTCACTTTGAGGCCTTCTTTTTTGAATGTTTCAAATTCTGTTGTCAGTTGAAAGCCTCAATGTAAACATTGTCAATCATGCCAAGTCACTTTGAGTCAAAACAATGAAAACAGTCAAAAAGATAAAAATTCTATAGTAGATTTTCAACAATATTAAAAATTGACTATGTACCAGTGAGATATTCACACTTTTTAATGCTTAGAAACATGTAGAAAATTGGAAGAAAAAAAATTAAAAAATAATACAATTCCAATTCAAGTTCAAACATAACCATTAATTTGTATAAATGCTTGCATTTGGAAGCTTTTTTTTCCAGATAAAAATTCAACAGCAGATTCTCAATAATATAACAAATTGTACCAGTGAGATATTTACTTTGAGGGACTTTTTAATGCTTAGTAAACATTCAAAAATGTGAAGAAAAATAAATAAATAATATAATTCCAATTCAAGTACAAATATAACCATTAATTTTTATAAATGCTTTCATTTTGAAGCTTTTTTTTTTTGGAATAGTGATCACATGTAAACAATCCTAGAGCCTATACCAGCCTATCACAGGGCACCGTTTCAAAGATGTTCTACCATACTACAACAATTTTCCAGTTTGCGCATACTCACCAATAAGAGGGCCCGTCCTTGCTCGTCTATGTCGGGAACCAAGTCTTCTATTGGCTTAGCGGGCTGGGGCCTGAAGGCACTCTGCGGTAAGGCCACTTCCTGGGGCCAGTCTTCCGCCGAAGGTACCCCGACAACACTACGTGGGGGGGGTGACGGCCCGCTCAGCGTTAGGGTTTCCCCTCATTTGCAATCAGACGGACACGCAAGTACTCACTCGAAAATTTTGCCCAGCTGATCGACGTCGGAGCTCCCGCGAAAAAGAGGTCTGCGAAGGAGAAACAGAGTAAAGTTAGCAATATTACAAATTCAATTTATGTGCAATTCATCTGGAAATAGTCTACAATGATTACTTTTTCCCCTTGGAAACCAAACGGAACTAACTGTCCGGTCCACTATGAACATTCATTTGATTACTTTTCAAGATTATTTCACACTAACATGACCTACAAAGTAAAAAAAATACAAAGATGAACTCATTCTGCAATTAATCATAATGAATCTATTGCATAACAATAGCAATAGACCAAAAGGATTACATCTTTGTAACAGATTCACTCGAGTCAAATGAAAAAAGATTCCACAATCACTGCCATTAAGGACCAATGAAGTCCAATCCGTTTTGCCTGGGAAAATCCCAGTCTATTGCCATCGCTAACGCTAAAACACAATTTTGATCGCTCATTTGACACTTCTTTAAACCTCCCCGTAAGAAAAACACATCGTCAGCCGCTTCCAATCAGTTCTAAAAAGCCACGACGCCAAAACGAGCAGCCATTTTTAAACCTGCTGCGGTTTGTCCGTGACGCACAGTTTTGGACGACGAGCTCGTACACAACGTGCCATTCGTTCCTCCATGTAAAAAAAAAAAATGCATTCGCATAAACTGTACTGCCCCTCTTTTCTATACACACACACATAAAGCGGGGTGGGTGAGTCAGCTGACTCATGCTTCCTCGGGTTGCCAAAATTGCGCTGTCCCACATTCCGCCGCTGCAACCTCTGGAATGCTTGCGCTGTGTGTGTGCGGTTGCACGTGAGTGTCAAGTTTGGTGGGAAAAGATGTTTTGCAAGAAAAATGTCTGATCGGATTCTTTAAAAAAAAAAGGGAGCTATTTGAAAAGGCATGAAGACATGCACACGTGCTGGAGGTTTATCAATAGAAAAAGGCGAGTGTGAGAAAGTCAACAGGGATGAGAGCCCACCACTGACACAACATAGCTCGACCTTTTGGGATGAGAGGAATGTCAACAATGGGGCAGGTTGCTCTTTTCCTTTTCAACTGGGATCCGTGACGCACCCTGACATGATCCCTCGCCATGCAAATGTGGACTTGTATGATACTTGCTCAAATTCCTTTCTTCGCCACAATGTCGTTATCGGAGGTATTAAATTAAATGCTGGTGTGTTTGACGGTGAACGGGTAAATTTGGAAAGCTTTCTTTAAAGTAATACATTTGTATCTATTTGAGATGGAAACAGCAAGAAAGAATGATTTTTACCCCCCAAAAATATTTTTGGGGGAATAAAAGTTTTTTTCCCATGTTTTTTTTCAAGTCTATTTTCTTTTTCATTCAATAGCAAATAAACTAATATAATTAGCAAACTTTTAGGAGGTTTTGATGAGCATGTCTAAAATAAACATGCTGTATATTTGTTTTGAATTTATTCTCGGATTGCATGATAACAATACGATTAATAAAAAAAAAAAACTTATTGTATGTTGTCGCAATGCAACAAGATGTAGGATGATATTTTGGGGCGCTCACCACATATTTTATGGCGGTGCGATTAATCGGGATTAATCGCCATGCTCTCAGCCGATTGCATTTTTTAAAATTATGGGCCAGTCCTAGTAATAACAATTGAAGTGGCGCCTTTTCTGACGAATGAGTGGAGGTGTGTGCTCGATTGCAGCCGAGTTGTCAAAAGCAGCGATTTTTGGAGGCGGTTCGACTTGAAACAATGGAATGGGCATCCATTGTTCTGCTTCCATCTTTTCCAGCGCCTCCCAGGTGCCCTTTAATCCCCAACAGGTGGCCTTTTAAAACCCACCTTAATCACCTTGAGAGCGGCCGAGTGCGCACGTGGGCGTATGCGCGGCTCCATTACGGCCTTCTCAAATGGCACATTTGCTTTTTAACTCGTTTGCTGCCACTGAGGTTGACAAACCAGGCGATCCATTTGCACCGGCGAGGATTGGACGCCGACATTTTGGGGATTGAAGCAAAAATGAGCAAACGGTTGCTCTTTTTGACGCAAGACTTGCTACAATAGACCTCAATATTATTTTCTCTTTGTACAGTTTATAAAATTCAAAATAATTTTCTATATTTTTGATTCATTTCCCTTTTTAGTTGCATTTTTTTTAATGTATTACAGGCCCATTTGACTTTTCACCACAGTTGGTCGCATTTACAAACTCTTGGTAAGATTGCGCTAAATTTAGTGGTTGAGTGGTCACGATCAGCTTTTTGGGGGGGGATGAACTAACGATAGAAGATCTTTTGCTGTTAAGTCAGTTAGACCACAAACTAGCAATCGGCAAGTGTGTATCAAGAAGCGGCGTCTCAAGCCGTGTGCTGCAACCACAGCGACTTAACAGTCATTACTGGAACGTTTTGATAAGCCAACTGTAATGACTCGACTGTCAGTGCTCCGAACCGACAGACAAATGTCATTTAAGGTTAGGCAGCCACAATCTGAATCTTCTCGTGCGTCCTCGGTCACTTGCTCGGGTTTTTGGGGGTTTTTTTTGCGACTACATTTGACATTTGGTCTCACCTTCTCCTGAACATCTCAGCAAAGATGCAGCCGACGCTCCACAGGTCCACCGGGGTGGCGTAGCTGGACTGCAGCAAGACTTCTGGAGCACGGTACCACAAGGTCACCACCTAAAAATATCACAGAAAACAAAACAAGCTTGTTTGAAAATCTATTGTACCTAACGTATTTTCCGGACTATAAATCGCACCCGAATATAAGTCGCCCTAGCCAAACAATGCACAATGAAAATTAAAAAAAATATATAGATAAGTCACACAGTAGTATAGGTTGCATTTTGGGGGAATTTTAAGTAAATAAATAAAAAAAAAAAACAGATGTGTCATGTCAAAGGCATTTAAAAAATAAAAAAATAAAAAAAGAATAGAGGCAACAAGAGCCTGAACATATTTTTTAAAAATAAAAACAAGCTAGAAAAAAGAAATTACACACTTGTTTTTATAAGTTACAGCCGATTCTACGGGTTCAACGTGGCGATTCATAAGAGGAAAAACCAAAAGCCCACCCACCGTTAATTTTGAAATGATCAACACAAGCCTAGAGCGCCCCCCTTGAAGTTGAGTGCATTAATAAATTGTGAAATGATATAATAATGTTTGAATAATTTCCTAAATAATTCGCACAGGAGTATAAACCCGGCCACACTATTAAAAAATAACAGCAACTTATAGTCTGGAAAAGACATGAATATAGAGTTCTTGTTCCATTCTTACTTTCAAATGACTATGAATAGACTTAAAGGCTCCATTTTGCAGATCCTCTCATCTCCTGTTTCCTGCTTAGGTGGAAGTGAGGGCGGAAGGTGACGCAATTTGGCTAAGACGGTCTACCAAAAGCTACTCACGGGACCTCAAAAAGTTATATTTTAAAATCTAGGGGCCTGTACACTCAAAATAGAGTCTGCAAAATTATACTTGAAGTTCCCCGAGTGCTATTTTCCCCTCGTTTGTCGTGTTTTTTTTAGTCCACGGCATGAAGTACGCGAGTTTGCAGATTGAAAAGTAACATAAACTCCACCAGCGTGCACGGCGAGCCTTCTAAGAAGAACCGCAAACGCGGAGCTCGGAGTATATCCGGCAGCAGTGCGATTCAGTTATTCGAAAACCAAAAAAATCTGCCCACAAATATTGCTGCTCACGCCCACATGCACCAGAAGAAAGATGGGGTGACATCCAAGAGTTTTTGTAGTAGTTAATCCACAGTTATGACGTTGAATTAGTTCTATGATCGTTTTTGAAGGCACGACCTTTAACTTTTTGGCACGGTGTTTGTCAATTTGGGAAAAAAAGTGCCCATCATTTTTCAATTAGGTCTTGTTTTGCGCCAAGACAAGATTTTATAGGGGTATTTTATAGCGAGAAATATTTGGGGTTTTCTGTTTCTTAGTCTTAGTCATCTTTGAATTTTGCCTTGTACTTCATATTTGACTTCAATGGCATTTTAGTTAACTCTTGAGCTGCTTTTGACGGTGATAGATGTCAAATCCATTTGAATTGATGTCACCGAATGATGGTTATTTATGGCAATAGATGTCTAATCTATTTTGATGATTAATCTAGCAGCACATTGTGATTTAACATATTTTTTTGTATAGTTAAATAGCCAAATAAAATGATTTGATTGGCTACTATTGAAGGCAATACAGATGGTATCAGGAAGAGGAACTGCACATTTTCTGCGATTAATCTAGCAATCGATTAAAGTCCTGTTGTTGTTTTTTGTTTTTGTTTTTTACCCCAAACATTGGGCAAAAGATTGACTCAAGTCAAACCCTGTGAAAGGCAGCTAAAAAGAGTGCTGCAAGAAAAAAAGAATGACTGGTAGAACACAGGAAGAAGGAAGTAGAGAGTCATTTCTGGAGTCTGCTGATGTATTTGTCTTTCTATTACTGGTTCATTCCCTTCTTCTACACGGAAATCCAAACACCAGAGGGGGGTCAAACAAAGCGCAGGCAGGAAAAACCTCAAAAGTTAGCCAGTCTGTGTGTGAGTGTGTGTGTGTGCGAGAGTGGTGAAAGAGGCTGACTTCAGATTAAAGGACAACATTCTGAGAATTCCTTTCAGCTGAGCGCATCCTCCCCCTCACCACCGACCGACACTGTCCTCCACTCTCACCGCTGAGATCTTTGCCCCGGAGGACCTCCGGACCTCCCGGGTCAGACCTCCGCGGCCCCCCGACGATCGGGTGTGTGCGTGCCAGTGTGTGGGCGTTTGGCGCACCCACATTATCCTGGATGAATATGTTGAAAATCAGTTGCTATGTGGCTTTGCAATAAAAGCCAGTTCTCTAAAACGTGGGCAGACATTCAAAAATAGACATTTTTGAAGCTTTACAGGGCACTATGGATTTATCTTTTAGCAGCTGCAAAAAGATTGAAAGCATTTAGTCATTCATTACGGAAAATCTTCAGGAAACGTTTGACATTTCCCAACCCGTATTATCAGTCTTCGACCCCAACGCGATTACATTCCTGAGAGCAATTCGGCACAAATTGAAGTGCATCTCAGAGGAAAGGGGCGTGTAGGCAGAGGATATAGAAATAATTATAATATGAGGAAAAACCTAGTCTACGGCCAGCCGACCGGCGGCCCCCCTCGCTTTCGTAACGCCATTTTCTCGACCGGCTCGCGACTTTCCCTC